>NW_008795127.1:4072072-4072786 GCF_000699145.1 Aptenodytes forsteri | reverse complement strand
TCTGGGAGCTGGATCAAGGATATCATTTTGCTGCACTGTGTAACACTACTGGTTTATGATGTGATAAAATTATTGGTCATGAGACTAATTTTTGTGTTTGTACTTCTGTATTTGTACTCAGTATTGCCATCATCTCTGTACCTTGGGAGCCACTTTTTGGAAACTATTAATAATTACACCTTTTACTTTTTCTTCTTGGGGAACCAATCTATGGGGGAAATAGGGGGGACACTTTCCCCCGCTCCTTCACCTTCCCTTTCTCCTTCAGGCTAGTTACAACAGTTCTTGAGAACTTTGAATATCCTTGGGATGTTCAAACCAGCATTTTCCTATTGCTATGTTTCCTGAATGTGTTTCAGGTCTTGTTTAAGGTTAAACAATTATTTAAGAATACCATCCAGAGATCAACCCCCGTGACAGGCACTGTGGCTACTCAAACCCTGGCGATAGGCACTGCAGCTACTCCAACCCCTGGGACAGGCACCGTGGCTACTCAAACCCTGGCGTCAGGCACTGCGGCTATTCCAACCCCCATGACCGGCACTGCAGCTACGCAAACCCCGGCAACAGGCAACACAACAACTCCAGCCCCCACGACAGGCACTGCAGCTACCTAAATCTCGGTGACAGGCACTGCAGCTGAATCAGAGATGCAACCCGTGCCAGTGTCAGTCGTCCCTATACACAAGAAGAAATACACAAGAAAATCAACTC
>NW_008795127.1:4066570-4068703 GCF_000699145.1 Aptenodytes forsteri | reverse complement strand
GAGAACAGTGTTGATAACGCACCGATGTTTTAGTTGTTGCTAAGTAGTGCTTACTCCAGTCAAGGACTTCAGCTTCTCATGCTCTGCCAGTGAGAAGCTGGGAGGGGGTACAGCCAGGACAGCTGACCAAACTGGCCAGAAGGGCTATTCCATACCATATGACGTCATGCTATTTTGTATATTCTTTTATTATTATTACTATTATTATTATTATTATTTTCCCTTCCTTTTCTGTCCTATTAAACTGTCTTTATCTCAACCCATGAATTTTACTTCCCCCTCTCCCCTGATTTTCTCCATCCCACTGGGGTGGGGGGGAGTGAGCGAACGGCTGTGTGGTGTTTAGCTGCCTGCTGGGTTAAACCTCAACACCATCTGTGTGGCCATTCTCAAATTTAAACTTTGATTGTTTGTGGTTGATACTGTCTCTTTTTTTAAAAGTCACAGTATTAAAATACGTCACAGAATCAGAGAATAATTCATGTTGGAAGGGAGCTAAGGAGGTTTCTAGTACAGCCTCCTGTTCAGGCAGGGTCAGCTGCAGGATCAGCCCATGTTTCCCAGGGCTAGATCCAGTTGGGTATTAAAAAACCTTAAGGATGGAGACTGCACAATCTCCCTGGGCAAACTGCTCCACTACCTGACAGTACTTGTGCTGAAAAAGTTTTTCCTTATGTCCAGCCTGATCTTCTCTTTTCCAGCTTATGACTGTTGTCTTCATCCCACTCAGTGCTTTCAAGAGCATGGCTCCATCTTCTCAGTGTAGTTTCCTTTTTGGTTCTAGTGGGGGCTTTTGTTAGGTCCCCCTGAAGCCATCTCTCCTCCAGACTCAACAAGCCCTGTTCCATCAACCTCTCCTTGCAGGGCAAGTGACCCAGCCTCGATCATCCTGGCAGCCTTCCCCTGAACCCCTGCCTTTGTTGTAATGGGGGGTCCAAAGCTGGATGCAATACTCTAGATGTGGTCTAGTGAGTGCAAAGCAGAGGGTGATTATCCCTCCCCTTGACTGCTCCATTTCTTCTAGTTGGCTAGTTGAACACTCCCTCTGGGAAGCTATTTTAAATGATATTCCTGGTACCCTAGCCCTTCCAAGGCCTGGTAAAGAAAGCTTAGATATGTGATGTGGAGAACTTCATTCACAATACTTCTTCTAGACCTACGCTGATCTGACGTGGAGAAATTAAGACCTTGATTGATCAAAACGCTTTAGCATGTGGTTTACTTTTTGCTTTACTGAATAATTTTTGAGATGCTTGGTGTTTTGGAGGCCTCTCTGACATTATGCTGCCATACAGAGTTCCATGGCAAAAAAGTGCATAAGCTGGATTCTCTGGAGGCTGAAGCCGACACAGTAACCACATGACCCTTTGCTCTCTTTTATTTGAACAAGGATCTCCCTACAATAATATGTGTGATTGTTGCTTAAAGATGACCAGTTTATTCCAATTGATGACTACACACTGATTCTGCAACTAAAACAGAATTTAAGGTAATGGGGTGCCATTACACCTTGTGATTATAATTTAAAATAAAATTGTGCTACTAATTCATGTTTTGTGTATTTAAAAGGGTTTATGCAGTAAAAAAGAGACTATCAGGGCATCCTCTACATGTTCTTATGATTCCAAAGCACTGAAGTAGTTCTGTGATTACAACCAATACTTAATGATACACAGCAGCACAGTACATTAAGGAGATTTTATTGACTTAAATTATAGATAAACTAATCAGCAGATAATGACAGAAAGGAAAGTGAATGTAGCCAAACACTAAACTTGAAACACACATATTGCAAATCAAGGATGTTTCAAATTAAACACAGACCAATCATTCAATGATTAATAAAACATACACAACATACAATTAATTCACTCCCTGAAAAATATATAAAATACGTTAATACAGCTAAATTATTATGTCCTTTACAGTTCCTGGTTGGTAACTGTACTGTTTGTATGCAAAGTTCTTTACAGTGCTGTGCTGGTTTTGATGGGGATGGAGTTAATTTTCTTCATAGTATCTAGTATGGGGCTTTGGATTTGTGCTGGAAACAGTGTTGATAATACAGGGATGTTTTCGTTATTGCTGAGCAGTGCTGACACAGAGTCAAGGCCTTTTCTGCTCTCACACCAA
>NW_008795127.1:4044525-4066177 GCF_000699145.1 Aptenodytes forsteri | reverse complement strand
GGTGCTTAGTTGCTGGCTGGGGTTAAACCACAACAAGTGTGTACAAAATGTAATTTAAATTCAATAAGTATTGTACAATTCAAGTACATAGCAACTCTGCCCTCCTCCTCCAGAATATGCCAGGCAAAAAAAGAAATATCTTTATAATTTCCCTGTGTTGCAGTTAAATAATACACAATGCTTACAGTATTATTTCTAAATGATGAATAGCTAACGCTTTGTCAACACATGAATGTTGACTCTGAAACACTTCAAGAGACTGATTCTTTTATTTTTTTTCCTTTCTGTGCTTTAAGATTTCCTTTTCACTTCAGTGTCACTATAAATGTTTATATGGCATGCAAGTAACTTCTTTCAAGTCTGGAGATTACAGGCAGCAGAAAAAGCAACACAACTATGTTGCGCTATTTGGATATATCAAAAAATATCCAGGGCATAGTGTCTAGTCTCTCTTATGCTGGCAGACATTAGCAACTGCAAAGTGTCTTCATTTTGTGATCTTCTTTCTGCAGTGCCTCTGCAAGCTCCTCAGAGCTTGCCTCTTTTAAGCAAGCTCCAGTCCTTTTCTGGAAATAGCAATTTTCTTTCCTTTCCATCTGCCATTAGAGTAAAACAGTGGCCCAGAAGACATCACCATGTGCTTGCAGTGCCTTAAATCGTATGGGAATTACACAGTTCTTAGATGTAGAGCTTATCCTTCAGAACTGCTAATCTCAGTCAATCAGTCAATCACTCAGTCTCAGATTAAAGGATTCTAAATTTCCATGCCAAATGATTTCATCTGCAGTTATTATTATTTTCTTACATTTCTTTTTCTAGGATTTTTGGCCACATTTTCAAGTGTAACTCAGCAACTCTGAAAGTTGGAAACCTTTGCTGAAAACTGACTGTTAAATAATCCTTTTACTTTACCATTCAGGATGTTTCCATAATGGGTATATTGCAAATGTGTATTGTGAGGCTCATGGTAAAACCACAAAGAGACAGTGCCATTTGAACTTGCAACTTCCATTTGTCAGAACATTATGTCTAAACAATTTTTTTTTAGGGTTTTTTGTAGGGCTATTTGCTTTATTAAAAAAAAAAAAGGGGGGATTTTCCGGTAAAATTATACAGGGAAGTGCTACTTAATCCTGCCCGATAAAACCTGGTTTTAAAGAAAGACCTTACAAATGCAGGGAAAAGAGAAACACAAGACAGGAATATTGGCATTCAGGCCCCTGCCTCCCTCTTTCTCTTTCTTTCTCTCTTCCCCTCTCCCTTTTACTTTTTACCAAGTCACCATCTTCTTTCAAAATAACGGAGGATGCAGCAGACATTTACAAGAGTTCTGTTCTTCAGCCTACTTAAATAGTTTAACGACAGCAGGAACTTGTAGTTGGCAAAAAGAGCAGTAGTTTACTATAGAATATTCTCTGATAGTCTAGTATAGTTAATAGAGAACTGTATTTGTTTATTATTGTGGAACTTCAAGAGAAAATTTCTTTCAAAGGCATTTTTGAGAAAAACTAGCCATCTGTGCCTGAGCACACTCCCCACATAAAATGTAGCAGCTTATTTCGTTGGATGTTTGAAATTCCTCTATATTTTATAGCATCCATTTTTCAGTGTGTTCCTCTAAGTACATTTGGAAAAATATACCTTTAAAGCAATATAAATTGTTATGGCATTTGATTAATTTCAGATTAAAAGACATGGGCACCAAAGGCTGATGTTTCTTACTATCATAAAAAATCCCACTTACTAAGAGGGTCCTTGAGTAAAAATCCCAACATCACGAAACATTCAACAGCAGAAAGGTTTGAATCCTAGTACGAAGTGGACTTTCAACTTTGCAGTTAGACTCTAATTTCACGGGGCCAGAAGAGTTGCAGTTGTGCCACAAGAGATTTGCATTCACAGGGGCTTGTACTATAGTTTATGCAGGCTGTGCCATGCGCCGCTGGCGCTCCAAAGGTTTCTTATGTTCTGCTTCTGTCCACAATGCACAGTACTGAGGAACTCGAATGCTAAGGGCTTTAATGTAGCTGCAGATTGTCACCCACTTGTATTTCCTTTGATAATCCTGTGACAGTACATACCACATTAAAACACAGTTCCTTTCTTTTTCATGCCTGAGTAGATGCACTGACTCACTCACTGAATAATGTCATCAGATCACATTCTCCCAGTTGTCAATGCCTGATTCTGTGCAGTTCCTGTCTGGTGAAGAAAAACATCTTTCTGAAAGCCATGGTGTTCTGTAGTAGAATAACATATGATAAAAGTACCAAATTCTTGTTTTAGCTTTGCCAGGCCAATTGGAGTGAGAATGACACTGATATCTAATTTTAGAGATGTATATATAATTTGGCAGAGAAACATTTTGCTACTGCAGGACTTATTTAATTTCAAGATGCATTTCCACATCACCAGAAATTTGTGACTGTATTGTTTTGGTAAACTGAATCAATCCAAAATTACATGTCATGGTGGAAGAAGAGAAAATAATTTCTTTGCCAATATTGAAAGAACACAGTGTAAAGAGCACAAAAGAATATGGTGAAGGAGGAAAAGTCGAGACATAGAGCTGGATCCTCTGTTGGTGGAAATAAATTTACTTCACTGATTTGGATGAGGTCTGTCTGATTATTTCAGCAGTGGAACCTGCTCTTGAATGCAGATTGTTTAATTTCCTGGCATTGTACAGAATAATCGCCTAAGGAATCTCAAAGTGTCTCTATCAAAAACATGGGAATTAGCAAAGAGGAAAAAGTTTGCATATTTTAGCTTATCTCCCTGCCAATATAGATTTTGTCTCCATGGTATAGCTTCTAAATCTTTGTCCAGTTGTACTGGACAATGTACTGTATTTCAAATGTTGTTTGATTCTGAGACTTGAGAACAATGCCAGACAAAAAATTATGGATTATTGGCAATAGGGTTCCTTCCTAGTACTAAGTACATATATATAGAGAGAACCATTTACATCACTCCAGCATTTTTTTTTCTCTGCCTTTCTGCTTTTCTGAAATATTGACAAGTAGTTTTCTTCTCATTTTACTCTCTTCAGACAAAGCCAGTTTTAGGGTTTTTTGAACGATGGGGAATTTGAACAGAATAGTAAGAGAAGCTTTCCAGGGTGGTAACTCAACTGACAAGCTGTCCTTTCTGAAGTGAAGGTGCATTATCTGCCTTATGCTTAAACATACAGAAAAAGGTGCCCCCCCAAATCCTGTTGCTATCAGCTCCTCATTACAATTCCTTTTATACTTTGTATGTCCTTGTGCACAGTCACTGTTGCAGGATCTTTGTACCTCTGGATTTAACTCAGGATTTGCCTCTTAATCTTTATTCCCAGGTTAACAGCAAGCTATAATCAATTGCTCATTAATCATTCGTGACATGTATTCAGCTAATTAGCAAAGCAAAGCTGGTAGAGAGAGTCTTTTATTATTATAGGTAAGCTTTGGGCAAGTTATAGCTTTAACTTGTTACCTTGATACATGTCTCTTTATTTCATCATTAAAATTTCTATGTCAATACCTTTCCGTGAATGGTATGTTGTATTTTTCTCCTAGAGACATGGATGGGCACACCCAACAAACATGCATCTCTGAATATTTTAAATATCAGCTGTGCCAAACTTTGAACTTACACATGAAATTATTCATGTCCATCGGCACTTTAGAATGGAGAACCTAAGTCTTCATTTCATTTTCCTTTTCAAACAAAGTTCTGTTTGTTTGTCCTTGTTTCTTCATTCCTTGCTGTTCCTTCATTCATTTTTCTACTTGTGCTGAATAAGCTCTTATAAGACACAGTATCGGTTCCCCTTTGAAGATAGGCATTTGGAAATTCCTTGGGTTACAAGGCATGAGAAGTAGTTGAAAAACCAGGGAGATCTGTGAGAACAGTCACCATCTCCCAAAGGACATAATGCCGTCTGCTGTCCCTCATGCCTGTCAGTATGACTCAGTGACTGTGAACAAAATTATCAGGTGTACCATAGGATGCCTTTTGGAGTACTTCCAGAAGGTCAGTTGCACTGCATGAATAGCTTGGCTCAGAGTTACATGGGTTCCTTGCTTGTGTCCAGATGGGAGGGTGAATACAACATACTCTGATCCTGGCTATGCCCCTGTTTTGCACAGCTGTCTGACATACTTTTGCTGGAACAAGAGAATAATCACTTTGCCTGCATCGATAGATTCCTTACACCTTAATATATTTGTGTGCTTACAAAACAGTCAGTATCATGCGGTAATGTAATCAGAGTGCTCTTAATGCTCTTCATATCTTTATTGAAGTTGTGAAATGAGAAAATACCTAAAAACTTCCTCTGGGATGTCTTGCTTACTGCTCGCCGAGTTTATACACATTGCTGCTTATCAGCATCCTTTGCAATCCATTTGAAATCTTACTTCACATGGCAGTGCTTACTGAGCTACGTTGTAAGATTTTGCTCAGAGACCTTTTTGTAAGCCTACTTAAGATCTTGATAGTTTGGCTCATGTGTCCCCTCGAGCTATTACATTTTCACTCATAACATCAAAAAGCAGTCACGTTTTTGTCATGATTATTTGTTTTTAAACCTTTACTTCCTTGGTTTTAAGATTTTGTTATTCTCCAGATGTTTGCCTATTTTTAACTCACAGTGCTGGTTCTGTTTTTTAATAGGGATACAAAGTAAACCAGATTATTCAAGATTGCAGCATACCAACTCCAAGTTGTTGCTTTCCTTTCCTCCTCTTCCTACCCCAAGTCTCCAGATATCCATTGTTCTTCAAAATATATTGCAGGAGTTTAGTAAGTTTGTTAATTAGCTTCCTTGAACCTCAAATACCTATCAGTGAATACCCATGATTTGCTGATAGCTTTTGTTTCCTTCCCTGTTCTACCTGTGGTACCCACTTCTTAACCTGTTAACAATTCTCTTTACACCTCTGTTGAGTTAAGCTACTATTTTTCCTGTGATCTCTGGCTTTGACAACTTTCGTATAATATTGCTATCATCAACAGCAACGCTTTCCCATCTTATTTGTTACATTGTCCTTTTCCCTCTTCCTAAACCTCTGATCTTTCCTGTTCCTTTCAAATGGGTCAAACACAAATAATTTCTAAATTCTTTAAGATTTTAAAATTAGTATAGTAGCTACCTCTGTCTGGTGGGAAAGCACTCTCAGAGCACCTTCACAGATCCTTCTGGTATGCAAAAGATGGTTTCAACACCGAACAACAAAAGCACCTGTAGAGTCAGACCTTAGAGATACAAAATAACTTTGCTAGTCATGGTCTGAACAAACTGAACTCCTCCTGATCCAGAACCGTATCTCACAGCTCAGCTACACCACTAGTCTCTAGGGAGCCTGACCAAGGCTCAGTGAAACTAAATCTTACTTCAAGCCTCTTACCTGTGTTCCTTTAAAGATGGTGCTACAGCTGTCCACCTTGTCCTCTTTTTAATCGGACCGGTGAGCAGTGTAAACTAGCTTCCTTTCAGTAACCTTACATGACCCCGCTTTGCTGCCTCCAGTTATGCACTGATGCTCGTATTTACAATTGTTCTCTTCCTGCCTTTAGTTTCTAATTTTATGGTACTTCCAACATAACAAGGTGATGTTTAGCATCAGCTTTGGCTCCTATGTGTTCTCTCGGCTTGTCGTATGCAGTGGTAGAACAATAGTTTCACCCACCTGTAGGCAACTGTTATTTCAATACCCATAGTACCTGGGAAAATACAGATGATGTGTGACTTATGTGACAATGTTGAGTACTAGTCTGTATGTTGGTAACTGAAATAAAGATGATCTCATTATCAGAGGAAAAAGTCATGAGGCGTGATGCTTTGTTTGTGATTTCTGTCTTGATTTGACTATTTCCATCACATCCTGTATAGCTTGTGTCATAGCAGAGAAGCATTGGAATAATGAACACTTATAATACACATAAGTACATAGGAAAATAATTTTTAAAAAGTAAAAAATAGGTGAAAAAATTGTTCTTTCAAAGGCAGTAAATCCTTTGACAAAGCTGTAACTAACCTTAAAAGTCATTAGGCCTAAAAAAATAGTTAGCTGAGAGAACTCAGTAAAATCATTAGCAAATTTACTCCTAGCATTTTGAAGACAGTATTTCATTACTGAAGCTTTCAGCTTTCAGTGTTTGTAGAGATATATTCCATACAAGTCAATATTTGACCTCAACCAAACAGTGAAGACATAGAAAAATAGTTCTTACCACCATGATATTAAAATTATTCTGCATAATGCTATATTCATTATCTCCATAATTACTGCAATATATTGAAATGGTCTGATGCTTTTCAGGGAGCAAAATCCAAGACAGGAGTCTGGTCTCTGAAAGGCAGAGGGAAAGATTGCTTTAAAGACTAGTTAGATAAATGGTCTGAAGCTCAGATTCTCAGGGTTGCTTCACTGACTTTTTTTTTTCAGGGGTGGGGGGAGGCGATAGATATTTTTCAATAATGTCTTGGTTTTGGCTGGGATAAAGTTAATTTTCTTCCTAGTAGCTGGCATAGTGCTGTGTTTTTGATTTAGCATGAGAATAATGTGCTAACACACTGATGTTTTAGTTGTTGCTAAGCAGTGTTTATACTCACAGCCGGGACAGCTGACCCAAACTGGCCAAAGGGATATTCCATACCATATGACGTCATGCTCAGCATATAAGCTGGGGGGACTTGGCCAGGGGGCAACAATTGCTGCTCGGGGACTGACTGGGCATCAGTTGGCAGGTGGTGAGCGGTTGCATAATTTTTTTTCTTTCTCTGTTGTTTTTTTGTTTCTCTCTCTCTCTCTCTCATTGTTTTACTTTCCATTACAATTTTTTTTGTTGTTATTATTATTATAATTATTATTATAATTATTATTATTTCAAGTATTAAACTGTTCTTATCTCAACCCACAAGTTTTCTTACTTTTGCTCTTCCAATTCTCTCCCCCATCCCACTGGGGGGGAGTGCGTGAGTGGCTGTGTGGGGCTTAGTTGGCAGCTGGGGTTAAATCACAACAAATAAATATATGTTTTCCAGAGGTCTTCACTAAGGATTACATTTTTGTAGCTTGCAGCCTCTCCTTGAGCCCCTGAGAAAGCATTGTTATGCTCTGCCCTATAGAGATCCATTTATTCATCTTGTGCAAGCCACTTATGAGGATCATTACCGTAAGCAGGAGAAAAATGTTGATTCTTATCCCCTGTGCACTGGTTTTAACCTGATTATATCCAAAGTCAGAATCAGACTCTTTGTCTCTTCATCTGAATAAAGAAAAAAGATTCCACTGGAGATATTCAGAATTAATGGTTTATTGCATAGCAATAAATACTTACTAAGGATATATTTATTTACTATTAATACATATATCTTGTCTTGAGCAATCTCTTTAGTTACTTAAACCAGAATATATGTGATTCAGTGTTGGCTCTTAGTAAACAAGTCGTAACAAGCCACTAAATCCTGGGGTATATTAATTTACTTTATTTCATCTATCTAAATCAGATAATGATAAATCTATGTTTAGAATTAGAATTGCAAGGAAGATAAGGCTATTAAAGAAACCAAAATCCACCAATTTTAAAATGACTGAGGCCTTGGTTAAAAACCTAAAAACATACCATGTCTTTTATTTAACAGGGAAAGTTTGAAATATTTTGAAGGCTGTTTGCTGTATCTATCACTGATAAAGCGAATAATCAGTGAATCTTCCAGCCTAGAAAGTTACTTAGGGAAATCAAAGGATTTAGATGGAGGAAAGGAGACAAATTATTTGTTTTTTCTTTAATCCTTGTAGGTTTGCTAGGATTAATATTATAAGATCCTGGATAAAAATAAAGCTATAGCAGTGGGGTCTGATGATCTGGTTTTCATTCATTAAGAGGGTTTCCCTAACTTCAGCTGTAAAGCAATTTTAGGCATTGTGTCTGCTCTGTTGGAATCTAAGCCCTCCAGCTCAAAACCTGCTGTGAACATTAATGAAGACCAGCAGATACAGAGCAATGAGGTACCCTGATTGCCATCAGAATCACGAATTAGAAATTGATGTACCGCAGAATATAAAAGTAGGTATTCAGTACTAAATGAGATGAGAGGAAGTTTATGATGACAGTAATGATTAGCTTGATTTTTTCCGCTGACTCTTACGTAATAAATCACTGTATTTTACCAGCCAGATATATTTTCAAATATGTACCTCATATTTGGCTAAATTTAGGATAGTAAGGAAGGTTGCTCTGTTTTGGTTTTTTTTTGGTTTGTTTATGTGTTTGAAACCTTCCTACTTTTGGATAAAGAGTAACCAAGTGAAAGAGAAATCTGAGATTACTTGTGAAAAGAAAGGGGAAAAGCTTCTGAGTAATTTTTGTATTTATAGTTATAAAGCATTACAATCATACACTGACATTTTCAAATTGGACAGTGTTATTGACTTAGAATGGGGGACATAGTTAGCAAGAACTGAAAATCATGCATTTGTTCAGAAATCTAAATATAGATGGCAAAATTCCTTTCTGATCATTGTCACATTTTAAATAGCCATTTAAAAAAAAAAATCTGCCTGCTGGAAGATAGGAAGATGACTGCAGAAGGGCAAGCCACTGCTGTCTGGTCATGCAGGAGAGTTCACAGGGGCTTAGTACCATCAGCTTCCACCTGCCCTTTCTGCAGCTGGTGGCTCTTGTAGCGGCAGAAGTGACGGTGCACTGACTCTGCAGCCAGTTTAGCATGTGTATTGAAGCAGCTCTCAATCACTTTTGGTTTAAGCTAATATGCCACGTGAACTACAATGGCTAAGGAGCTGGCAGAAAATAATTTCATATGTCATATAATTTCAATGTCATATCATCTGGAACTAGGTTAATAAATTCCTAAATTATGATAGCATGATTAGTGCGGACTTACAGGGATACACTTTCAGTTACAGAGAATTTGTCCTCAGTGCCTCATGGGCACATCTAGTCAGGGTAGCAGTACTCGAGGAATCCACAAACTTTAAAAGACAGGGTGTATGATCCATATGTTTGATTGAAATCAAGTCTATCTACCCTGCAAACACGTCAGCTTCTATTCTCCATTGTTCCTTTGTTCCTGTCTATAGAAAAAATAAAAAGTTCTTTTCTTGCTTATTCTTGCCTTGTGGAATTGCATAAAATGATGTTTTCACCTTTTAAAATACTTATAAATATTAACAGAGAATCCAAGGGACCAGCAGACTAGTGAGAGGGATTATGTCTGCAAGTAGCTTTAATATTTGACAGCATCCATTCGTGCTGCAAATTTCAGGTGAGTATGGTTTTCTAATGTCAGTGTTGTCTACAGTGCCATTAGTATTGCTCTGAAACGTGGGTACTGAGTGCCCTCTCACACAACTGTCGAACTGTTCTATTTCTGGGGATGTCTAAACAGGACAGTAATTTTCCTTGGCCGTCTCCACTGTGGAATGATTACACTGACATAAGAGTTCAGCATAATTTCTTTCAGTCTCTCTTATTGCACCAGTGTTCAAATGCTAAAACTTTGCTGCTAGATGAAATTAATTACTGGACAGACAGTGTTTGTCATGAGGTTTCATTTTCTTACTGTATCATTATACAGCTATGAAATATGAATAGCAGCTATTCAAAACAGCTCAAAATAGCCCGTACAGGCAATTTCTTCATGTAAGAGAAATGTTAAGAAGTAGTAAGTATGTATATTTTAAGTCTAATTTTTATGATCCTATCTTAGTTATATTTGCATTTTGCTGGAATGTACTTGTGAAGGCTTCTGATGTGAGAGGCATATTGAAGTCATGAGGATATCAAGTAGCATAAAACAGGTTGTCTAATAATTCAAAAATAAAGCACAAATTACATATTAAATGAGTTTTGATTTGTTGAATCAAACACAATTCTGCTAGAGCCGGAACTCAATTTCTTACCAGCATGATACAACAATTATTGAGAGATTTACCTGAGAACTTCGGGTGCGCAAATTTTCTTAACTAGACTATTATTGAAATGTATCTCAGCATGAGAAAATACATGTGTTAAATAAAAAAAAAAACAACCCACAGTTCTGTAGATGTGACAACTTAACACTGACCTGTGACATACTAAATAGAAAAGAGTTACTTTATAACCCCCGCCCCCCAAAATAAGTCGTTAATTGGGAGACTATACATTTGTTGAAATATACAGCTGAAACACTCTGCACTATGGAAATCTGAGTTAAAACTACAGAGTGATTTTTAAAAAATAAATTGGCTAAAAAAAAGAATTTCAGAGCAACTGAACAACAATTACATTTTAAATGAAATTAGCTTTAAAAATATGGGGAGAATATTAAAGTAGAAAAAGTATTTATTTTCAATTTTTAAGAAAAATGAATGATGTCAGAAATTCCAAATTATTTAATTTTAACTTTTTCAAAGTGAGAGTTTTCATTTCAAAGTAATATTTTTCATTCAAAAGAACTTGCCTATCTCAGGTACATGAATTTAGGAGAAGTCTTGGGATTTACAGTAGAATCTAAACCAATTATAAATTTAATTATCAATGACCAGCATTTTTTTATTCTAACAATAATAAAGTGGAAGATATTTTCACTTCAGAAAAGTAGCACTGTTAAGAAGAACCAACTCTCACCATTTCTTGTTCTTTCAGTTACAAACATTACATTTCTTTCCTCGAGTCATAGAAATTATTTACAGGCTGACAAAAACACTAAGTCTACAATTTTCCTGAATGAAGAATGTAAAATCACAGTGATAAAGATACAATCATGTCTTCCTGTTCACAAATATTTTTGGCTTTTCTTTAAATCTCAATAATTATAGACAGAATTTAGTTTCTTGGAAAAATCCTAGTCATCTAGAAAGAAACAGGTAAAAACTGTTTATACTGCAAATATATTAACTCATAACAAAACTTACTCCATCCTCTTACTCTGAACATAGTAATTACACACAAAAATACTGTCAGAAACATCTGTCTACAAATTTCTTTGAGAGTATTGGTCCGGCTTACTTGATTGGACAATATTTCATGTGAACATATTAAATAGAAACAAAAACTTGACATTAACCTTTAATTTATGCTGTTTTGAGTAAAATAGCAAACCCCAATCCCAAATTCCCATTCCAGTTAACCGTGTTTAGTTTAGTTGCATTTAAACTACTTTGCAGACCCTATACAACAATTTTTTTTTACTTAGAAAACTAAACCTGAACTGCAAGGGTGCATTAAACAAAAAACAAAGTCATTTTTACATTTGTAATGATATCCAAGGGATATCCTTGGGTTTCTCCTTTAATCACAAATGTTAGGCAAAGCGAAGAGTTCAGTAGCCTTTGGAAGCTATTTTAGAGTCTCGTGTATGGACCTCAGAGGGACACTAACTCTTTTACCACATACTTTTACCTTTCTTTCTGGCACGCTCATTTCTGACAATCCAGGAAGTGAAATATCCCTTGAATGATTAATTTGCTGAGTGATTGTGGATTAATTTTATCTGAGTGCCAGATCCTAAGGTAATAGAATTTCTTTAAATCATCCAGTCTTTCCTTAAGTGGATGTCATCTGTTATCATTCATTAAGCCAATCTGGAATCATGATTTCTCTGATTAGCTACTTGGATTGACATATTCACAGCTAAATGAAACGGAAGAAATGCACTGTGTTGCAGTGACCAAAGGTACTCATTATAAAGTTCAGCAACACTGAGATTGGCAGCAGTGTTACTGTTATGTCTATATCACTCCCCAGGTGTGCAATTGCAAAAATAAGATTTAACCATGATGACCCCAAGATGCAGCACCCAGTGTCTGTGTTGTTCTTAATATGTTTTCTAGATGTACGGTATAACACAGGATTTCCTATATTTCAGTCTGAAACCCATATTACAATCATATGAGTTATTATTTTTCCTCATATTTCATATATTTTTTTTAATATGGGGCAAAGGATTTGACGATGAAATAAAGGATATGGTGCCTACTTCCTCTTCCATCTTGCCTTCCATGACTCTGCCTAACGTCCACCAGTCCCATTACACCTGGAGCCCTCTGGAAAGGAACCTCGACAAACTTTGTCTGACTGCTGTTGATCACGTGTCAGCACTGTAAAGAAATAGGAAAGGGCTGAGGTTATATAGAGTGTGGCAAGCAAGTCCTCCCTTGTATGAACTTTGTTATTCATGATTCAGTCAGGTTTCCTCTTTGGAAGTCTCACCTGGGTGGCAAAACAGCCAGCATTAAAGTGTTCCCATCATTAGGTAATATGACTGGACAGAAATTTACCATCAACCCCAGCCTCAGAGCCCTCTGCCATAGTAGCTATGTTGACTTTGCTGTGACCGCATTCATTTTTATTGATTACACCTGTGATGAATTTGGCATGTCTAGTTTAAATGTGATGTTTGAGTACATTTTTGAAAACTCAAGTATGTGGTTTACTTTTTGAGATCATTATTTCAGGTAGCTCTGGGCAGCAGGAGATAAACAAAACCAATTTCTACCTGTCAGGAAACACATTGTGTGTCCTGTCTGCAGTGGCCAATTTTGCTTGTACTGATATGTTGGGTATTTTAGAGCCAAACATCACATCCAGTTTTTGGTTTTTCTCCCGTAACCTGTTTCTCCTACGTGACACACAGGGCTCTGCTCAGCTATTCTTTTTCCGTTAACTTACTTTTGAGAAGGAGAAAATAAATTTTGAAATACTTTGGTGGTGGTCAAAAGAAATAATCTTCAATGTAAGATAAACAGAGTAGTTCAACAGACTTGCTTTGAATAGCAGCATCCCTCTCTCAATGGTGTACTGTTGAATTTAATAGGAATGAATGTGGGGTAAACCATTAACTGATACAGATCTAGACCTAGACTAAAACTGAGAATCATGGAAAATGTTTCCTTCCTTGTGTTTCCTCTTTCCATTTGATCTTTTGGGGACAGATCTCTGGGCTGATTCAGGATCTTTCTTCTACAGCTCATGCTTTGTGTCCTGATCCATGGGATTTTTCTACATATCTTGTGTTCTCTGGCATGAGCTTGCCCTTTCTCTCTTTCACATCAATTTACCTCTATTTCTCTCTAAGTGTACACATCCCCTCGGGTCCCAGATATGTTTTTTTGACCCTGTCTTTGTTAGGTCTGTTGTTTTATGCTATTTAAGAACTTCTGTTTTTTTTGTAAGGTGGGAAGCACTGTTTCTTCTAGCTCCTGCGAACTCAATTTTGGTATCAATCACCTGTTTTAAGTACAAGTAAGTTAAGTAAGTTAAGTAATAAGTTTTAAGTAAGTATTATAGCTAAGCCTTCATTATCCTTCATCTGACACATACCTGTTGGAGATCTTGTCAGCAGAGGCAAGCCTGATACAGCAGGTTCTGGAAGTAGATGACTAGAGCTTCACTTTTTCTATGAGGATCTGTGTCGTCATTCCTAAAAATATACACCTAGAAAAATTCTCATATTTTGCATATACACAGAAAAATAAGATGACAAAACAAGAGAGAAAAATGTATGTGTAAGTTTAAATACAGTTATACATAAAGCTGTAAATACTTTTGTATTTGAGATCTGAACAGAATTTGCCAAAAGTAAAGATATTTATGTACTACATTTTGTAAGGTTAAAATGAGAGGCTTTCTGTCTCATGAGAGCATAATTTCACTGAACTTTGTGAGCCTTGGTTTTGGCTGTCATATGAAATCTTGGCTGGGGCAGGTATAAGGAATTCTTCTTTCAATGAGACAATATTTCCTTTTTCCAACACTTCTACAAAACCATTGTAAATTTCCATAGCTACAAAATGTTTCGTGCCAGAATATTAGTGTAAATCAGTATGAGTTCTATGATAGCAATGGAACTAGACTGATTTATACAAGCTGAGGATCTTGTCCCAGATCTTCAAATGACAAAATACATTTGCTCTGCTCAGCTATGATATGCATTTCACTTTTATGAAGCAAATGCAGAGACTACCGTGCACAGATGTTTTTGAACTATATTTTTCACTAGTTGGCTTTGTCAGGTATTTCCTTTAAAACTTCAAAACAATTTCTCATCCTCTTTGAGCACAGCCCTGCTAAACATACATTTGAGCAAGTGATAGAAACTTTCCATTTAATTTGATGCAAAACCCTATTTGAATTTCCCAGAAGAAAAATAATTTCCTATTCCTTTTGGTGAGCTACTAAAGTTTTGAAAATTTTTAAATATTGGAGTTTTGGTATGTATACATACAGAACCGTGGACTGATAATTAAAAAAAAATAATGCAAATAATATTATATTAATAATTTTGTTCTTAAAGTGTGTGTTAACATACTTCAGATTCTTCAGATATATTGATAATGAATAGGTCAGCATTTCAAAGCCTACCAGTTATTTTGAGAATGCTAACCCATACCTTTTAAAGAAACATGAAGTGAAATTCTTACTCCATTAAAATGAATCATGCAACTACAATAATTACACCTTGATCCGGGACTTGTTTCTACACTTTAAATGACATTTGATATTTTTCTGACTTTTGAAGTTTTCAAAATGAAGCAAAAATAATACCAGTACTCATTTTTCAAAGTTTGGACTGTATAAAATATTAATATGAAAGGCATACAACATATTCACACTGGAACATAGTAAAAAATCATAGAAGCTTGCAACTATTCAAAAGTTATTGAATACATAGACCGTCCATTTGAATTGCATTCTGAAGCCATTCTTATTTAACATTACTTAGAGAATTGCTGTCAAAAGTGACCTAAAATTGATTATGCTTTTTCAAAAATTGCATTCTTTTAATAAGCTTGTGTGATTGTGTGTGTATGCTCATAGATTTATCTTTTGGTGTTCATTAATGACTTGGAAAGATAGTAGTAATTGGTAACAAAAATAGAAAGACTAGATTTTGCCTTTAATTATTTCTTGCTTTTGCATTTCATGCAATTTAAATAGCATTGCTATTTAAAACTGCTTAAAAATCAAGACACAGAAGAAAGACCCGATGAAAACAGCAGATTTATTTCAATATGGAGAGCAGAGTGCATTTAAACCCAGCCAGGCCTGCTCAAGCATGAGGACTGCTACATGGTACGGTAAAGTTCTGTGCTGTGTGACCTGAATTGCTGTTCTAAACGAGATAATTCTGGCAGCAAGTGGCCCAGCAATGCCAGTTTTGCAGGCTGCATGACCCTGCTTGCTTTGCTAAAAGACTGAAGCAGAATGCCTTGCTGTACTCCCAGTAAACATGGTGCCTTCCTCAAAAACTGGCCTGCATACCAATTTGTGGCACAACTTTATGCTCTTTTGACACACTCTGAGTGCTCTGTAGAGAAAATGTATCTAGTCCCAGTTCTTCATTTCGGTTCAATTCTTTCTTAGGGAAAGCTTTAATTGAAATATTTACAGATTGTATGGTTGAATCACAGCTGACTTACCTATCAATCATTTCCTATACTGGGTTCTTTTCCATCCCTCTCTACTTTAGACAAATAGAGATGAAGGAATAGATTCTGTGTTTTTATTTACTTTAAACAGGAAGGTCTTATCTTACTGTTGAAATCAAAATAATTAACCAAAATAAATTCTGGCTTGAAAATAATAAAAAAAATTGTCTTTGACCTCATAGGAATAGGTTTCAAACCAAATATAGAACTGAAATCATAAAATTGTAAAACCAATCTGTATGATTGGTACACATGCATTTAGTATAAGCTTTCTCTCTCTGTATATAAATATATTTGCTCAAATTAATTCTGTCAAATTTTCTTTCTGTCCTTGATTCAGGACAGAATTCATATGGACAGACATTCGATGGTATGTCAGGCAGATATTCATATGGAGGCACTGAGATAAAAACAGTTATCTAGTTATCATTTTGTGTCTAAGTATAGATTCTAATGTGTAATCAGATGAATGTAAATTTTCTCACATATTCTTAATTAAACAGAAGATAAATATAGATATTCCAAATCTAATTTTGTCCTAAATTTGATAGAGTTGGTGAAAAGAAAGAAGGTTTTATACCTACAGGTGTTTTTATCATTTCAATCAGGTAGGATTGTTTCTATGATAAGCCCTATCTTCTGTATTTTTACAGTTTAAAAATACAGAAGCGAAACTATCTGTTTGTCTTTGTCCCTCACATGGAGTAGATATAGCCATTAACCCCTGTCCTTCTTCATCCTTTTTCCACCTCACTTTTTACCACCCTCACAAGGTACAGTCCAGCAAAGCACTCAAGTGCCTTTGAATGGTGAAAAACCTATGAATAATGAAAGTACTTGAAAGATGACTGTTTACATAAAGCTAGCATCATGAATGTGTGTGTTCATGGTCAGGACTGGGTCTTCCTAATCTTTACATGTGCTCTTATAGGCTTACAGACTCAGTGCTCTCTGATAAAATAAAATTCAATGGGTTTCATGAAAAAGTTTTAAGAGGAGGAACAGACACATCTATGTTTAAAGACAGTCTTAAATAGACTGAAATATTAAGAGTACTTAACATGCTGAGTGTATAAATACTCTGTTGTGAATAATACTTTGAAGATCACCTACTTTACCTTGTCAGTATAGTATACTTCAGAAGTTTCAGCTATTTCAGTCATAAACAGCAGTCATAGCTTATAGCACAGAGAAATAAACAAGGACTTTAGTTAGAATAGCTGTTTTTACAGGCTATTGTAGAAGCTCCTGTTAGAGCTGTTATAGCCAAGGATATGTCAGCATTTCCATTTCCAAGGGTTTATAACCACACTGTAAAAATGAGCTTTAGGCTAAAACTTGCCAGATAAAGTCTCAGCTCAGAACCAAATTGTTTTAAGAGAACACATTTCCATAGCTATATTTTCTCTTCTGTATTAAAATGGAATGTTTTAGTTTAGTTGCTGTAACGAGTTCCACATTTGATATTTTGTTAACAACAGTTCTGAGCTGCTACCTAGAGCCCTGTCCTCAATGTGTCAGTGGGAGCACATCATCATAAAAGAGGGTGGAAATTTTTTCACCGTTTCCTAAGGAGGAGCACAACAAATATGGCATATTTTTTTCCTGCTCCTGAGTCTGTGGAGGCTGAAAAGCCCCACGTTTAACCCAAAAGACACAGTGCAATGTCAGAATACCCATATTGGAAACTCACAGACAGCTGAGCTGGGTCGTCTTAGTCACAGGAATGACTTACTCAGCTGATGCATTTTGTGACCAAATCTATGTGACTTCTGAATTTAAGTAAGTTGTTGGTTTGTTGTTTTCTTGTGGTTTTTTTTTTTTTTTTTTTAATTGCACCAATCTGGCTTTAGTCATCTAAAGCTTCGTGCAAAATGTACCCCACTCCACTATATCCTTGGCCACGTTCTACACAGATTTTTCCTAAAGTAACAGTCATTTTTTCATCTGTATTACTACCTCTTGAAGGCGTGCTGGATAGAGACCAAGTGGTCTCCAGGTAAACAAACACATTTTAGGTTACCTCTACAAGATTTCACTTTTCAATAGCTTCTGGATATTTCCAATATCTTTTTGAGAACATGTCAATTCCTTGTTTTTGAAGGACAGGAATTAAATAGCTAGCATATTAATAATCTGCTATTTGTGGATGTCTCCATATATGCCTGTGAAGTTGTCCCTAGAGAGAGAGAAAACAGATCAAAGTCACAAAGGCACATATTTTTATACTAGCATCATGAAAATCATGCTGTCATTAGCACTGTTGTAGTCTGTACAAAATGGAAGAATAGCCTAATATATCAAGGTGAAAGAACTACAAAATAAATCTTATGGTGGAATGGATAGCTATTATTTTCTATCTTATAAATAGTATGCATTTATAGAATTGTCTAGATATGTAATCATGTAATGGATTGAATACGCTATTATGTTGAACCGGAAAAAATAAGTGTGCTAACACAGAGAAGGATGTTTCTTTCAGTTCTTTTATAGAAATGGAAGCAACAAATGCTTTTTGGAATTGCTTGACACATTTACATCTTCCATGTGTCTACCCAATGGGTTCATTTGTCAAGGATATCATCTAGATTGCCCATCTAAGCATTAACAGAGTTAATTTTACATTGCATCCAAAGCTGTGTGAGAGTAAATCTTTATAATATACCTGAAAATCCTGGCAGAAGGATACATGTCTAATAGTTCATCATATTGTTTATTCAATAGTAGGTATTATAAAGTCATTCAGACAGTGGCTTCTAAAGCATTACTCAAACAAATGTTATATTCCCTGTTAATGGTACGGCTCTTTTCCTGTAAGTGGCCGTCTGTCATTCTCCATATGGTCCTGAAGAGCCCAGTACACCATCTTTTACTGCATGTCACTGTCCCCTTTCTGTGATGTTGAAAATGAGGATTAGACATGGTGGATTTCAATGGTCTTGCCATAAATGGTTGCTAGAAGTACAGCGTTGAATAGAGCCTTGTGCCATGTTCTTCCAAGGCACAGATAAAACATTTTATGTATACAAACAATACACAGGTATGTCTGTACAAGGTTTTTCTATACTAACACTCACAGTATCGTACACTGGACTCCAACAGAAACTACTTTTTGGTAATTTTCCCTGTATTTATTAAAAGTATCATTGTAGGTGTGTACACACTGTAGGTATGTAAGACTGGTTTTGCATGATCAAGGTGTATTGCATTGTCTGAGGCAGAAACTATTCCAAATGGTTTACAATAAAGCGTGATAACCAAAGCTGGCATACAAGAGCTGTGCTGTCTTGTGGTGATCATATCCTTTTTTGATAATGCCATAATGCTTTCAAAGTACGGAGAATCATAACTCTGTATCCTTTCCAACTAACTTTTAACCAAAGATTAACCAGATCTAACAGCCCCATAGATGTAGCAGCATGTTCTTTGCTTTACACAACTGTTTCTGAGTGCTGAAGAGGTCCCAGTATGGATGGGGCAAACAGGCTGTGGAGTCTTTTGTGTGTTTTATATTTTTCCATTATGTTGTTGTTTTCCTGGGTTGAAAATTCACAAAGAACTCAGTCAGAATTCACTGTCTAACTTTTGATGTGTGACACTCTTGAAGACTTTCGGCAAATAACTCCTGAAAGTAATGAAGCATGTGGTGGAACAAGCCATAGGTTCTGAGATGCTCGCAAGAGCTTGCAAGAGTTCTGGGACAGAGAGCACAGCAACCAACACAAACCAATATTTTCAGTTGTCAGAGAGTTAGTATAAAATGTTAATGGTATAATATAGCTATGTCATATAATGCATGCATTGCAGAATCACTCTATATTGATATTAATGTTGTGAACATGAACTTCTTGGGAAAGCACACACATATTAAAAAAAGCTGAAAAGTCACAAAATATTTTCATTTAATGAAGAAATACAATTCCTATAAAAAACTATTTAGTTTCTTTTGTAAGTGCCTTACTTTTGAGTTTATATTTCTTAAAAGATTATACGATGTAGTAAAAATGTAGTAAGAATGTAGTAAAAAGTGTGTGGAATAGCAGTCAACAACTTCTGTGTTGATGAATTTGCTGGATGTATCACAGCTCAGAGAACAGTGAGGATGTGAGGTTATGAAAAATGCATGCACTCATGAAGCACAAAAGTTAATAATGTCCTTCCTTACATTTAACCACAATAATTTCTTTCTAAAACTTGTTTATATTATGGGAGGATCTATGTATATTACAACAACATCAAAAATCTGTCATAGTACAGGTAAGATTTTTTTAAGTGATTCACGCTGCTGAAAAGCAATTGAACTGTATGTCTTGGATCATAAAATGTTACATGGTAGATTGCTGGATGGTACTGTAGTTTTATAGTTCCCTGCCTATGCTCTATGAATAAGTACAATATGGTTCTTGGAAGCTATGAGTAATGGATGCAGTGATGTTACGTTTATCATTTTAAAAACGGTCTCCATTCTTACAATCAAGTAGAACTCCTTTATTCTCACTTCATTTGAAAGTTGAATAGTGTATTGTAAGGATAGCTTAACTCACACATGCCAGTCAGAAAGCCTGTGACAGAGACTTTTAATACAGCATAATGAAGATCCCGTGGTCATCAGAGAACAGGTGTCTAGTGTAAGCTAATTGTCTAGACTCCATAGTTAAAGAAGAGCAAAAGAGACAGACTTTCTCTTTCTGTGTTAGAAGTCCAATGATAGGTGTTCACCCAAGTAGCCTGTGTACACGTTAGGCTAGCAGACGCCTCATTTTATATTTCTGAAACACTTTGGCTAAGGTCTAGACTTTACCTGTGTTTAGCCCATTATCTTTCCCTGCAAGGAAGCAGAATGATTCCTGCATTTAATGGGATTTTACAATTCTGCCTTCTGTGGAAAAAATCATAAAGGGCTTCATGATATAGAAGAGGAGCTTCTTCAAGCATGGCTCATAGGTCAGACTGAGGAAGTATGCCTCCTACAACGTTATTGCACATTTGTTCAGTGGCGGCTAATCTCAACAAAGACTCTGTATGCTCGGTCACGTACCAAGTAGAATTCCAGCTGGCTGAATGAGTTGTTGAAGGGCAAGTTTGTATTTTGTAGCTAGATACACAGAAGTGTGAAAAGCCCTCTTTATCTATATATGTAGTGTCAGCCTGGAAGGCTACATCAAAGGTCTAAGGATATTTCGTATGCAGCATCCTCTTCAGAATTTGGAAGCTGAACAAGCGATAGAGAAACAGCACAAAGGTTAATAATGTGCTATGAATACGTGAAAGGAAATGGAGAAGTAGTGGCTCAGCAGTTGAACTCTACCCACATGGCCTTTGCAAAAGGTGAAAGGATTCCTGGGACAGAGTGGTCCCAGACAGGCACTGATATTTTCCAGACTGAGTACCAGAATTCCATCTGTTACACAGAAATAAAGAATAGTGTGTCCAAATCAGCATCAGGAATGATTTGAACAATTTTGTCATATCTAGTCTCATAAATCTGATATTTCTCTTGCATATCCTGCATTTGCCTAAAATAGAGAGAGACCCCAAAAGGAAAGATTGCTTAAGATGGACCAAATTCAGCCAGCAAAGGTTTTGGCATAACCCTGCATTGTCCTTTCATTCCCTAGTATATCCTTATTCTTTGGAATGTAAAGGTTGTGGCAGTATATACATTCCCTGTAGAGGAGAATTAACCTACAAACTCTTCTGCGTCTTTAAAGTGTCAATATAATCTTGAGGAACAAGCTCAAAAATCAAGTTTATTATGACTACCTTAAGACACTTTGCCTTTCACAATAAGAAAACTCAATGCTTGTATCTGATACTGTTTCTTTTCCTGCAGCTTTGTCTCATTCTGTATTCCTCATTTTACAGAAACACTAATGATATGTCATCAGAGAGATGGACCAGTTAAAGTAAAACTGCACTACTAACGATATTGTCTAACTTACCTGGCTTTAAAAGGCTTGTCTTTTCAATCAGAGACTTCATAAGTACATAGTTACATTGGGCCACAAATTTTATTTTCATATTCCACAAGTTTATACTAGGAACTCTGAAACTCTTGCAACAAATGTAATTAGAATCATAGAATCATAGAATCATAGAATCATTAAGTGGAAAAGACACCTCTAAGATCATCGAGGCCAACCATCAACCCAACACCACCATGCCCACTAAACCATGTCCCTAAGTGCCTCATCTACACGTCTTTTAAATACCTCCAGGGATGGGGACTC
>NW_008795127.1:4036847-4041436 GCF_000699145.1 Aptenodytes forsteri | reverse complement strand
AGATGCACTTGAGCTGGGCTATCGATTTCACCCCCGGCATTGGCATGCTACCCCTAGGCTCATCTCTAGTGGGCCTGGTTTTATCCCCTTCCCCCTTCGAAGCCAGCTTAAAGCCCTCTCGATGAGCCCCGCCAATTCATGAGGGAGAATCCTTTTCCCCCTGTGAGACAGCTGAACTCCATAGAGTTCATTAGACAGCTAATGGTATTTCAGCTCATATAAATTTACATGTTTCTGCCTGAACTACATTCGACAAACATTTTGCACAAAAGCAAGTTTAACAGGATACCTTTGAAATTTCTGAGTTGAATGTAAATTGAATGCATCATTATTTATTTAACTTCAAATTAACATAAACCAGATAGATCAGATCAGACCAAAACTGGCCATTTAGTCCAATATATTGTGAACAACAGTGGTAGATACTGAATCTGAATCTTTACTGAAAGTAAGTGAGCAGAATCAGAGGAGTGATTTGAGGCTTTGAGGAATCAAAGCTTCTCAAAATGCTCTCCCTGAATCTCTAATCATGTTTCAGAAGCTCACGAAGGCAGAGGCAGTGTCTTTGCATTTAGTAGCACTTCATAGGCTAGTTAATGGAAGAAAAATCTGATATTTAGCATCTACAGGTGTCTTGCAGGGGGGAGCTTATGCACATGATATATGAAAAAGTATCTATTTTTGATTTTTTGAGCCTGCTAATTGCTGATTTTGCTGTAAGAGACAGTGAACAAACTTTACCTATTCACCATACCAATGCTATTCACAATTTCACTGTTCTTATTCACATCCCTCCCCTCGGTTGACTCCAACACTGAAAAGTCCTACATTTCAGTTGCTCTTTGCATGGAGTTCTTCCCTTACTTTGAATCACCCTTGCTTTTCTCCAAATTTTCCAGTTTTCTTGAACAGCACAAGGTGTGAATGCACAATGGCAGACTGCAGTTTGTTTTCTATTCCTTTCCTAATAATACCTGGCATCCTATTTCCTTTATCAGCTGCTTCTGAGCAGTTGCCTAATGTTTTCATAGAATCGCCTATTATAACCCCAAGATTTCATTTCCCAGCAGGTCATATCACAGCACTGTATATTTAAAGCTGGGATTGTTTTAACCTATGTGCATTACTTTCTGTTTATCTATATTGTGTTTCATCTGACATTTTGTTACCCAGTCAGTCAGTGTTGTAAGTACTTTCTGCAGTAATCCACAATTGGCTTTTCTGAATTCTCTTCTGAATCACTTAGTATTGTCATGCACCCCTCTATCACCTGTCCAGAGTATATCACACGGGCCAGGCCCTCTCACAGATCATGTCCAGGGGCAATCTACCCCCAAAATGAAAGTAGAAATTGTTTCCCACTGTCTGTTCTCTGCTTGCAGCTGGTTCTTTAACAGTTGAAAAAACTGCCGTGTAAAATCTTTAAAATTTTAATTATCCTGAAACCAAATGTTTTCCTTGACCAAAATGAAGTTAATTCATTTTAGGTTGGAGCAATATTGTAAGTTAAAGAGTTTAATAGAGTTACAGAGTCTTTCTAAATGAACATTTATTTTGGGTGTTTCACTATTTCATACTAGATTTAAATTTCTGCCTCCAACAGCTTTTTAGTATAACAAAATCTACATTGTTCTGCAGGTAAATTTTGGAGATTTTCCAACATTCACTAGGAGTACTGCATGAGGGCACAGTTCACTGTCATATAGACATAAAACATACACTGTTTTTTTACAGGCTGTCCTAGTTCAAATTGCAACAGTCAAGTTTGCTACTTCAAGCAAAACTCAGACAGACAGACAAGATACACACAGAAGTAAAATGAACATTCAGGTATTCACATGTCTTTGTTTCATTCATTATTCGGTTCATTCTTGTTCCATCATATGCTATTACTCCAATGGTACTTAGAATAATACAGATCCTTCTTCTTTTCCAAACTTCCTTAACTAGATCTGGTAATTTTACCAAAAGGCTACTTGCCTACTTTATAAGAAAGGAAAAAAATAAATCAATTTTACTAAGAAGTACAACAGATAATAGCAGATGGATAGAGTTATTATTCGGTTCATTCTTGTTCCATCATATGCTATTACTCCAATGGTACTTAGAATAATACAGATCCTTCTTCTTTTCCAAACTTCCTTAACTAGATCTGGTAATTTTACCAAAAGGCTACTTGCCTACTTTATAAGAAAGGAAAAAAATAAATCAATTTTACTAAGAAGTACAACAGATAATAGCAGATGGATAGAGTTAAAATCCCATTTGTAGACTACAGGGAGACACCATGAAAAAAATTTCATCCAAAAAATCCCATTTGTAGACTACAGGTAGACACCATGAAAAAAAAATTTCATCCATTTCAAATGGCAAGACAGCGGCAGAACAACTTCTGGAAATACTATTAGTTTACCACACGTTAAAACTCTTTTAAAGACTTTTGTGATAATGGTTTGTCCTCTGTGTTCTATACATTTTCAAGATGGAAGGTAATACAGTTTAAATATTGGAAACTTCAAGATTTTTGCAAAGGTAAACAAAATTGTAGAGGCTTCAGGGTAACTTGTTGCAAGATACCATTTGAGATTTGATACACTTGAATTGAAATCTGGATAGGGCTACAAATTATTATTTTTTCATGTCATGAAACACTGAGTAAGGGAGGGAAAAATTCTTCATTAGGCCTAGCTCACAATGTAATGAAAAGATTTCCATTGATTTATATGGAAAATGAATCAGGCAACTAGTCAGAGCCTGCATGTATTTCAGCTTTATTCTTCAGACATCCTGCATTTATTCCTAGGATACATGTTAACTTCTTGTTAAAATAATTCCATTGACATCTAACAGAAGAACTGGGGAGACAACAGCATCCTGCAAGGCAGTAGATTTCTGATAATGAATCTTTAAACAATACCTTGTTTGAGCAAAAATGCTGTTAAACTTGTGAGCAATATGACAGATTTATTGGTGGAAAAGGGTGGAATGAACCCAACATCATTGGCGTCAAGCTTGTATGAAATCAGAAAGGTTTAAAAATCAAGTCGTCTTGGTGTGATTTCATGTTAGCCTGACTTTCTTAAGCTAAGCAGGTCCTCAAAGTTAAATGTGTGCATACTGATCTTTACCAGGGTTGTGAATTTCACTGTTCTTATATTTAGGCATATGTCTACTCAATCAGCTGAATAAGAGTGCCTATTGTCATTAAAGGTGCAAGATTAACTTTATGTAATAGTGTGGACTTAAAAAAAACAGTTAATGTTTTTTGTTGAACTAGCATAATTATGCAGAAAGTTTGATTTGACTATTTTCACTTGGAAAATTATTTTAAACTACTTTAAAAAAAGAAAGATGAAGTCTCAAATCTAACAGGACACTGTACACATCAAGAAAGAAAATGCCTAAACAGCATGAAAGACTGATTACACATATGAATATGTATGACTGTATACACATCTTTATTCCTACCTTTGATAAATAACTTGTATGAAAGACAAAGGGTATAAGTGCCTTGGTGTCCTGGTTTTGGCTGGGATAGAGTTAATTTCCTTCCTAGTAGCTGGTACAGTGCTGTGTTTTGGATTTAGGATGAGAATAATGTTGATAACACACTGAAGTTTTGGTTGTTGCTAGTCAAGGGCTTTTCAGCTTCTCATGCCCTGCCAGCAAGAAGCTGGGAGGAAGCACAGCCAGGACAGCTGACCCAAACTGGCCAAAAGGATATTCCATACCATGGGACGTCATGCTCAGTACATAATCCGGGGAAAGCTGGCTGGGGGGGCCGCTGCTTGGGGACTGGCTGGGCATCGGTGATATAAAATACAGAATCAGAGGAAGTCAGTGTCTGTGGTTTGTTCAGGTGCTCTTGAGCTGAAGTGCCTCTGGAAGAGGGGGTATGAGGAAAAATTACTGGTGTAGACTGTGATTTATGGTCATCATTTAAAATTTTACGTTTATTTCTAAATCAGTGTCCTTCTGGGTTTGGAGCTTTGGTGTTATTGTGCAGTGTATGTGCTAATAATACATTATTGAGAATTGCTAAGAAGTAACACACAGACTTGATTTATTCTCACAGTGAAGCTAGGGAAGCTGATGTAATTGCAAGTAACATATGTAGCCTTGTTTGAAGCACAGGTACAGACATTTTGCCCTATTTTTTTTTTTGCCATCTTAAAATTGAAATGTTCTCCAAAAGCCTACTTTTCTTCTCCTCAAAGTGATTAACAGCCAGCAAAATACTGTGGGAGCAAGGACTTTTTACCAAGGATTTAGAGCATAACACTACAATAACACATCATAAAGATTTTCCCCTCGTCATGGTGTAACTCCAGCTGGCAACTAAGTACCACACAGCCGCTTGCTCACTACCCTCTGGTGGGATGGGGGAGAGAATCGGAAGGGTAGAAGTGAGAAAACTCGTGGGTTGAGATAAAGACAGTTTAATAGGTAAAGCAAAAGCTGTGCATGCAAGCACAGCAAAACGAGGAATTCATTCACTACTTCCCATCGGCAGGCAGGTGTTCAGCCATCTCCAGGAAAGCAGGGCTCCATCACGCCTAATGGTTACTTGGGAAGACAACCACCACCAC
>NW_008795127.1:4035324-4036703 GCF_000699145.1 Aptenodytes forsteri | reverse complement strand
CTGTGTCCCCTCCCAGCTTCTTGTGCACCCCCAGCCTGCTCGCTGGTGGGGTGGTGTGAGAAGCAGAAAAGGCCTTGACTCTGTGTCAGCACTGCTCAGCAATAACAAAAACATCCCTGTATTATCAGCACTGTTTTCAGCACAAATCCAAAACACAGCCCCATACTAGCTACTGTGGAAAAAATTAACTCTATCCCAGTCAAAACCAGCATACCCCTTTACAATGTTATACATTTCCATTGAAGTATAAGGCAGGTGGAAAAGGTAATTGTATTGTTTCTCTAACCAACTCACTAGTAGCCTGTAATGACAGAGTGGAATCTGGCAAAACAAAACAAAACAAAGCAAAAAATCAAACCCAAAAAAGCAAATTCCAAAACCCCAAACCCATTTTTTGGCTTGAATAAAATGCAGAGATTGGTATAGACCAGCTTGTCCAAGCATGGTTACTCATGTATTTAAGTAGAATTAGGTTCCGGTAAATCCACTTAGAAGTCTGTCTATCTTGTGTATTTCTTTGTCAGAAATGAGTTTTAACACGGGGTTGCCAGTTTAATCTTTGGCCAGAAATTTGTTTTAAGATATTGCCAAGGCTATGCAAACATAGGAAATTAGCCTCTTCAGAGGAAATCTTTTTAGACGAAATAATTTCCTCTCTTTAGAAGAAATCTTTTTAGAGGAATCTTTTAGAGGAAATCTTTTAAATTTGAGACCAAGCACTTAATTTCTAGGGACTGAATCTTTTGTTTGTAAGTTACGATATAGTGGTATTCAGCAGTAGTGCCATGAAAGCAATACAAAATTAAAGAGAGTTTCAAGATCTCATTCTCTTCTACGCAAATTAACGGAAATTGTGCAGATGGCTTCTGAAATCTAGTTTCAAATAAGATAACTAACTGCCTTACAAAGTCAATAATTTATAACTAATGGCTTGAATACTACTAACAACACCTGGGGAGACACTGAACTATTCATCTTTAAAAAGAAACATATGCATTTCATTCACATCTTGAGTTTCCTCCATACCATAGAAGCTTTCTTCAGGATCTTCCCATTTACAAGCTCTATTCATGAGTTGTATTTCTAATATCAGTGAAGCTGAAAACCATAAACAAATACTTTAATTTAGTGACAACAGCATTTTAATATTAAATCAAGATGCTCTTGGATTTTGGTCCTTTATTTAAACCTGGGATTGCATGTCAGACATAATTAGGTTTCTAACTGGGTGTTCAAATTTGGTTAGTGTATCTGAACGTGCAATTAAGATGAAAGATTGTTCTGCAATACGTGTTTTCCCTTTTTCTATAAATCAAATTACTTAGAGACAACGTTGATTTGATATGTAACCATTTAACAAGAGCTTTAATCACGTATTT
>NW_008795127.1:4033172-4035153 GCF_000699145.1 Aptenodytes forsteri | reverse complement strand
CTGTGTCCCCTCCCAGCTTCTTGTGCACCCCCAGCCTGCTCGCTGGTGGGGTGGTGTGAGAAGCAGAAAAGGCCTTGACTCTGTGTCAGCACTGCTCAGCAATAACAAAAACATCCCTGTATTATCAGCACTGTTTTCAGCACAAATCCAAAACACAGCCCCATACTAGCTACTGTGGAAAAAATTAACTCTATCCCAGTCAAAACCAGCATACCCCTTTACAATGTTATACATTTCCATTGAAGTATAAGGCAGGTGGAAAAGGTAATTGTATTGTTTCTCTAACCAACTCACTAGTAGCCTGTAATGACAGAGTGGAATCTGGCAAAACAAAACAAAACAAAGCAAAAAATCAAACCCAAAAAAGCAAATTCCAAAACCCCAAACCCATTTTTTGGCTTGAATAAAATGCAGAGATTGGTATAGACCAGCTTGTCCAAGCATGGTTACTCATGTATTTAAGTAGAATTAGGTTCCGGTAAATCCACTTAGAAGTCTGTCTATCTTGTGTATTTCTTTGTCAGAAATGAGTTTTAACACGGGGTTGCCAGTTTAATCTTTGGCCAGAAATTTGTTTTAAGATATTGCCAAGGCTATGCAAACATAGGAAATTAGCCTCTTCAGAGGAAATCTTTTTAGACGAAATAATTTCCTCTCTTTAGAAGAAATCTTTTTAGAGGAATCTTTTAGAGGAAATCTTTTAAATTTGAGACCAAGCACTTAATTTCTAGGGACTGAATCTTTTGTTTGTAAGTTACGATATAGTGGTATTCAGCAGTAGTGCCATGAAAGCAATACAAAATTAAAGAGAGTTTCAAGATCTCATTCTCTTCTACGCAAATTAACGGAAATTGTGCAGATGGCTTCTGAAATCTAGTTTCAAATAAGATAACTAACTGCCTTACAAAGTCAATAATTTATAACTAATGGCTTGAATACTACTAACAACACCTGGGGAGACACTGAACTATTCATCTTTAAAAAGAAACATATGCATTTCATTCACATCTTGAGTTTCCTCCATACCATAGAAGCTTTCTTCAGGATCTTCCCATTTACAAGCTCTATTCATGAGTTGTATTTCTAATATCAGTGAAGCTGAAAACCATAAACAAATACTTTAATTTAGTGACAACAGCATTTTAATATTAAATCAAGATGCTCTTGGATTTTGGTCCTTTATTTAAACCTGGGATTGCATGTCAGACATAATTAGGTTTCTAACTGGGTGTTCAAATTTGGTTAGTGTATCTGAACGTGCAATTAAGATGAAAGATTGTTCTGCAATACGTGTTTTCCCTTTTTCTATAAATCAAATTACTTAGAGACAACGTTGATTTGATATGTAACCATTTAACAAGAGCTTTAATAACGTATTTTAAAAAGTGGAAGAAATGTTAGGGTATTTTTACCTTGCTAATGGTAATTTTTCTACTGATTTAATGCTCTCAGAAACAGTGGATTCAAAATAAGTTTTAATGAATAAGAGAGATCCTCTAATGGAAAGTTACTTTTATTTTTACTTCTGACGCAACCTTACTATTGCTATGGATTTCTTTCCTATTTTTCCCAGTTCCTCTGTGAGATCCTTAGAAGAAAATAATTTTCTCATCCACCTTAAGAATGTCTGGTAGCAAAGGCCAATTATAGAGGTCATGAATTTAAGGCACAAGTTAAACCTTCCACTAGTAGAATGGAAAGGTCCATCCCCATGAACGGGCAGGCGACTCAAGAAGAGTACAGGGATCTCGTTAGGTCGTGCAGAGAGGAAATGAGAAAGGCAAAAGCCCAGCTAGAACACAATCTGGCCGCTGTCGTTAAAGACAACAAAAAAAGTTTTTACAAATATATTAATGACAAGAAGAGAGACAAGGAGAATCTCCATCCTTTATTGGATGCAGGGGGGGGAACATTGTCGCCGAGGATGAGGAAAAGGCTGAGGTACTCAATGCCTTCTTTCCCTCAGTCTTTAACAGGCAGA
>NW_008795127.1:4023849-4032322 GCF_000699145.1 Aptenodytes forsteri | reverse complement strand
CTGTGTTCAGTTTTGGGCCTCTCACTACAAGAAGGACGTTGAGGTGCTGGAGCGTGTCCAGAGAAGGGCAACGAGGCTGGTGAGGGGTCTGGAGAACAAGTCTTATGAGGAGCGGCTGAGGGAACTGGGGTTGTTTAGCCTGGAGAAAAGGAGGCTGAGGGGAGACCTCATCGCTCTCTACAACTACCTGAAAGGAGGTTGTAGCGAGGTGGGTGTCGGTCTCTTCTCCCAAGTAACTAGCAATAGGACGAGAAGAAATGGCCTCAAGTTGTGCCAGCGGAGACTTAGATTGGATGTGAGGAAAAATGTCTTTACTGAAAGAGTGGTTAAACATTGGAAGAGGCTGCCCAGGGAAGTGGTTGAGTCCCCATCCCTGGAGGTATTTAAAAGACGTGTAGATGAGGCGCTTAGGGACATGGTTTAGTGGGCATGGTGGTGTTGGGTCGATGGTTGGACTCGATGATCTTAGAGGTCTTTTCCAACCTCAATGATTCTATGATTCTATGATTCCTACTTTTAAAGGTGCAATTTAAATGTTAGCATTATCAAGAGCATACTTTTTCCTTAGAGGATGGGGGATGGCTGTGATGTGGCAGAAAATTTTCCTGTTTATTTCAACACGCACATGCAAACTGCTCATAGGAAAGTAATTGCTCTCTGGATGATGGTCACACCTTGAATAGCAGTCAGAAGAAACTGTTTCCCTGAGTTTGGGTTGTAGTTTAATAGTTTCAGCTTCTAGTTTACATAGCCTAATTTAGATCTATATCATGTCTCGACAGAGTAAAAATTTGTGAATATTTTCTACTAATAGTTCTCATTATTTTCTCTGTGACAGAATTTAACATCTTCATTTAAATGCTAATTTTTTTTCAGTTAACTGCAGAAATAACATGCTTGAAGACAAATATAACATTTCAAGTTCTGCTATGAAAAATAATAGCAAAATTCATGCAATCATCCAAATCAGTCAGTAACTTTCCAAGACAGCACCATGAGAAACATATTAAGAATGCGTAGACAGTGAGAAGCACCACTGCTGGCTTATTGCAGAAACATCACTGCTGACTTACTGCAGACAGATTAAAGCTTTTTTTTTTTTTTAACTGTAATGGATCAAGTGAAACAGGTAACAGAGTATAAACATGTCAGCCTGGTGTGTTCACAACAGACCTAAGTTTTGTTTTCTCAAATTCAGATGGAAATGTTTTTGGGCAGTTATTATCTCACATTTATTCACACAGCCTAAAGTTAATGGACCATGATCCTTCTCTTCTTTGTCTGTGGTTATACTTATATTTACATGAGATTTAGAAAGAGATGCTTATTCAACAGTGTCATCAAAGCAGCTGCTTTCTGTGGTTAGGCATGTCTCCCCGTTGTAATCAAACCAGTCAAAGAATGTATTTGCTCTAAGCAATATTCATGGGAACCCTAAATAAACTTCCTGGCCAAGACTTCCTCGCCAGCATGCACTTCAGATTTGAGAGGACAAGAAGTTCTAAGAGCACAAAAAATTTGAACGACCAAAGGAAAAACAGCGGCTACAGTGTTAGTTACAGAAATGAGATTAATCTGTAATTCACCTCAATTCCCACTCTTTTCCTGGGAAAGATTCTTCAGAGACACTGGAGGACCTGTTTGTAGATAGCCAAGAAAGAAACAGTGGTTTTGTCATACATGCCTGATGTGCACACATCTCACTGTTTGGCAACAAGGTAAGCAAAACTGGTGGAAGCCGTGTTAGAGCCAAAAAAATACTAAGTGAGGTTTCACTGGCTTGAAACCAGTCTAGAGAACTTAAATCTCTACACTAGAATCTAGATATTTGATGGACCCATACAGGCTTTTTTACTGCTGAAATGCAAAGCCTTATCTGCCTTCCAGACCCATACAGGTCCTTATAAATATTTGTTTAAACATCTAAAGGCTAGAAAATCACTGACAAAAAACATGTACCTAGAATGAAGAAATAGAAACCTGTAGGATCAAGAACTGAATATGGATGGCTGGAGAACATAACGAGTCAAACACAGAGGGCCTACCTTGCAATCCAGAAAGAAATAGGCACTGAAACCAAACAAATAATGGAAATGTATAACAGGTTTATAGTGAATAGAGTGATTTAGGAGGCAGCAAAGGCTTGCATATGTGATCCCTGATAGCAGGAGAGACAGGGAAGGCTCTGGATTACAAACAGAATAAGAGGAGTAATAAAAATTCCTAATTAGTGTTGGTTTGATTATATGCTATAGGTCAGGAGATGGTTTCCTGATTAAGTCGCTGAATAGAAGCTAAGAAGAGCCTGGGTTCATTTCCTAGCTCTTCCACTGCCACACTAGCTAACCAACGGCAAGTCATTTAATCCATCTGCGTTTCTATGGAATTATCTTTTTTATTCTCCATGTCTATGTGCATTTCAATTGTTAGGTAGACAGAACAGCTATTGCCTCTTTTTGAGCTACACTTTCATCTGCAAATTGGATTTGATGTAGTCCTGTCAAATCTGGGGCAAGTTAAGATCATCATCTTGTCTCTGAATTTTCTGCTTTGGGCCCATTTCTGAAAATATTTGGGTTTATATGGACAGAAGAAACAATTGAGAATATTAGGAAATTGGAAACTAATTTGTTCATGAACTAAGACAAGGAGGAAATACTATGAAATAATATATTGAAACAGATATACTACATTTAAATCCACATTCATTAAGAAAGCCATCAGCAATATTATAAGAGTAATATTTTTCCCAGAAAATATCAAAGATATTTTAGAGAAATTTGTGCCATCAGTGTGGTTCATTACTGTCCCAGGGCCTTAATCTTTCATTATTCATGGTTAAAATGAAATTAAGATTTGTCCCAGGTCTCCTGTAGATTTGTCCAACGTGGCAGCTGTGGGGATTGCTCTGTATTAGACAGAACTGATAGTATTGTAAGCTTGAATGGGAGGTGGTGGTTTCTTTTATAACAGCATATATAGGTACTAGTCACTTTGGCTTTGCCAAAGTAAAAACAGTCAAGTCCATGAAGCTGTAGCCACATTTTTATCCCTTGCATTATCATGTATATTAGTACTTGAACCAGGCTATCTTACTGGAAAGTAAAAGGAAGTTCTGTCAAAAAAAAGGGGTCCAGAATTGCCAAAATGGATGTCTCAATGCTTTTCAAAGGCTCATCTCTCTTCCTCTCATTAATAGTCAGTTCTGTGTGGAAAGACCTTGGAGCTGCATGAAGTGAGGTACTGCTGAGACAGGTTCTTTTCACTTACTTGAATGGCCATAAATGTAAAAAATGAAATGAAATGAAATGTAATAGGAGAGAGAGAAATTTCAGGTGCTGAACAGGATGGAGGCATGTTGAAATCCAAGAAATAAAATTAAAAAAAGAAACAACCAAAAAGAAGTTAGGGAATTTTAAACCAATCACTACAGCCATTTAATTCTCATGACAAAATATTACTTCTCCCATTTTAATATGATGCTGCCATTTATAACCCAAACATGGGCAATGTCAAATCAGCACAGCAGTAAATTTAACTCTTGTTCAGTAAACTCCCAAAATATTTTAGGATGCAATCAGGATAGCTGGATGATTTCCCCTACTGGGAACACTCTTCACACTATACCTACTTTCTGTAAAGCCATGCAGGCTGGCAAATGCATTTGGTTGTTTCAGTTAATTAAACAATGGTCCCTTGATGCAGAATGAAGATGAATCCAATACCTGATATCTGGAGCTTTGGAAGTATGTACATGGTTGCTATTTTTGGCATGTTTCAACAAAAAATACATTTATATTTCTATAAATATGTAATCGCTGCATTGTGCTGGTCAGCTATTACTTTTAAGCAGCTGAGTTCTGATTTACATGCTATACCTACAATAGTCATATATGCAGACTACGTCTAGTAAAAGGCATAGGTCACAATAGTTTAGAGATGTCATTGTTCCTCAGTTTAGGACAAAAAGTACATGCCATTTGGTAATTTATAATTCCCCATTTTTGCTGGGGAAATATCCTTGAAATGTATGTCTAAGTGCCATCTAAGTGCCTAGGATCAGACTCCTTTTCAAAATTCATGTTCCCTAACAAAGATAAGTCACCTGATAAAGTATAAAACTCAAATGAAAATTTGACTACTTTTTTTAGAATGCAAACATGCTAGTCTGAAAGACTGTAGACCAGTTTTTAACTGTGGTGTTAGGAAAGAAAAAGATGGGTTTTTTTCCATTGTCTCAAAATCCAGGGAAGGGAAACAGGGAAGAGCCATTCAAACTCATTCACAATGAGGAACAGGTGTGAGTTATTACGTAGTGTAACTGAATTATTCATAGGATTTTGGTATCTGTATTATTTCAGATAGACATTTCCCAGGTATACTCAGAGGACAGAAAGCTTTGGAGTTCTGCATGTATTCCAGTGAACCTTTGATTACTTTTCATTGGAATGTCATGGTTAGGATTGGAAGCTAGTGCTATAGGAAGGAGAGATAAACAGCTCTCTTAGCAGCTGTTGAGCATCAGTGGGAGAGGAAAGCAAGTACTTCCACTGAACAAAATCACCGAGGGCTGGGAAATAACTGCAGAGTGACATTCTGATATTGCACTGTGTTGTTTGCCTTATGGTGCAACTTCAGTACATGCTTGCTCTCTCTCCTGAGTATTGTGACAAAGTTGTGAGACAACATCACAATGTAGTGTCAGGGCATCAGTTTGCAATTATGTTGTTGCTCTCCAGCTCCATTAGATAAAGTATTCTTCATGTCTTACAGAGTGTCACCGACCTACAACATGCACGTTCCAGCAGAAGTTTTTGTGGGGGCAGATGGGAAATCAAAAGTCAGAATGGTAAGCAATAGGTCATCTCTGAATTACAAAGGAAATCTTAGGAGAACACAGTTTGAATCCATGCATCAAATAAGGACCTTCAAATGCAATTGACTATTCAGTAGAGAACGGTTCTCTTGCATAGCAGAATAATTTCAGATGTGAGCTAGTCAATACAAATCTGATGATGGAAAAATGTAGCTATGAGCTCTGAATTACCAACAATGTGGATATGTGGTGATATTGAGTACTAGTAGATACATTATATGTCTACATAATTAACTGGAAACTAATTTGTATGTATAGTTTTTATGTATAATAAACAGCAGTCTCTACTTCTCAATTTCCATGTAAGTATCACTAATAAATTGGAAGACTAATTAGTGAAATATTGCTGCAATATTATTAGCTAATTTACCAAGCAAATTGTTTTTGAACTCTGGTGTGAAGCCGCCTGTGGCTATGTCAGATTACGCTGTATAAGTTATGTACTAAGTGTATTTTGACTGGCAGAATACTTAGTGTAGATCAGAACACTACAAATCCACGTGTGCTGCTGGTAATATATCCCTAGAAAAGCTGACACATTTCTTATCTAGAATACTTATTCTCTTTCATGTAAGATGAAATTTTACAAATACAAAAATTCAAGATATTGCTTGTAAAATTGTTTTGCGTTACATATCACATTTTAGTTTCATCTGATTGGGGTGCCATTTAAAAATAAGAGCTGCTAACTAAGAAGCTGGCCAAAGGAATGGGCAAAGTATAATAATCAGTTTAAATATCAAGGTTCAGATGTAGATTTTGAACATTGCAGTAGGAAGGGGATGAAAATTTGATGCTTGGTTTGGACTAAGGAATATTTTTAAAACTGGTTTATAAAAGATATTCATTGCAATTCTTGAATAATAATGCAGTATCTCTGAAGAGTGAGAAAACAATGATCAATAAAGTATATGGAGTACTCTGTACTGGGGTATATAATTACTGTTATATGCAATTTATTACCAGTATGTATAGACACAGTTGTAAAACAAGATGACATCATTAGAAAGCAGATGATAGAAAGTCTTTAAACCAGCGTACATATCTTTTATTGTCATATTTAGAGACTTACTCAGATGGGACTTTCTTTATCAACTATAATATTTGAGGGGGAATCTTCATTAATCAGCAAGTCTAAATGATCTCCTTATATTGGAAGTATTTCCACTAGAAGTGAGGCCAAGACTATTGCTCTTCCAGCACTGCTGTAGGTCTTTCCAGAGCTCCACAGTTCAGAGGTGCTAAGTAAAGCAATCAGATTTCACCTAGACTTGTCCATGATTTAATGGTCTTATACTTAAGTAAGCCATAAAGTTTAATGGTGGTGTTTGTGTTTAAGGCCAGAAACATGCTTATATACTTTTCTGGACCAAGACCATTAACACTACCACTGAAATATCTGAACAGCGTAAGTGAGGCAAGAAATAGAAGAACATTTTGTTGCGGAGGTTAGGATTTGTATTACCATTCCGTTGACTCAAGGACAAGGGAGGAGGAGACTGAAGATCTGATTTCTGCCACTTTCACAAAAAGGCATGATGGTTTGCTCCACAAGTAGTTCCAACTGAATCATGGGGGAGCATGCTCTAGCTCATTATTATTAAACAAAGTATCATAGTTTGGCTTGAAATAGCTTTCAGAAAAATCACACAGGAAGTTTGTGTCAGATCCTAAACCCTCGTTATCTGACTCTTAGCCAATGCTTTAACTACAAGACCATCTGAACTGCCTTAGTTTCCAATCTCCTGTTCCAGAAGGTTACTACTTTTTTTCCTTCCCTCATGGGGTGTGAGTTTCAACAATTACATCAAGAAGCTGTAAGCACATATTTAAGGGGAGGGGTGGGGGAAAGGAGAAAAAATTGATGAATTAGTTCCAGTGTAATAAAGGCTTGGACTTTTAAGATTGAAAGTTCCTCAGCCTGCTAGCAAACTTCTGAAATATTGCCTGATTTTTTATTCATAAAATGTGTATTTTTAAGCTGCTAGTCGCAAAATGGGCAGGTGAAATCAGGTGTCATAGCAGATTGCATAGATTTTGAAGAGTCACATTCAAACAACTCGATCTAATTCTCTGAGATTATTCGTGCTGTCATGAAATTAATAGACGTATATTTTTCATAAATAATCATGGGTTTAATTAAGCTCTCACTACCTTGTTTGGTGGGGCATTGACAGAGTAATTAAGAAGAGTCCTTTATTTATAGCTGTGATCCAGCACTTAATATCTGCAAATTGTTTCTTTTATTGTAAGCAGAAATGTACAAGAGGATGGTTTGTGACTTGATGAGTGGTCCTAATGCCAGGATCACACTGGAGCATCTGAATTTCAAGAGGTTACTTCATCCATTCGTCACTCACAGTAAATAAGCCAGCTAGAAGGGAAGCAGTTGGCTATTCATCTATAGTGTTAGTTACTGAATGTAGCCAGTTACAACAACCACCAACCCCAATGACATATTGCAGGTTGACAATTCGATTAAATCCACTTAACCAATGAAGCCATAGAGCAGAACTGAAAACTTTTCTTCTCGGGGTCTGAGTCATAGTTATCAGGATAATTGTAGCTGAGCAAGGATCTAGCTATGCTACTGACTCAGCTGCTCCAATATTCAAAAGTTTTCACACTGTCATCACAAAAGATCTTAAAATTTATTTACCATCCATGAAGAAATCAGTTCAATAATGAGTAAAATACAGGAAAGTATAGTCTTTCAGTGTGTAGTGTGATCAGCTAGGAAATTAGGACTGAGGGTAAGGAATAGCAGTTCAATTTCAATTTTACAGGATAATTGGCAGGCAGACCATAACTATCTGAATCAGAATTTGACTGTGATAGGCACACATCTACAACCCACGCAAGGTCCTTGACAAATGCTCTAAAGTACAGTATGGAAAGTGCAAAGGTCTGCTTGTGTTTTCTTGATTCCAGATTATCTGGTGCTGCTCTAATTGGGGCAGCTCAGTACAGCTCTAACTTTGTTTGAATGGAAAGTGGTGTAATGGAGTAGCATGCTGCCAGCTAACATCTCATGCCTTCCCATGCTTTTCCTTCTACAATGACACTTGGCTGAGTTAAGCTGAAATGGCTGTTATGAGCGTGACCCGCATTGCTTCCTCCAGCAATGAGGAACTCGCCTTGCCAAGAGGAGCTCTCCTCACTCTCTCCAAATTTGGAGATATCTCTCCAAATTTGGGCAGATCTGCATCTGGTAGTACATCAGCTGCAATAGGAGCTGAGCATGTTAAAAGGCTAGAGACCCACTTTCTATCTGAGAGTAACAAGACTTTTTAACCACTTTTTATTTTATGGATAATTTTACAATGATTCCTCAAAGCTTTTTCCCAAAAGAAATGAAATACTAAAGAAGAACTGAGGACCAGAAGCAAACCTGCATTCTTTTAGGTTTCTCAACCACTTTGTTCAGATAAAACATCTGCTTAAGTGCCTGCTTGTTATATCATTATGCTCAATTTTTTTTCTGAACATTATCCATCATGAGAAAGAATTCTAAACTTGGTAGCACGCCACGGGTGTTCTCACTTGTGCCAAATGTACTATGCTACCACAGCCAGTCATAACAAGACATTATTTCTA
>NW_008795127.1:4018190-4023446 GCF_000699145.1 Aptenodytes forsteri | reverse complement strand
CCCCCCCCCCCAGCCAGTCATAACAAGACATTATTTCTAATGAAAAAGGTGGTTTATGTCTCTAGCAAACAATATTATTTTTTATCTGGTCACAATGACACATCTGTTGTATGCCTTGATTGTAACAGCAGAAGCATTATTTTATATTAAATTTTTAATTTTGATATTTTATCTTGTTTCTCCTCTGTATTGTTCATGTAATAAACCCCCTCTTGTTTGAGGAAAACCTCTTTTGTATTTAGTCAGGAGAGTGTGCTAGCAAGCTGTCTTTCAACTGGCAGAATCAAATACTAGTATATGCCATAAAATGACAATCAAGTATCATCTGAGAAGACAGAAGCATGTTGATTTCCTTTCCTATCCAAAGAATCAAAGGGATAACTGTTATCTTGTTTATAAGAAAAAAAAATATTTTCTTTCTTTAACAAAGAAAGCTTTGTACGTTGTCTCAAGGGACCTTCTTTGATTTTTGAAGACATAAGTGATACCATGCTGTAGTCTTAAACATGTCAAATTGCAGTTGCAAGATCATAATTACCACCTAGTCAGGCACATGATATCATCTCCTGTCCTTACAGCTGATGTCCTTAGGCCTTCAAAATAAAGACTATTCCATGGTAGTAGGACTTCTTTTGGTTTAAGTGTTTCAGGGTCATAGAGAAAAATGTTCACTGTGGACTCAATGAAGGAAGTTGGAAAATTAGGAATCTGCTGTATTTTCTTGATCTTCCCCTTCCCACATGTGTTTTCTCTTGAAATCTTTCTGATGCCACACTTTAGATTTTACTCCATTTAACAGCGTATCAATAATTCATTTTACATTCTTTCAGATTCCATATATAAGCAAAGAAACAAGGTTTGGGTCAAGATGAGTCAATTAGGCACATCAGGACAGATTGTGATTTTTTCTAGGAAGGAAAATCTAACAGGCTAAAGAGTGTGTTAAGTTATTTTCAGGGGCATGCTGAAAGGGTAAGTGTTTTTATCTGGTAAGAATTCCCTGACTGAACATCCAGAAGTACGTCAGTGTAGCCTACAAATTATCAGTTCTGTGTTTTGTTTAAGCCAGGTAGCCATGTTTTGAACCACAGAACAAAAGAACTCATTGTAGGTTTGTTTTTTTTTTTTTAATCTCGTAATTACCACTGTTTGCTGAGAGATTAAATTTGCTAGAGATTAAATTAAAGTCTACAATCATATGTAAATTAGTTTAAGATTGTATATACAACCATAGCATTTGTAAAGCCCTGTGGGGACCTAAACTCCTCTTACAGAAATCCAAAATATTGATTGAAACCATCATTGTTTTTCTTTTTGTTACCACCCTGTATTTATGCATAGAATGCAAACAAATGAGATAAAGAGCAAGGAGTGGGAGTAACCCTGTAGTCCCATACTTCCTCTTCAGCCAAGCCAACACATGTTTTTCCATTTCTTCTCTCCTCCACCAGCTCCAATTCGCTAGTACGGGGGCAAGCCATTCTCACTTCCTGTGAAAACAGGAAGTGGTCTTCCTGTGTAAAAACAGGAAAAGGAAATGAAGGGCTAGAACAGGGCACAGTGAAGGTTAGTACTTAGTTACCAGTAAGTGTGATTTCCATGTGTTCCTCACACCAGCAAGAGTGTGTGTGAGTGCAGTAAGAATGTATATTGGGAAAAATCTCCAGGTGCTCCATAGTTTTGAAATCAGGTCACCTAAATACATCTGCTCCTGTTTTGAAGAGGTCTGTCTACTGTCTAATAAAAATGAGGTATTAAGAAACAATTCTTACTGATTGCTACGGCTTTCACTGTGGTCACTGATTTCCTCATAATCAGCCACAAGTAACTGTGTAACTGTTCTCCTTTAAAAATTAATTCAGCACTTTACATTTTTAAAGTGATGCATGACAAAGACTTTTAAGTTCAAGCATGAAATAACGCTGTCATTTTAGCCATATCCTTCATTTTCCTTTGTTGGGTGATGTTTCCCTAAGGCAGGTTAAAAGCTGCTTGACAGTCTTTTAAATGCTATTACTTATTGTTCTGAAGGGAAATGTTATTTGAACTGGCCTGAACCACTTCTTTCCTGGCCAAGGAAGACACAAATACATATAAAAGGTAAGAGAAAAACTTCCAGGAAATACAGCAGTCTGTTGCTTATTCTTATACAGAACCTCACCGCTGGAGGAAAGCCAAGTACAGAGTCTCATTAGCTACACTGAGAGCTGTTATATGTGTATGAAAGTCAGGCTGCTTAGGGCATTGCTTTTGGCTGCTTCCTGGGTCACATACTCACGAGAACGGTTTAGGGGATGTAGTACCTGGTTAAGCTGAGTCCTAATTAGATGGACCAGAAAATGATAAAATGATGGCAAGGAAGGGATAGGATACGTGAAAGTAAAAGATGGAACAATAGTCTCATCTTCTAAATATTTTTCGACTTACACGTGAAGCCCATGGAGAAGCAATGTTTCCTTCTCTCTCCTGCTTGAACCACAATTCCATTCCTGATCGGAAGTTAAAATGACCAAGGATCTTAAGCAATAGTAGTATCATGACTGACACAGGGTGATTCGTATCAGCCCTGATATGACTGCAAGGCTAATTGGTGGCAGCTGCTTGCAGGTGACATCTCTTTTTTTTTTTATTTTCTTCAGTAAATTCATGCCTGGGTGTAAGTGTTAGCAGCCATGACTGTTCAATCAGAAATTACATTGGTCAAATTATCATCATCAAAATAAAAAAAGAAATCCAGACATAAGTTTTAGCTTATTTTCATGCCAGTTAGTGATTTTAGCAGAACCTTAAAAAACCCGATGTCACCTTTAACATAAAGAAACCATCTTCAGCAGTCCTCCTAAGTGACTTTCATAAAAACATTTTATGCAGTGAATAGAGCCAGTCTTATTTATTTACTTTCCACTGAACAACAGCTCAAAAATATTAGAAAGAAATGGTTTGGCACAGTAAGCCACATACAGCCTAGTGAGGGATATATGCGAAGAAAAAGGGATACATAAGAAATATTCAAAGATCTCCCTTTAAAAAACAAGTGAAAGCTCAACGAAACAGCTGGAATACAACAGCGACATTATGCACCTGTTTAGGCCTGAACATGAAGAAATGGAAGTCTGTTTTAAATTAAGGAACAGAAATAATAAGCAGGATGAAATTCCATTTCAGTTCCCAGGAAAGAAGGGCTTTACACTTACATAAAGAATTGTTCTCTCCAGCCTACTAAATGATGCAGAGGTTTGCGGAAATGTCTATAAGATGGGGCATAAAAGAAATGATTGGAGACTTGGGAATTCATTTCCTAGGAATATTTTTCTTTCTTTTTCTGTCCTTCCCAAATTAATACAGACAATGGTTTTTATTATTGCGATGCAGTTACTACTAACTTAAGCAAGCCTTATTTTTGAGACATTTAAAGCACTGAGTTTCCTTAGAAATTAACAACTTTAAGAATCAGTACTTTTTCTTCGAAGACTATAGACTTTCTTTTGCAAGAACTAGCGTTTGATTCTAATTGCAGCTCAAGTGTCAAGAGTGACTTTGCTGTTTATGTCTATATCTGATATACCTAAGGATAATGACCTTTCAATTCATCACACAATGTAAAGTAAAAACTAAATCTGGTGTGTTGCCTTAAATCAGCATTGGTTCTGTCTGTACTCAAGGAAGTTATACTCATGAGTAAATTAGATCCCTGTTTTAAGAAATACCAGTAATTCCCTTTTCTAACTATAGGATGGCATTGGTTAAAAGAAGCATTGTAAATCTTATTTCCAATTAGCTTAAGCCCTATAAACATTCACTGAAGGCCCTGCTAAATCTGCTTAAATTCAGAAACTGTCCACCATTTGCCAGCTGGTAGTTCCTGTCTGGAGATTTAACAACAGATATCAGTGGGATGGGAAAAAGCTGGTTAGAGATGAATGATGAAGAGACACCAAATCCCCATTAACCAGGTCTGAAAGTGGAGTCTAACAAATGACCCTATGTGATATTTAATAGTGCCCAGTTAGGCAAAGAGCAGTAAGCAATAGATCCTGCTTCATATGAAGCACACTGCAGAACTGTGTATATCCTACTTGCTTTGAGCTTCCTGCAGATTTGGTGACTTTTTACAACAGACAAACCCCCTTATACTTCACCAAACTGATAAGTAGATATTTAGTGCATGGACTTATATCAAAGAATGACAGTCTGGATTTTCATAAAAGAGATGTGTTTAGTGAGTTTCACAAACAGTAATAAAAAATAAATGGAGGACAGTTTAAGTAATATGATCACAATGGAACAAAAAATATTAAAAGAGGTGAATCCGTATATTTCCTCTCATATTAACCATGCTGTCTGTGAAAGAAATCACTGAGGCACGTGCCAGCCTCTCTTTTTCTATATTTGAGAATAAATTAAAACATGTATTGAAGTCAATAGGAGTCCACTAACTATAGTGAGACTTGTGTCAGAACTATTCTGCTTTTGCTATAGGAAATTCCTCTACCCATTCTCTCAGGCAGAACAACTTCCCTAAATGACAAAAAGCATCAACCATCCTTTCAGAGGAGTCTCCTCTTTGACATATGCCACACTAGAAAGCTGAGTAATACGTTTAGGATTCAAACTTATTCCATTCATGTCTTGCTAAGTATTTAGACTTCTCTGCTCAGGACATTTTTTCAAAACTTCAATGCCACATTTATTTTGCTATTGCAAAAATCTGTGGATATCATTGATATAAGTGTGCATCTTCAAAGCAAAACCAGTCTATAGCTGAGTAAAAAAATCCATGTTTTTCTTCTTCTGAGGATTACATGTCAGCTTACAAAAGCTGGACATGAGCCAGCAATGTGCACTCGCAGCCCAGAAGGCCAATCATATCCTGGGCTGCATCAAAAGCAGCGTGGCCAGCAGGTCGAGGGAGGGGATTCTGCCCCTCTACTCTGCCCTGGTGAGACCCCACCTGGAGTACTGCGTCCAGCTCTGGAGCCCTCAGCATAAGAAAGACACGGACCTGTTGGAGCGGGTCCAGAAGAGGGCCACAAAAATGATCAGGGGGATGGAACACCTCTCCTCTGAAGAAAGGCTGAGAGAGTTGGGGTTGTTCAGCCTGGAGAAGAGAAGGCTTCGGGGAGACCTTATTGCAGCCTATCAGTACTTAAAGGGGGCTTATAAAAAAGATGGTGACAGACTTTTTAGCAGGGCCTGTTGCCACAGGACAAGGGGGAATGGCTTTAAACTAAAGGGGGGTAGATTTAGACTAGATAG
>NW_008795127.1:4011963-4017360 GCF_000699145.1 Aptenodytes forsteri | reverse complement strand
CCCATCCCTGGAAACATTCAAGGTCAGGTTGGACGGGGCTCTGAGCAACCTGATCTAGTTGAAGATGTCCTGCCCATTGCAGGAGGGTTGGACTAGGTGACCTTTAAAGGTCCCCTCCAACCCAAAATACTTAACTATTCTATGAGTCTATGATTCTATATGTTGAAAGAAGAGGCTCAGCCTTGTAGTGTAGTGGATTTCATATTCCTAAGATAAATAACAAAAAGAAATATCATCTTGTTTTCTGATTCTCCTGTCTAGACACATTTTGTATAGTGAGCAATTCTGAATTATGAGACTAGAGTTCCTCTGAGGTGTTCTGCTGACATCATAAGCCATACAACCGAAGCTCAAGTGGTTTATGTTGTCTTTAGAATTCCAAGATAGATTTGTATAAAAGTACATAATTCACGGTGTGCCTGTTTGTTTTATATAGTAATACACAGTCTGAGTTCCTGATTCAGTTCTAAGAAGTCTCTTAGATGAACGTATAGATCAAGCTGAACTGCTGGTCTGAAGAGTATCCCTTTTAAGAGATTTAAATTATTTGAAAAAAAGGCAAGGTATTTTCTTATTCAACAAACAACGGAATTGGAAAGAAACCATCTAAATTTGGGGTTTGTCAATACAAATGCTTCTGAAGGTTCGAAATATTTTAAATGGAGAGCCATGCTTTTTTGAATTTGTGAGCTGGCATTAGAAAGAACCATTCTTCCAACATGTCCTCAAACCTTCTTGACCCAAATTTCTCTATGATAGGAGTTTTAGTGATACGTTAATTCTAAGAGAAAATGCTGGTTGGAGCTTACGTGAAACTGAAAGTTTGGAGAATTTTAAATACTGGCTAGTTTTTCTTTTTCCCCTTCATGCATAAAACCCAACTACCACAACTCCATGGCATTAGGCAGCACAACAGTTTCACTTTTCTGAGTCTTTGATATGGTCCTTATGCATTTCTGAGCAAGGAAGAGACAGCATCTGAAAATATGAAGCAATCAAGAGATAAGCTGGTATATGCTCACACAGATGTTAAGAAGGCTACTTAAATGGCTTAAGAATATCCAGTGAAAATTTAATTACTGTGTGTGGCCTCCTTCTAGTACTCTTAAAAAGTTGAATGAATAATGCATTGCAAATCTCCTATGATCTCACCCTAACAAAAGATATTTTTCATTAAAAAACAAACAACAGTGTAGGTCATAACCTTCATAGAGGCTGCTTTAGTAGATCAGACTATTTTTAGAAGGTAACTGGGGATTTTATGCTTTCAAACATGTTGGCCATGATAAGAACCCTTTAGAATTCCTTCTTTTAAAGGAAGGATATCAGCAAACAGTGAACAGAATAATTTACAATTCTGAAATGATAGTCTTGTTTGTTTAAATCTGTTTTCCTTTTGAAACAGAACTTTGGCTGATACTATAGATTCTTCTCTAGTTAAAGTATTGTGCTTAGATTGTTGTTGTGAAATTCATAGCTCTCACTCTCAGCAGTGATATGACACAAAGAAAAGATCAGCAGAGAAAAAAGGGAAGAGTCTTTTTCATGAAATGGCACCAGAGGATCTTTCCTCAGGGAATATTTAAAATAGATGTGTTTACTTCTGATACACTCACATGTCTGACAACAGTAAGCAGATTAAGTATATAAAGAAGATCTTTTATGCCTGCTTCCTTTGAGTGAAGGGTGTTATGTTTGTAAATCAAAGTCTAAATGCTGGCAAAAGGAGCAAACTGCATAATCCTGTTGAAAGGTTTATATCTTTAAACAGCATTTTAATATAACTGTAACTTGACCATTCCTTCAGTTCAGCTTCAGGAACAGACACATGAGGACATGCTTCCCAATAACAAATCAGTCACAGGTCCTAAGAAATACTTTTTAAAAATTTCTTTCCTAAATTTTGAAAACGAAGATATTTATACCTTTATTTTTACAAACCACAATGTGTGTTTATAAGAAACAGTCCCATCTTCTCTGAGTTTTATAAAAGTGTAAATTTAAATTTTAGCTAAAGTAAGACTTCAGTCTTAAATTTATAGAGTTATGGTAAAATAAATCCAATGCAATTTTTTTTTTTTTTTACAGACAGAAGAATGTGTATAGCTTTCTATCTAGTAGCACTGCAGATAAAAAGAGTAGACACAGTTTTTGGTGTTGCATGCTTTAAGTCAAATTCCTGAAAAACTTTGAGCGGAGAGAATATATTATACTTGGAAATATTTCTTGGACTTTATGTTACAGTTGGGGGCTTTTTTGTGTGTGTGTGTTTGATTTTTTTGGGGTTTTTTTGGTTTTATCCTAAAATTGCAAAGATCTGCTCAGATTGGAGCTCTGGAAAAAAACACCTGCACTAGATTTCTGACATGACTCCAACTAAAGTCACCAAAGTGTCTGGCTGTAATATGCATTTTCCAGTCCCAAAAGAGGAAAAAAATATTTCCAGTTTTTGACTAATGTTGCTGGACCAAATATGAGGTTAAGAAATAACAATGAGCATGGTATTGCTTATTTTATACTCTAAATTCTTCACTCAGTTAGTGAGAAGCCTCTCAGTAGTAATGTATAAAAGCCTGTAGGGATAAGAGATTGAAGAAGTCTTGGGATCCAGCAGGGTAGTGGAGCGAACTAAAACCAGAAGGAGCAGAAATAGAGAGGGCAGAGGGGAAGACCTGCAATTTTTGAGGAGGAGAGCAAAAGGCAGAGCTCCTGAAAATCTGTGGAGAGGGAGACTGGTGCCTGAAAAGAAGGAACTGATTGTGCAGACTCAGATTGGGTGACACACTCTGGTGAGAAACCAGTTCTGACTAGTAAAATATCTGGAACAAGGAATAAATGCAGCTGCAAGCTAGAAGCAGCCTGGATGTGGGCAACAAATTGGAGTAGAAGAGATTGGGCCAGGGAGAACCAAGACTTTCTGTCCAAAAAATACCTGAGCTTTTAGCAAGAGACTGAAATAGGAAAACTGAGGCCCTGAAAGTAAAATATATAATGTTGAAGACCAAGTCTAGGAAAACTGATGGTACTTCAATAGAGAAAGGTTGGACTGAATAGAACATAAAATACCAAACAGAATGATTTAGGCCCAGTAGAGCATAGTCTTTTTTAAAAACTAAGAGGGAATCCAATCTCAACATTTAATCTGTGAAATCCAGTGGCAAGTGTCTCAGGACCACAAATACAGGTGTATGTTGGTAAGCCTGTTGAAACTAGAAAGTCTGGAGTCAGACATGTCCTACATGCATTTATACACAAGATGAGCAATCTTAAATGCTTTCACATGATCAAGGCTGTAGTCAAAATATTGCATCAGTAATTTAACTGTGGGATAAGAAAATATTTGGAAGTCATCTTCCAGACAGAAAAATTCAGGCTTATCAATTTCAATGTTAGCTCTGAATTTTGTAAAGGTATTTTCCCAGCAGCGGCTTTACACCAGCTTCCCAAAATATTCTTGTCTAAGAAAGTTCTGATTACTAGAAATAGATGGATACTGTCCTCAGTGTGGGGCAGCAATAAATCACTGGGGACCAAGAAAAGGTTGAAAAGTGAGAAGATGACAGGAGTGTTTTCATTTATCTTCATCCCAGACATCTCTGGGATTTATGCAGTTATAACATAAGCAGCCAAACTCTTTCCTGTACAAATTGTCCTGAATTTTACACGCAAGTTCTAAACCCCTCTGCTCAGCATTTCCTTTCAAGTCTAATTTCCAGAACTGTCATTTATAAATTTACAGTCCAAACTGCAGATCATTTTGGACTGTGTGTATGTGATGGATTGTTATCTCATTCTAAATAGACTGGAATGGAAAGTCGCGTCCTATATCAGCTTCTACAAGAGAAATGAAATGGTGTTTTTTCTCAATGTATCACTCAGTTTAGTATGAAATGAAATTTTTAATGAGATTAAATTGGGGATGCAAACCAATTTTCAATGAGTGTTTACAACTCTAACCTTAACACATTGCTAATTGGGTTAGGTGACAGCGATTACTGTAGTTCTGACAATCACACAAGATATCTCAAGGAGGAACACTAAGCAAGATGAAATATTGATTTAATGAGTGTAATGACAACCAAAAAAGAAAAAAGTAGCAGTTCTATGAAATCAGATTCTAAAAATCAGTTGTACCTCACTCCCTGATCTAAGGAGGGCTAAGTTTCACTGAAATAACATACACAATTACTGTAACTTAATTATGACCACCAACTTTTAGGTTTTGTTAAGCAGTCAAAAGCTCCTGTAGAAACCTTATGAAAGGAAAAGACAAGTATTCAGTGGCTGAGGCAATAAGCAGAGAGGACAGCTGTATCCTTAGCAGCATTGTCACTAGATAAACACTTAACAGAGCTGAGTCCTGAAACACATCTTCAGACAATCTGACACTTGGGCTTAAACCTGCTGGAGTGAATTTCCACTCCATTACACTTAACTACATTTCTGTCTGATACAGTGGTGTCACCTATCTGTATTGTAGTGAATAGTTTGGATAAGGGCAGGAGAAGGTAAGCTCCCAAGTTTTTGGCAGGCACTACACAAGCACGTCCCGTAAAGTCAAGGATGTCTGAACAGCTTGTGATGGTACATGTACATGGATCAGCTATAATTCTGAGGTGAAACACTGCTGCAATTATGACCCATGCCATACTAAATCAGTTTGAGCTTACACATTTTGTGGTTTTTAACACCTACAGTTATTCCATGATGACTGGGTTCAATTTTACAACAAATGAAGATAAAAAGATGAAGAGGGAATCCTCCCCTCCACACACACAATTATAAAAAGATACTGTGGAAGCATTTGTATGAAAACACAAAAAAGTAAAAGCAGTATTTCTTTTGAGGTAGCATGTTTCTGGACACAGAGGTTTCTAGGCAACTTTATTGGATACCAGATATGTCTCAGAAAACAAATATGGTAGGAAGTAAGTATTAAGAAAAAGAGCAGGTAGCTTTAAAAAATATCCAACCAGTACAGTAAAAGCAAATTATGATTATGCTGAAAAATAAGAGGGACTTACATCTACAGAAAACTGAATGTAAAACCTACTATTAATAAATATTTTCTGCCTCAAGCCATTTATACTTCTTTCCTCCAAACATACAGCTGGTGTTTAAATCTGAGTTTGAGAAATAACTTGAGCACAGTAACACTAGTAATATCACAAAATGAAAGAAATAACCATATAATAACACAATTCTTAGTATGTTTTCTATATTATGACTGTTTGGGCTCCAGACTGATGAGGGAAAGGCTGTGGATGTGGTTTACCTGGACTTCAGTAAGGCCTTTGACACCGTCTCCCACAGCATTCTCCTAGAGAAGCTGGCAGCTCACGGCTTAGACAGGTGTACTCTGCGCTGGGTCAAAAACTGGCTGGACGGCCGGGCCCA
>NW_008795127.1:3992171-4011039 GCF_000699145.1 Aptenodytes forsteri | reverse complement strand
ATGGTGGTGTTGGGTTGACAGTTGGACTCGATGATCTTAGAGGTCTTTTCCAACCTTAATGATTCTATGATTCTATGGGCACTAACATACAAAAAGTTTGAGGTGCTTTCATTTTTCTGCTATGTACTTTTATTTTTTCTCCATCCCATATTTGTATATGCTCCCTACTTTTTAGATGTTTAGATGTTTCTTAGTTTGATTGTATTAAATTAGCATAATTTGGGATTAAACTCTCAGAATCTTCCTATGCTGTGAATATAGTAATATAGAACTTTCATAGTAAAACTATGTGCATGACACAGAATAAGTAGATTAATTAAAAAGTCATTTTTCCTTGGAGAAGTCACAAAAAGGAAAAGGATGAAGTTCAGCAAGCAAATCCACTACAATTCCCTTCTCCTAGCCCCATTCCTCACTTCAGGAAAGCATCAAGGAAGCCTTGTTATACAATGGACTTGGAAAATGATTAAGGTTGTCTGTGACTTTGTATACAATTTATACTATACATATAACTAAAATATTTCTGAAACCAAAGCTTAACTTACCCCAGGAGAGACACTGCTGCAAAAGGCTTAATGAGTAGCTGTGGGTATAAGAAACATTACCAATCGCCACTTGGTACAAAATGAATAGTGTAAATTACGCCGTTTGAAGTGAAAAAAATGTTTTGCATGGCAGGGCTATAATGAAGTTATGGACCACTTCATTAAGAAAGCTCTTGTAAACGTGTATCTGACTATATTTAACTACAGGATACTTTTAGAGTAGTGTTCCTTCCCAAGCAGAGCACCGATAGAATCTCTGAATGAAACCTTGACCAAACTCAGGTCAAAACAGGAAAAAAAAAAAATCATGTTACCTTCATAACGAGGGTGATAAAAATGAATTTGAATTAGGCAATATAAAGCTGCCTCCTGAAGGCAGTAGGTAGTATTCCTTCAGAATACATTAGCCCCGGAAGCTTTTCCTTTTAATCTTCAAATCTGTGGAAAGGGAGCAGGAAGAGAAAGAATAAAGAAAAAAAAGTATTAATTGCTCCACAGCTGACACACACAGAATGGGGGGCTGAAGAAGGCCAGTAGAGTACATCAGCTTTCAAGTGAACTTAGACTCCTTACTGCTTCAGGTGCTTTTAAACATATCAAAGGTGAGAGCAAACAGTCTGTGGGTATTGCCATTCTGTTCAGCTAGGGGCAGCGATATGTCTTCTCCCATCATAGCAAAACATTGGCATGATAGTTGGGATAATGCTTTAAAAAATTGGTATGTGTATCGGTTATTACTTTTACTGTCAGCGTCATGCAGTCATAATGTGCGGCTGTAAATGGGGACTGAAGTAAATGTTCTGGCTACTATATATTGGAGAATAACAGAGAATTTCACTGGGCTGGAGTATGATTTTTAAAGTATCCATTCTGTGAATTTGTGGATGGGAAAAAGATTAATGAGCAAATATTAAATAAGTAGGCTCTTGGAGAATTTGACTGTGTGGTCCCTGATGAAACAGTTTACAAGAGAAATTAGCTATTTTCCTGTATTAATACCTTAGGCTCTTTGTTTCCCTGTGGTACATGCAAGTATAAAACTTGCCTTTCACTGTGGCAAGCTTTAGATCAGGTAAAAATGAGATAGACCCTCAGGCACCCGTGCCTGAAAATATGTCCCTACTCAAACTAGTTTTGTTGAGCAGACCCTTGCTCAGATTAATTCCTCAGCATACGACAACATTTACATTGCTAAGCCTGCAAAGAACTGTGCCTTGTTAAATGACATTTACAACTGCTTGAATTTAACAGATTTTTATATATATGGCTCATGTTTGCTTAGGGACAGAAGTAGGAAGCTTCTGAAATTTTCAAACTTTAATACTTAGAAAAACCTCAAGCACAGAAAAAACTTAAAAAATGTTTAAAAATTTAAAAAATGTTTAAAAAGTCACAAACACGTTGCTTTAATGACAAACAAGAGCTCTGGTGGCTTCAAATTTAGCCTTTAATTATATCTACATCAATTAAGTTCCTATGTCTAGAAGCATCCAACCCATACATTCCAGTGTTACAAGAAAATCTGTTTTGATTTGGGAACCTTCATAACACTTAAAACTGACTTCATGCACACACCCTGGTACTATACCAACCTTTGTATTGGCACCGAGTACTACTAAGCAGTAAAGTGGAGTGGAATTTTTCATTTCGGCTCCAATGTTTGGAAAGGCACTGAGTGCTCATAACTCCAGCTGAAGTGAAAGGAACATGTAGATCTTTAACACCCATAAAATTCAGCGCAGAGAAGCACTTATAATAGCTGATGGCTGTGAGGATGGAAAGGAACAGTGCTGTCGTTCTGACCCTACAACCGCAAGCAGGTTTAGAGCCAGAGGTGAGCAGGAAATATGTTTTCCCTGTTCTGTATCACTGATATTTCAAAACATTTCCCTCTTTCCATCAGGCTAAATGTTAAGATTGTGTGGGGATATAATGTTTTAAAAGACAGGAAGAGGCAGATCTGGTTCAAGACTGCTTGTATGTTGGCGGAGGTGTGGGAACCAGCATCCCGCTGCCTGTCTCTGCCTGGATCACAGCAGAAACCAGAACACAGTCTCTCCTCTCCTCTCCTGCATAAATGTTCTCATCCACAGCTAGGAAAAAAACCCCCAGTGTCGACCCTGACATATCATCTCTTCCTTTTCCAGATTTTCATCTTGAATTTCTGAAAGGTTTTCCTGAATAAAAGCTTTCTTCAGAAATACAGTCCTCCCAAAGTATCATTTAAAAAAAAAAAAGAGAAAAAAAAAGAAAGCTGGGGTGGGGGGAGATTACAGGCTGAGAATGTCTGTGATCTTTTGGAACAAGTCATGAAATTTTCCTTGTCTACACCACAGAAAAAAGAAAGCTGAAAGTTTGGCCTTTTCTTTTAAATTAAACTGGACATTTATTAGTTATTGAAAGCATTTGTACTTTTGCAAGTGACATTTTGGTTTCTTTAAAGCATCTCATTTTCTCAGGATGAAACCCTGAACTTCAATCACATTTATGACATCAGCTCTTTCTATTTATTACTGGTTTGCTGTCATATTGTTTAGCTTTATTGTTCTTTATAATAATGAACATTAATAATTGCACTAGAGTAACCTGTACTAAATGTCAACTGTTACCCTACAGAATCAGCAAGGTTAATCCACATGGTCTAGGATCATTGAAATAAAGATAATAGGTACTTTTCTAGCACCTAATCTTCCATGAAACAAAGAGTAATAATAAGTACAAATTGAAATCCCTGGCATGCCTAAGGTATTCCTCTTTGCTGACCACACTTAGAGTACATTGCTCTAAGAAGATGTTCAGACAGTGAAGCCACACATCCCAGTCGTGCCACCCCTCTCAAAAACAGTATCAGAACTGTCAGGTCATTTCGGATCCCTGTTGGCCTTAATACATCAGTCACATTGTGTTCATGTAAGACTTTGCTATTTAATGATTATGTAAAAAGAAGAGAACATAACATTTCAGACACTTGTGGGTTTTTTTTTTTTCATTTTTGCTGTCCTGTGTGCAATCAACTCCTGAAAAGATCAGATGATTATGGAAAAGATAGAGTTCCAGGGATTCTGCTTCTCTAAAAATAAATTTCATTTACTGTCATTTCTGTGCTGAACAAGACACTGAATCAGCAAAATGGAACTGGATTCAATTAAACTGATCCCCTTTGTCTATTATTTCACTGCACTTTATTTATTTAAAAAAACCCCAACACCTACACTTTTTCTCAGTGAAGCAGAAAAAAGTTTTAGAATTAATACTAAAAAGGCAAGCAGTGATAACCTTAGTAGATCTAAGCATGTCATCACTCACGCTACAGGATGGTCCTAATATAGCTAGATAATTCTTTTAGCTGTTTCTGTTTCTTGATCTTCCCATGAGCATACCTGAGAACTCCAAGAGTCCACTCCAAAATAAACCTCAATCACAGTACATTTTCACAAGAAAGTATTTTCTTAGCAGCACTTTTGATGACTATGTCGAGGCATTTTTCCCCTCCTCCCTTTGAATTGACATTGATCCAAATAGCCAAGATTCACAGGTGTTGAGCTTTAGCTGTGAAGCATTTGATCTGCCCACCCACAAAGAATTGCCCTGGAAACATACAGCGATTGCAGCAGTGCTCCAGCTTGCTATTGAGTATAACAGCCACTCATGGTCACTTCATGATCACAAAGCCACAAAGGAATCCTGAGGCATGTCCAGACTACCTTATAGCACCTATTGTAAATTAAATAGCCCCCCTTTTTAGTCTATTCAATTGCTTCAAACTCCTGGCTCTGTTATAATGGGAATAAAGCTAATTGGGACTAGTTTGTATTTCAAATAGAGTTTTAAAGATATCTGCACTGAATTAAGTAGAGTAATTCATGGAAATGTTTGAAAGAGGATTTACTACAAAAATCTCACGTTTGGTAATTCACACAGAGGAACAGCATCAAAATTGTAATTTAGCAGGCAGTATCTTCTGCACAATTGGGTCCCTTTGCATGTGTCAGCCTACACCTGAGTCTTTGTGAGCAGCAGAGCACAGAAATAGGTTGGAATTAGTAATTGTGACCTTCAATGACAAAACCAATATGTATGTGATGCTACTCCAACCAGCGCAGGCATGTCACACTTGGTTGGTTCAGGCAGGTGGCACAGAAATAAACAAGACCTTTACCTTAGGCTTAAGCTTTTCATTTCTCATTATTGCTTCTCTCAATTCACACAGACTTTGACTTCTCATTCCCTAGTGGTTTGCTCTGCAATTAAGACCTTTGCTTTGTTTTAAGTTAGTATTGACTAAATGAGAATGCTGACTCCTCTGTGTCTCCTGTGTTCTCACTTAAAGAGCCTCAGCCTGCACTTAACCTAGATGTGCCTCTCTTACCTGTGAGAAATGACCATCCTCCTTCCCTCTGAGACTTGGAAGCAGACTGTGCCTCAGGTCTGGTAGGGAACAAAGGTTGTTCAATCATCATGCAAACTCCTGAGGTTTCCCTGCTTCTTGCAGGATCCCAGAATCCAGTTGCACAGAAAATGCAGACAAAAGCTGCAGGAATACATACAGCATTTTGATATTTTGCCAGATGAACTTGTGTACACCATTTTTGATTTGCTATGTCATGTTCATAACAATGGCTGTTTGCATATTGCAACAGCTGGCTATATCTTATAGGTCAAAATAATACGTAATTCGAGTTTCTAATATCTAATGGAATTCCATTTTGAGGTAAAAAAAACATGGAACCCTTTCTTCTCTTAAATGTTGAAGTACAGCTTTTCCTTCTCCACAATATATATGAAAAATCTGTCAAAACCAGTAATTAAGAGATTCAGTAAATCACCATTAAGCAATCAGAAGCAATGTACATTACTATTCATTTTTCAATCCTAAAGCATAAAAAGTATCTTCCTCTGCAGTAAGACCGATGTAGTGTTTCAACATTTCTTTAAAATGCTTAATGAACTGGGAGGATTTATCTTTTCTAACCAAACATTTAGAAGGCTTCTCTCCCAAATGTTAATATTCTGTTACAGTAAGCTAGTTGTCTAAAATATGTCTAAAAACATCTGAATGGTAGAAGGAGCTTATTTATCCATCTGCCAGTGACATGTAGGGACCATACATTTAGCTTTTAATAATTAACATCACATATAGAAAGCTGATCTGTTCACACACGAACTCAGTTTTTTTCACTGTCCGGTGGTTAGAGTGGGAATCATAATTTCAGTCATTTTTGGGAGAAACTTTTCCTCTTTCCCCTGTTTCCTTCTGTATAGGCAGACTACAGCATACAGTTTGCTTAATATTAACAAATGAAAAAGCTAGAAGTTTACCTAAAAATAAAAATTTTCAGATAAATGAATCAGATAAATTCACTGGGTGGGTGGAGGGTGAAAGGTGCTTTGTATGCTTTCTAAAGACTTATTTCCCCTCTGTTTCTTAATTGGAAATTCCTTTTACTGTCTATAGTGTCATGAAGAGAAAATTCTTGCAGTGAAAACACCACTGCTGTATTAAAAGAAGCAAGTCCCCAAACCTGAAAAATAAACAACTTCTTTCATTTTTGTGTGGGGCTTGTTTAACTTCTTTAGCCAGTCTGGTGAACATGTTGGCAAAAGTGCTTTTTGTTGAAAGATTCACACATTAGATGAGCAGACACCTCACATTCTGGTTCTTTCATACCTCAAAGAAGTCATCCTGCAGGCCAAACCCCGCATTGATATTCATAGTATTTTAAAGGTCAAAAACAAGCAGGAAAAAGGTAAAAAAACATTTCAGAACTTGTTTACATATGAGAGAGAAACCAGAAATAGGAAGGCAGCACAATTTGTTTATCTTTACAGGTCACCTTTTTTAATTTGATGTGCTGTATACTGTCAAAATCAGAGACTTTCCAAGGTTAATAGTCTATCAGTCAGATTGCATTCAAGAATCTTTTAAAATATGGTTTGTGTTAATAAATGAAGTCTGAAATGATTACTTTCTCACTATATCCAATGTTTGTTTTATTCAGAAGCAAAATGGGAACATTTCATGAATAGCAAGTGGTAGTCGGGGAAGTAATCTAAAGGCTGGCATAAGAGGAAACTCAAAGGTTATAAAACTGTAATGTTAAAATACAGTAGTGAAAGGAGAACTACAAAAATATTCAGACATCTGGTTCTGAGGTTCACTAAAAGTATTAGGACTAGTTCTAGGACAGTTCTTTATGATTTTTTATTTTCAAATGATCAATTTTTGGTCAATTAAGAAAAATTAAACTTCCATAAACACACATACCATTACAATTATGAGGATTTATTTAGACCAATTTTATAACTACTGTATTCATAAAAAGGCAGTGTGCTGTGTAAACTAAACACATTTTATTGCATTGTTATTATGCTACCATTGGAAATGAGATTAAATAGTTAAAAATTTTTGAGTATATTTTGCTTTAAAACTGTAATGTAAAAGATGCATGTTCTTTCCTCTGGGATGTCTGGCAATTTCAGCGATGCATCAATGTAAGGTGCTTCTTAGACTCTTCTTTTTTAAAGACTGTACCTCCATAGCGAACCATTCACCCACAGTTTTGCTGATTATTGTTGGTTCTTGCACCTGAGTAGTTTTACAGTAAAGCAGCAGCAGGGAAGAAAAACCAAATCCATTATGTGATCACTCCTAATTATTGATTTATATGCCCAAAAGTTTTAAGTACATGAGTGAAGGCTGAAAATCTGTGAAAACAGGCTGGCTGAAATCAGTAGACACAGAAAGGACACATTATTTTGCACACTATCTGGTAGTTATGGTAAACCTACAAGAAAGTACATTTACTCCCCTCAGATATTACCAGAATAGTCTCTACCTACTTTGGCATACCCTCCCCTCTCCTTCTATCACACTTTTTTACTGAGAATTGCTAAGGGATCATAAAATTGAAGTAGCAGACTAACAAAACCTCAGGGCTTAGATTTCCTACTAAGGAAAATTCTGTTTGGAGAGGCAAGGTCAAAGGGAAAATGCCTAAAAGCTTTGTTCATTTCAGCAGACTGGGAGATCTGGTGCTCTCAGGTTTCAGTAGAGTTGCTAGCAAAGGTTATCACACAGTTATTTTACAATACTATGCAATATATGTATTAGCTAAGGCATTAAATGCACCATTGTTGAAGGGAAAACCTCTACCCCAACACCACTGCCATCAGGGATCAACAGTCTCAAAATGTTCCTAAAGTTCCTCTCACCTTGTACAAGGCAACTAATCCAAGAACAAGAGCTTTTTGGAATAACTTTCCAATGTGGAATAACTTTTGGCATTGACTTCTCTTTGTCTAGGTTTTCACCTTCGCTCCAGAATTAGTCTGGATGGTAAAATACTGGAGGATGCTCAGATCAAGCCTTCATTAAATTTAATCAGGTTCAGCCTAAAAAACCCAAATCCTGAATCTAATGTATTCCAAGTAGTATGTAATGCCCTATTCAGAGCACTTCTTTAGACTGAAAGGAAGCAGAGGAGGGGAAGAGGAAAATAAAGAAAAATATGAAACAAATTAAACCTCAAATAAGAATCTAGGCTAGTTGTGTCTTCAAAATGAAAATGATTCCTTCAAGCCAATCAAGAAACAGATTTCAAGGGGAAAAAATATACCTACAGCATCTTACAGCACAGTAGATAACGGGAATGACAAATGTGAACTCAGATGTTGCAAAGCAAGATGAAAGAGGGAGAAGTTAGATAAATACAGCTACCCACTGTTAGAAGGAACAGTGCTTACTCCTTGTCATTTGCAGGCTACTGGGAAAGAAAAAACAAAACATTCAGTCAAGCTGGCAGTCTATTTTTCAGTGTGGCACTGCCCACTACACTAGCCAGTCCAGCTCTCCCTCAGATGTTCTGCGGTGGTGTAGTATGGACATTGTAACTGAGGGAACAAGACTGACTCTGTCTTACTAGCAGACCAAGTAAAATTTTTCAGTTTTCAAGCAAGTTTTCAAAGCTACTTATGTTCCAGTAACGAAGAAGCTAAATCAAGGCATGAGAGGTCTATTGGTACAATGTCTCCAAAGTAATGGTATTACAAGCATGTAATCTTTCATGCAGAGAAACGATATATCTTGCAGTTTACTTGAAGAGTGACTTTTTCTTGTTTACACTTCATTCAGTTATGCTCATCTGCTGCTGGTTGCTTCTTTTTCCTTCTCTAATAAGCAGAGTCAATAGGTAATATTGTCAGAATTCACTGTGATTATCTGCAGATTTTAGGAACATATATGTTACTCGTGTTACTTTATTTTTTTTAACCACTCTGTAGACAGCATTCAGATTCTCATCACTCGGGGCATGTAGTTAATAAGGTATTATCCTCTCTTTCTGTTCATTAATAAGGACATAAATTGAAATTATTCCTAATGCCACTCTTTGTCACATAAAAATTAACAGCTGGAGCTTGATCCTCAGCAGCTGTGCAATGAGAAGACCTCAAAGTCTTTGCATACCAGCACTTGGCTCTAAATAAATGCACTGCACCTCTCTATGATTTTTTCTGTAGCCAATATTCAGTCTGTGTAACAGGTGCCCTCCTTCTCATTTCCAACTGAAACAAAGTTGAAAGGGTTACCCAGTGTAGAACTTTCAGTAACAGAGTCAGAAGTGTCTGATGGAGTTTCTCCAGAATAACAGAAAGGAGATTAGCTCATGTTCTGCTAAGGATGTGAAACTGAGAACTGTCATATTAATGTGTGAAGTGTCATGAAGGAAAAGCATGGCATAAAACATGGTACTTTTGCACAGATCTGTCAGAAAGCTTCTAACAATGTGTTTACTGGAGTTGGCAAGAATTATCAGACCTGCTCTGATATGCCTGGTCTGGCCTCATGTTACTTATTATTTATTTTTCTGCATTTACTTTAGGAAGGCAGTAAAGACCATGCCTCAGTTTTCCACTGTGTGCATTTGAGTCTGAACACTTGGAAGAATGGAACAGAAACACAAGGATAGATTTAATAAAATTTTCTACTTTACCTGTAACTTCTAGCTTAATTGGAGATGGAACTGTGGTGGGCTGAGCCCACACCCAAACCAAGGTGGAGCCAAGGTGATATTAACTCTGCACATCAAAGGACTAATCTCTGCAGAGATATGCTTGTGCTCCTTTTGTTAATTTTTCTTTTTTGGCATGCCATGCTGTAGCCTTACCACTAAACAGATTACTGCATTGGTTCAGGAAGGAATTTTTCTTCTGATGACTTTGGGAGAAACTCTTACAGGAATTTATTTATCATTTTGTCAATCTTATGACACAGGGAGCATGCTACACTTTCTAGGATCATTTGGAGAATTCACTAAACAAGCTCAACTTTTGTTATGCTCTTCAGCTCTCTCGTGGTGCATCATCATCCCAATAACAAAGCCACAACTATAGGTCTAGTATTGTTATAGGATTACGGAAATGTTTTTGGCTTATGATGAGTGGCTAAGATAGTTTGTGGGCCTATACATTTGTTGAACAGACGAGGAGTAAAGACAGGATCTGAGGATCCATCTCTGCAGCACTAATCTATGTGCCTTTGTCTCATTTCCCACTCATGATTTAGAGTGTACATGATGCATGTCTCAGTTTCCAAAAGCTTAAAACCTGCTTCTCTTTTTTCATCTTAATGGATACAGTTCTACCTTACTTTTGCTTGAACTGCTTCAATCTGTCAAGCCTATGGACCCCAAGTTGGACAACAAAAGACAAGTTGAAATAGGCACTTAGAACTTAGTAAGGCATAAAGACTAGAGTTTAAAGTTATAATATGAAGTCAAGCAAGCAAATCAAGGATTTTGTAGGGGGCAGGAAAGAGAATTCCTTCCTAAACCTAAGAGTAGGTGATTATCAAGAACCAGAGACCTTTAAGCTGTATGAACTCCACTATTCAGAAAATCCCATGAGGTAACAAGCACTGCTTATGGCGTGAAGTAAGTTCACATATAGAGAAAACAAGACAGAGAAATAGTTGCCCCCCTCCACCAACTTACAAGCCAGCTGATGTAATCAGGATGGAAAATAAATGTTCTTATCCTGTGAACAGCTCTGATTTACTGCCTACATGGCAAAACTCCGAATTCCATTAAATTTCTGTCTAGCACCACACAGGTATGATTTTATTGCTATACCTTTTGCACAGAAAGGGAAAGAGACTGCTGTTTAAGCAAACTGGATACTTTCTTTAAAAAAATGTTATTTGATGCAATATGGCATGGCTGATTAGTATATTAATCTATGCAAAGGTAATATAATTTGAGGGTGTCTGAATCATCATTAATTATACTTCAAAACTATATAAAAGTATTTAATTTTTTTTTAAAGATCTAATAGAACTTCCTCTTGTTTTCAAAAATTTACCATGGGTTTCCCTTTTCTCCCCTCCATCCTAAAGTTTTGAGTTCTCAGTAATATGTCTGTGGTTGAAAAGTATCAATTGTTTCACTCTGTAACAATAGAATCTGTATTAAAAAAAATGTACCTCCTTGTGAACCTCTCTGAGACTTTTATGAAGTGAAGTACTTGGATATAATAAATAATGCGAGTCTTCAGTTTCTTGCAAATTATTTTGGTCTTGAAATCTAATTGCTTAGCTAAATTTCACAGGTATATTGCAGGAAGCCAAATGGTCTTAGTCCATAAAGTTTACAAAACCCACGGCCTGTAGGTTCTGTAATCATGTTTATCCTTCAGTGAGATGATTTATCTCTTGGTGTTTAACTGAACAGAATATTGTCTTTTATGATTTTCTCCCCTTGATATATACTTTGTGTCCATACTGTTTTCAGGATTCTAATAAGAATTTCATGAATTTCACAAGTGTGGATATTCATCTATTTGCAAATTATACATCTGCATCATCTTTCACATCCTGTCTTCACACAGAAGAAGCTTCACTGGTTTCTGGATGATTGTTTATTATTTATACTATAACTGTAGGCAAACTTACTTCTTGAAATCTGTTGCACTTCATGAAAGCACAACCAAAATCAAAGATGTGTGTGAACCAGTTTCATTTTCACTAAACAAAGTTTTTAAGTGTTCTCACATTGGTGTGAGACATCCTGCCATTTCCTTTGCTTTTTTCTATATTAAAAAAAAAAAACCAACCACTCAGAAAACTTTAATGTTTAAGTAATAGATGTGGGGAAAATAATGTATACATTTCCAACACAAAGTTCTTATTCCTCTTATTTTTATTCTCTCACATGTCTTGATCGGGATAGACATATCCTCAAAGATCCCCTGGTAATATAGACTGACAGGGTCAAAGGCAAGAGGGACTATAGGACCTCCTTTCGTATGGCCTTGGATAGCTGGATGGACAATTCATCATATGTCTTCCAGCATAGGACTTTGGGGGGAAGTATCAAGGAGCATATCTTGAAGCATATCTTGAAGCATTAATTGAAGATTTCCTTGTATATCTGTTCTGGTTTTGGACAGATATAGATAGATATAGATATAGACAGATAGAGTTAATTTTCTTCCTAGCAGCTGGTACGGTGCTGTGTTTTGGATTTAGGATGAGAATAACATTGGTAACACACCGATGTTTTAGTTGTTGCTAAGTAGTGCTTACACTAGTCAAGGACTTTTCAGCTTCCCATGCTCTACCGACTGAGAAGGCTGGAGGTGCACAAGAAAAGGATATTCCATACCATGTGACGTCATGCTCAGTACATAAACCGGGGAAAGCTGGCCGGGGGGGCCGCTGCTCGGGGACTGGCTGGGCATCGGTCAGCGGGTGGTGAGCAATTGCATTGTGCATCACTTGCTTTGTATATTCTTTTATTATTATTGGTGTTATTATTATTATTTTATTTCAATTATTATCCTGTTCTTATCTCAACCCATGAGTTTTCTCACGTTTACTCTTCTGATTCTCTCCCCCATCCCACCCGGTGAGGAGGGGAGAGTGAGCGAGTGGCTGTGTGGTGCTCAGTTGCCGGCTGAGGTTAAACCACAACAATATCACGTCTCTCAAAAAAATTTTTCATTACACCATTTGTGTTCCCAATAGAATATACGTGATTAAATGTACTGCAGTATATATGAATATGCTATATTCCACATGAACATACATACACACTCATATTTTTCCCATATGCCTCCAAGGCTGCATTGTCATACCCTCACTGTATGGGATACAGGGGAATCTTATGCTAATGCTCAGTGAGATTACATTAACAGGTGTTGGAGTGAAGAGACAATCCAATACCTTCGGTCTGTAACTCAAGTAAGATCCCCAGACTTTTTATTGGATCTTTAAACACAGGAGTGTACAAGTGTATAATTACTGTTTGGGCTTCTCTTAGTTTATTTTCACTTTTTCTTGTTTTGTTTGACCACTCCCAATATCTTTAAATGTAGTTTTGAATTGTAGAATATCAGACACATGCTGAGAAAAATGTTTTTACTTACTAACATATGTATTAGCCACAGGTAATTTCCTCCTTTAACAGCTATCAAAGCTGTGTAATAGGTATTCACAGCCCCCACAAGTGCACCCCCTCAACCTCTCCTACTGAATTACAAAACAAAGAATGAAAGCCTTTTTAGTCTTTCATGTGGAATTAATTTGCATATGTTATCTTCTAAATGTATATTTTTGCAGGATAGCTGTACCTTTGCAGGGCTAAATAATTTAATCTCACAGTCTCGTAACAATTTCCAAGACGTAGCTACTCCCTTGATTAAATAAAACTACTAGTGATCCTATCACCAGAATGACAACATGCACGAGAGAGAAACCATTTCATCTCAGTGAATGGCACCTGCCTAGATAGCTCTTTAATAAGTAAATAACTGTAATGAATAAGTATACTTAAACAAACAGAGATATGTTTGTAAATCCGCTGAAACTTTTGCTGGCTGGAAGCAGGTTCACTGAATATTTATCGAATATTCACCAACATTGCAGGTCCAGAATTTTTGTTAGACCTCATGACTACTGTCAAGGATCATTAAAAACACAAATTCCAGGTTTCTCTGCATGGAATCACTGTGTGATTAATTTTTTTTTTTTTTTAAAAAAGATCTCTAACAACCTTTTTAATATCCCAGGGACTAACCTGTGTCCTTTGGAATAAAAAGGTTATACTAGCAAATATGAAACAGTAACATTTCCCGGGCTTCGTGGTTCCATTCTGGTCAGATGAAATGGGAAAAAACCCCAGCAGGCTCTTAACAGTATCTTAGCACTTTTGTTTCCAGTAAAAGGTAGTAATTGTAAGTATGCATGAAATAATATACAATTAATTATAAGTAACATTAGTTTAAAATGCTATAAAAATAAAGCGTTACTGTTTTACACTCAATGTTTATTTCTATTGGAACAGAGATTTGGGTTAATTATGAATGGTAATATTCATTCCTACACAGGAAGAAGGGCAAAGTACAAGGACCATTGAACATTACATTTTTCCAATGTTACCTAATTATAAGAACACCTGTGCTGAATAACTTTCAGCTGATCTATTTGCAGAGTGTTTAATAGTCCTTAAAATTCCTCATTTCTTAACAGTAATGGGCCAGCGATGTTTGCACATTAAGTTGTGTAAGAAATATATTGGCAGAAACTGCTCAAAATACTTATTTTCCTACATTATATCTAATGGTTTAGATATATCCAGTGGTTTCTAGCAGGGTGCTTACTTGAGATCTATGCCAATAAGTACATTAAATATTAGTGGATATTCTGGGTCATTTTTGTTAAGGGTGAAGTCTTTTGTCTTTGCTACAAAGAACTCATTCTAGGGAAAAAAAACAGTGACTCACCTAATCAGCTCAGAGAAGTTATTTGCATGCCAAAGAGCATGTACACTTCTAAAATGTTAAAATGGAAAGTCGTCTTCTCCTCCCTCTCTCACTCCCTCTTGCTGTCTTTTTTTTTTTTAATACATTGTTCCCCTTGCCCCGCAGTATATTGGGCAGGTTTAAACATCTTCCATATCAAACACAGTATCTTCTCCATTACTTTTTTTGCTAGAGAAACTAGAAATAATTATTTCTGAATGCTGAGTATTTAAGTGTAATACAAAAATTGATCCTTTTTTCACACCCCAAGCCTTAGCAGTGAGTGATCATTAAAAAACCAGACATAAATGTTTATAGTAGCTCTGGAAGAGTCACACAGACAACTGCTAATGGCTATTAATCTTCTTTTGATTGCTTATATCTGTTTAGTTCCTCTGAACTTAAATAGAAAACTAGCTCTAGCAATTAATTAGATGAAAGTCAGGGAGGAGAAAAGAAGTCAGGAAATGCTTTTAAAGGTGTTTATCTGCCTAACTTCCACAGAAACCTTTTTGTTTTGGATAACTATGCAGTTTATGCTGCCAAGTCAAGGAGATAGCAGAGGACAACTGTGGAGGGTTTTGTGTGTGTGTGTGTGGGGGGGGTGGGGTGGGGGGGTGAGGTGGTGAGTGAGTGAGTGAGGGTAGTTAAGACATGCTGCAGTTCAGACAGATGTTGCAAGTTCAGAGTCAAGTTTATTGCAGAAGTTTCTGCAATCTGCATTGTAGACAAGGTGATGCTATGATCATAATGATCCATTCTGAATTTAAGCTATATTAATTGAAACTCTCTGTTTTCCTCTCACCCTGGAATCTCCCTGACTGCTACTAGAAACATCTGTGAGCCTCCTTCAGCCTTGTGGCTGTCTCCCAGGCTGTTCCTACCCATAATCTCTTTCCTTCAGTGGTTTAAGAAGATGCTGGATGATCCGGTTTCCTCTGTCTGGAAAACTGCTGTTTGTCTATTTGGATCAGAGTATTCCATTGGGAGGGAAAGGCCCCAGAAACAGTCTTTGCGGCTTAGTTAAGGGAAGCTATATATGTTCCTTTATCTTTTGTGTTGGACTGTGTTTTAAGAGTTAGCCTCAGAAACAAGGCAATGATGTATCTGTGTAAGAAGAAAACAACTATGGAATCTAAAACAAGTACAAAAATGTGTTATGTAAAATAAAAGCATATAAGGCCATATTAATGAGATGTTTAGAAGATTCTTTAGCTTAATCTGCTTTAAGGAAGAATGTGTGTGGATCCTGATTCCAAATTAGTATCTCCTAACCTGGAATTCAGTGTTGCTCAGTTTCTAACATAGGCTGGACCATGACCAGATTTCTTATGCCTGGAATTTCCCACTGACACCCTTGCTATGAAACACAAAAAGGTAAGGTCTTCACTGCGCATTTGTAATGTATTTTAGAGGCAACAACAAATCTGAACTTGATTTTTAACACAAATTGTATTGTATTTATAAAGTAGGGAGGGCTTCTGGGAATCCATGCTACTTCTGTGTAAATCTTCAACATGAATTGTAAATGCTCACAGACATACAGTATGTCAATGCAGGGTGGCTAAAGGATGTAATTTCAGATATATTCAATAGATATGAGTCTGTAAGTACTTTCTTAGTTTAAGTTAGACAGCATACTCAAATGTTATATATACTTTATATCAATTTAGATTCCATTTGGTATGCACATCTGTCTGGATGTATCTGATTTTTGGCTCATAATTTTTAGAACTCTAGACTAGGCACTTGAAAAGAGAATTTTGTCTTCAAGAGCGAGAAGGTCTAACTTGTCAAATGTTAGATATTGCTTTTTGCACTGGAGCAAGTGGTTTTACTTATTCCAAATACAGACCTGTTCTCACTGAAGGGCTCAGGGATTGATTTCCGAGAATTCAGGCTGGCAAAGACCCACAGGTCACGAAAAATATGTAGACAACCCTATGTGTCAGGCTTGCATTGAGTTTTTCCTCCTCTTTCTCTCCTCTCCATGTGATCATTTTAGTCGTGTAAGAGAGAGGCTGCTGCTATCCAGACTGAGCAGACTGGACTGGCCCTGAAGCAATCACTTGACATGGATGTGAAAAAGCAGCAGGGATCTTGGAAGAAGTGGGAGAGGTGGGAACTTTCTATGAAACGATTCTTTGAACTGAGACCGGAAATGGACTGTGGCTGTGAGGGACTGCGGCTGGGAATAGGTGAAGAAGAGGAAGAAAGGGATTTTGTTTGAAACACAGGTATTAATGTTGGCTCAAAGATGTTAGGAGTAATCCAGATATTAAATAAAGGGTTTTCTGTTTCAAAAGTCCATTAGGAACAAAGGGAGAAGGGATTCAATGTGGTGGGGAGGTTCGTATGATCCACTCAGTTTAGATATGTTGGAAAAAAGTCTTAAGATGAAGCAATTTCTTTGAAATTGTGCTTCTATTATTATTTTTTTTTGGTAAATACTTTCAGAATCAGAAAAAAAATCTGAATCCAGAAAGAGATGTCAAGAATTAATTACAAGGGATGAGCTGTGCAATTTTAGAACATTACATCTATATTTGACTTCTGCTGACAATGCATCTGGCAAGGAAAGAAAGATGGAGTTGAAAAGAAGGATGTGACTTTTAGGTGCACAGGACCTTAATTAAGTGGGGGAGTAAAACTGCAAAGGAAGTTTTGCTGGCAGTCTTACAGGTTTTTCCTGACTGCCAATCAGAAAGGACTTTCTTCATTTATTAAAGAAAATGTCAGACTTTAGATATAAGCTTAATGCCCTGTTGTTAACAGCTAGTGTTCAGGATTGGAAATGTCATTAAACCATGGGAGCAAACAATGGGTGGTGTTTTGTTGTATCAGTTATGTACTCAATGGTCTTTTGGAGCCAATATTTCTTTAGACTTAGAAACAGACATTGCTGTGTAGTGAGAACCCTGGCAAAACAAAGCTCTTTTTCTGACTTTTTGCTCCTAAGGTAGGGTGCTACCTACTTTCTTTCCAAGTAAATGTAATGATTTGAACATTTGATGATCCACATTTCTGCAATGCAGAATTTCAAATATATAAAAATGTTATTGATAAACATATCTACTGTTCTTGTTTCTGGTTTTATGCTGAGCAGAATGTCAGCAGGTAACATCCCATGCCTTCATGGCACCTTTCTGTAATTTAACAGTCCTAAATACAGACCAGAGTGCAACTTTTTTAGTAGGTTCTTATTTTAAGAACCTTATTTTATCATTTCACTGCATGTGGGTAAGGGCAACTAGTATTTATGTGTCTATCAGTTCTTCCCATGAATTATTTAATTTCTTACATGCACAGACTAAAAGTGAGTAGCATCCTCTCTTGTTTATTTGAGAACACTGATGTTCAGGTTTGGTAGTGTATGTGACCTGCTTTGATCATATTGCAGTAGGAGAACTATGTCAGTGATTTTAGAAGCAACTGGGGACAAGCTGATTTGCAGATTACTCTGTGTCCTTCAAAACTGGAACTTTCTTATTTAATTACCTAAATTTCTCAAAAAGCTCATTTCAAATTTTTATTTCATGTCATTGTGGCATAGTAGTAGCTCTTTCTGTAGGTTGATATCCTTAGTTAGATGAAATGTAGTTTTCCATACATGATCCACAATACTTGGGAAATCTTTGTTCCTCTTACTGTCTTTTGAGCAAGTGATATTTGTGATAGCCTTAATCGTGTTTGTTGTTTACCCAGCCTCTTGCTGTAATAATTGCTCTTAGAACTGTCATTTGCATAGAATGAAATTTAGATTTTTGTTTAAGCTAGCTGTAACCAGATAGTTTGAGTTCTTTCTAAAACTGTTTGAAGCCTCTGGTCATGTACTTTTTCCCCTTTACACCCGCTTCATGTCAAAATGTCACCTAAACAGATGTTCATACACTCCAGACCTTCAAAAATGTGTGTATTTTCTACTAAAACAGCCTGATTGCTGGACACAAACCAAATGGCAGTCTGAGAAAACAGCTTATTGGAAAGGGGGTGTTGAATATGCGCCATGTATATGTGTGCTATGCATTTTTAAAGACACCTACCAGACTACTGCAGATATAAGAGCTATAGGAAAACATTTGGCATGAATCAATCCTTTTGGAATTTTTCCTCTTGTAGGTTGTGCTGGTTTTGGCTGGGATAGAGTTAATTTTCTTCATACTAACTAGTATGGGGCTATGTTTTGGATTTGTGCTGAAAACAGTGCTGATAATACAGGGATGTTTTAGTTACTGCTGAGCAGTGCTGACACAGAGTCAAGGCCTTTTCTGCTTCTCACACCACCCCACCAGCGAGCAGGCTGGGGGTGCACAAGAAGTTGGGAGGGGACACAGCTGGGACAGCTGACCCCAACTGACCAAAGGGATATTCCATGCCATAAGATGTCATGCTCAGCATATAAAGCTGGGGAAAGAAGAAGGAAGGGGGGAACGTTCAGAGTGGTGGCGTTTGTCTTCCCAAGTATCTGTTACACATGATGGAGCCCTGCTTTCCTGGAGATGGCTGAACACCTGCCTGCCCATGGGAAG
>NW_008795127.1:3974382-3991870 GCF_000699145.1 Aptenodytes forsteri | reverse complement strand
AAGTAGCTGTGTGGTGCTTAGTTGCCGGCTGGGGTGAAACCATGACATAGGTAGTGGAAAATGTTCACTTCTTACACAACGATTGGATTTCTTTAGGTCAGTAGAGAGATTCCTTTTCTTTTTTTTTCTTTTCCGTATTGTGTTTACCTTCTGCTAGTTTTCATTTCTTGCTTTGAGCTTGTCCAGTCATATTCCTAGGACAAGTGAGACATTGTATGTCCCATGACATACCCATGACATACCCATGACTGAGGTATGACTAATAGGGTAGCTATATTCATTCTGGACATTATCCACTCAACTAGGTACTCCCTTTCCCCGTAAGATATTTTTCTACACTTTCTTAATTACACCATTTTCACTCAGTTCCAATGAGGGAGAGCTCGTGATCATGCTGAATACCCTTCAGACAGGCACTTTTCCCAGGTGAAATTTTAACAGGTGTCTGTTTCCATCTTTCACATGCCCATATGCTCAGTTCATGTTGAAGACAACATAGTCAGTGCAAGTTCTTTCACCTTAATTCAGTCTGACTTCTCCTTCAGTTTAACTACCACCACTTCTGGCAACATGTGGCCTTGAATTCCTGTTGCCAGATTCAATTAAATATAATAGTCCATTTGCTTTCCTTCAGACTGATAGCTGTCTCCGAGGTAATACTGCCCATCATTTCCCATAAAGAATTCCTCCCTCTATAGTTATTCTCTTTCCACATTTTTCACACTTGACTGATGTTTTTGAACACTACAAAGTGATATTATATACTGTCGTTCTTATGTCTTTTCCCAAATACTCTTTCTTCTTTTACCTTACCTGTGGTCCAGAGCCTGTTTTCTATGTGCTCTGACTTTGAGAAACATTTCAGGTAGCAATTTGGATTCTTTGTCACATTTTTTCTTGTCTGTCTTGGTCATGGAGTCAGTGAAACTGACCTTTTCCCATCAGTTTCATTTTGAGTTGGATACTCTCTCATGTTTGGTCTATTTTAACCTCATTGTTAAGCATAAACTGTGAGTTTTCCATCCCTCAGGATCTGGGACTAACCATGCAGCTTAGTCCCTGCAGTAGTGTTCTATTTCCCTTTCTTGAAGCTGCTCAAAAAATGGTGATCTGCAGAATTAATTTGTACTTGCTTCTGTTTTTCATCTTATTTTTGCTTCACCTCTGTTTAAAAATATATGTTGCATTTCTCTTTTTTATGCTGAGACTATCCCTGTCAGAATTCTGTGTTGCAGAACACAGTAGTTGTTGGCTAAAAATAAAGATGTAAAATATGGAGAAAATCTTGGAAATGGCAGAATACTTCAGTTCTTTTTTTTAAATGCATGTATCTGACAATTTCACTGGCCAAACCAAACTATTGGGGAAAATAATACAGAGAGATACTTAGCCATTAAGTCTGTGCCTCAGGGCAAGATGTTTTGGTTGACCTGGTCTCATCCTTAGTTACAGCTTTGTGTTGCAGTGCTCCCCTTAGGTATCTTTTTAATATTTCCTTTTCCTAGTATTTTGTATGTGAATAGTCCTACTTTGGGGCAGGAAGAGTCATTACTCCTTAGATGAATAATATTAGTATAGTCCCTGAAGACCTTGGCAGGTTTCTTTTTATGTTTGTTTGTTTTTCATTTTTCTCAGCAGAGATCTCTTATCTCTCTTTTTTGGATTCTATTGGACGTGTTGATACATAGCACATTGCTCTTTCAGGTGTTATACTATAAACCTTTGTCTCTGTACCATATTCTTGAAAGAAAACACAGAAGTTTCTTTGGACTTTCTATAATGAGGGGTGATTGAGCTGTCCTTGTATTCTCCCAAAGCACTTATTTTAAACTAGTGCCTTAAAACCACTTGCAATACTCTTGATTCTGCCTCAGATGATAACGTAGAATTTTTGTCTATTTGGATACAGATTCCACTGGAAAATCTCAAGGCAGAAATTCACCCATAGCCAATTTCTGTGTTGCAGGTTTCTTATCTATTTCTTCCACTCTCTCTCCATCATCAAGCTCTCTTCTGTATTTCTTACACCACCAAGAAAGACACAGACAAAACTGCTTTGTTGCCTTGGAAGAACCATGTATCTAACAGAAGAGCTTGATGATGTGGCGTCATAGAAGAGTCAGAGCTAAAGTTTCTGATGCATCCCTTAATTTGAGCTTCATTTTTTTCCCCCATACAGTAATTTCATACTTGTTCTACAGCAAGATATGTTGAGTTAGAAAAAAAGGATTCTCACCTGAAATTGTTGTCCATAAAATTCCTAGAGGCGATGCTGAAAAGTGTCATCAAATCTTAAACCTCAAAAGAGCAGTGTTTTGCGCCAGGAGGTGCTAGTCAGTTATGATGCCAAGTAAGAAAGGAAATCAGACTCTATAGAGTCTGTATCATTTAAAATACTATTTGTTAGAGCTAACAAAATAATAAAGAGAGAATAGTGTAGATAATCTTATGTCCCTTCAGGTGCTGAGAACCCTGAGTTGTGCAGCACCAAATGTACCTCCAACCAGCCTGCAGTACATCGTGCAGGTCCCATATGTAGAAAGGGTTACCCCATTTTGGTCATTCAAGCTATTATTGGATTTTCTTACAAGAAAACAGCTCTATTCATCATTTCTACTGTCAATCAGAGAGGATGTTTGCATGAGAACTTCTTGCTGCACTTTTAGATAAAGGCAAGGTGATGCAGGAGGTGTAATTGCTGGAACCAAGGGGGTTGCCTCCAGGATGCTCCTCTACAATAAGCAGGCTGAGGTTATCCTGCAGGCAAGGAATTTGTGCAGCACAACACCGGCCTGAAGGCTAAACTGGATGTGTAGTGCAGCACAACACTGCACAGCACAGGTCTGGTCCTACTCAGGTTAACCGTTGTATGGATCACTAACTCTTCCATGTACAATGGTCTTCTGGTCAGGATCACTACAAACCATTATTTTTAGAAACTGTAAACAATTGTGTATGTTCTCTATCTTTCTTGATACCAAAAAGGCTGAAGCTCATACTGGTTTGGAAGATAAAATTCCTTTCTACCATTGAGTGGCTCCCCCCAGGTGAGGGTTGAGGCACAGAAAAGAAGCAGTAAAAAGTCTTGGCCTCATCCCTTGCCTGTGGTGTTCTTGTTTGGTGAATAAAGGATTCAAGTCATTACATTGTCAATCTGTCAGCTTCTCTGTGCATGAAGGAAGGATTTCAAAACTGCCTAAATAGGATGTGAGTACTTAAGAAGATCAGGTTCTTTTGAAAATCGCAGACTAAATTCAAATTATTTTGATGGATGTCAACATTTTCTCCCTGCTTTCCTGACTCTCCCCCCCCAGCCTTTCTCCCTGCATATTTTTCTCTTTGATGGAACAAAATATCACTGTTGTATATAAGCTTTTATTTTTGCCCAGCCCACAAGTTGCTTAACTATATTAACTGAGGGAAATTTACATTCTGAAATATGTTCATCTCAGAACTAGACATGCCTGACCTACTTTGATGATGAGTTTCAGGATGACAGCAGGCATTTTAATGGTGCAGTACTGTAATACATCTTCAGACTGGGAGTTAACAGTAGTTCATAAACTTGTTTCTTGATTACCATTATTCTATGCTTTGGGTTTCAGAAACTGTTTTAAATATACTGTAACTGGGTTATGATATGAGTATTAATAAAACACTAACATTTAGCTTGTTAGGTAGCACTAGAGCTCAAGTGCTTTACAGGAAAACTATGAATGGGAAGAGTCAGAGAGCCTGAGTGAAGGGGAAAAAAATCCAATTTTAACCCGCACCAAAATTTCTCAATTTACTCTTTCCCTAATGTCTGTTCAAATGGAAAAGTTAAAGTTGAAAAGACAATTTAATTTGGACTATTTTTTTTTTTCCAAATCACTTTTCTTAAGGAATAGCTTGGGAAAAAGATTGTGTCACTGTCACTATATAGTATCTGCACATGTTCCCAGCTATCCTTTGGGGAAAGCTATTATAGGTAATAGTTGCTGCTTCTGAATGAAGATGTATTTGGCCAAATGCTGCCCTCAGCTATGTCAGTGGAACTGCCAATACATCAAAGCCCATGAAATGAGTGATTTTCCAGTGGTATAACTGAGGGCAGGTTTTGTCCTACTGTATTGAAGTATGTAGGCAGTTTAAGAAAAACATGAAGTCTTTTGATCTGCTTATAACCTGTAGTAAAAGCACATGGAGTCATCTGGCAGAATGAAGCTCTTCTGTAGAATACTTCTGCGATCTCAGTTACTTGATAGCTGTCCAGCTGATTTTTTAATTCATTATGCTGTGTGCTACATTACTACATTTCATACTGTAGCCCTGAGAACATGTGCCCTCTTAACCTTTAAAGGTATTTTAATCTAGAAATTTTTACCCAGAGGAGATGCATTGAAGAACTGTAGTGACTAATTATTAGGTGAAAAATTGTCCTGACAGGTTTATTTTTATGTTAAGTGATTAAAATTATTTTTGCTTTTTATATCATATTGACATTTTAAATTTACAGAAATTTGGGAAATTTATGGAAATGTCTACAAAATTGTTTCTAGTGTTTGCAGCAGGACAATTCATCACTGACTTCCTTTTTTTCTGTTAAGCTCTCAATAATTTTCTCTTTCAAGAGTTAGATAGGAAGGTTTGGGTTGTGCTGAATCTTAAACTCTCAAGTAGAGTTCTTGTGCCGGAGCTGTACTATATAGTCCACAGCAGGGCCGTGATAATCCAAATCCATTCTGGTAATCCAAACTGCTGGCAGGAGGAATCACCTGAATACTCAAACAATTGCCCAGGTCAGCCCTGAAAACCATGGAGTCTGTGGAGAACCTTTCTTACCTGTGAACCACTGCTGGAACTCCTCTCTCCTCTTCTGTTGGTGATGTTTCCGTGTCTCTGCCAAAAGCCTTATAGATCTGAGAACATCCCTTTCTTGCATCCCTTGCTATTGTAGATTTCCATAATGTGTTTTGATGTGTAACAAAATATTTAATAATGCTGATATTTAAAGTATCATTATTGGTGCCTGGGTAAACATCACTGAGATGAAGTGGAAATTAATGTAGCACAGCTATTGTTTCAGGCTTTGTGCCTGCTAAGTCAATCATATTTGCATGCATCAGTCTTGCTTCCTGTTTTAAATCTTTTCTTTGCATCTGAAGCAGTCAGATGTGTTTCAAAAATCTAAATAAAGCTGCAAGGCTCTTTCACTGTCACTACACTTTAGCAAATGCTGACCTTACATAAACTCATATCGGTTTCTATGTGTGATGGGCAAACCACAAACTGTCCTCAGTTTGGATTTGTTTCAGATATTTGGCAAAGTACAAGTTGGAGTTCTCTGAAATCTAATGGAAAGAAAAACAAATGAAAACTTTCCCATGTGAACTCTTGCATTCGGCCTCTGGTCTCAGCCGGAAATAGGACAGCAGGAGTTTCCTTCATGGCATCAGATTTTCTGGCATGCAAATTTTCAAATGTTCTAACAATTTAGAAGCTCAGTGAAGTATATTATTAAGTGGAGATAATAGCTCTAACTACATGAGGAAGTGTTTGTTTTTGTTGTTCTCTTTCAAATGCATCTCTGTCCTAAAAAAAATCTGCCAGAAATTATTCTTGCTGTCATTGATCCATTATCTTAACCTATGAGAATGTGTTTGGGTTTTGTTTCTTTGTTTGTCTGTGGGGTTTTTTGTTGTTGAGGGTTTTGGTTTTTTTTTGTTGTGGTTTTTTTGGTTTTTACAGTTAAAGAATTTAATAGATTTTTCAGGCTAGAGTCCCTTAGTTTTAAAGTTTACTTGTAACTCTCACGCCAAGTTCTTCTGGAACAGAAATCTTTGCCCAAGTCACCTACCAAGTATGGTATATTTCCATATGATCTGCATAGAATTCATCAACCCTTAGAAGTTATTTTCATATGAGTACAGTTCCTGTAAAATAGGACTGGGATAAAATAGGACAGATCTAGGGACTTGATATTGTGAATGCATGCAAGCATGCCTAGATCCAGGTGGATATAACTTAGAGATGCTTTCATAACTTGGCTTATCTTTTTCTGCACAGAGCAGTCTCCAGTTCATGCTTTTAGAGTAAAATAAAACTTCTTCGGCAAGAAATATTTGGAAGCCATAGGATATTTTAAAAAGTCTAGCATCAATGGGTACTTTACCATTTCAGAATAAAAACATCATATTGACTTTTGGCCCTAATTTTGGCTAGTCCCCCTTTTTCCTTTCATTCCTCTCACCAATATGCTTTGTTTAAATCTGGATTTTATTGATTAAGGCCATTGCATAGTAACATGATCCAGACTGTGACATGAATAACAAAGTGACTTGATTTCTGTTCTTGGCAATGGCTGTGAAATATTTTTCAGCTCTATCTGTGATAATTTAATTTTAGGAGTTTTTAAAACTGAGCTATTTCTATGTCTAGAGAGTACCCAACCCAAAAGGCACTAATTCCAGTAGGGATCCATCCAGCTAGCACTCCAGAAAACCAAATGCAACCCCAAGTAAAATAGTAAGATCTAAAAGAATGGGTCTGAGTGAGTGCTTCTTAGAAATGAGAATATTCATGATTTGAATTAATCTGAATGGTTTACCAATGGGAAAAACAATTCTGAGATGCAGAACATTATCAGTTATGTATTGAAAGTGGGCAGGAAAGAACCTGTTTCCAGTGAGAAATCAGCAGGTCCTACCAGCTTTTAAAATTGATTTCTTTTTCCCCTACAAGTTCTTTATAGTGTCTACAAGCTGTAAATTACCCATGAGCCTGCGATGTTCTTCTGTTTGTTTATTTGGTGCAAACGTAGTAGTTTCTGCTTTGCACCAAGCTTTATGCCATTATTTCAGTAAATTTTCAGGTTTTATCATCCTCTTTCACTTTCCTAAGACAAAATCTTTGCATTTGAGTGCTATAGACCCCTCAGGAAACATTTTTTTGAAAGAGCTGGTCCATTTCAGTTACTCTGCTGAAGAAGGAAGCCTTTTCTACAAGGACGATGTTCTATCTTAAACCAAATGAAATTCTTAAACAGATTTACACATTGCATAATGTCTATACAGTAATTTATATTATCTGAGAAAGATGATTGATAGCATAAATAATATTCTGCACCATTAAATCTTACACTGTGAAGTAGTTTTTGCAATACATACTTTCTTGTAGTTCTGTGATAATGCAGTAGCAGTAAAAATCTTCATTCGCGGGGGGTTTAGCATACCTAATATTTGACAAAAGTTAACTTTAGCTCAATTATTTCAGTTCCCTTTCCGTCTGTTGGTTCCCGCTCCAGCTCCCAATTTCAGGTGTAGGGTCTTTATCTGCAGCAAACATACTCAATCTGTAAGAATAACACATGAACAGTCACTTGTATTCCTGCTTGGGCTTCCAGTGAGGACAGTGCGTCCACTACAAACTCACACGGGGTGCAAGGATGCTTAGTGCAGATAGAGACTTAGACTGCTACAATCTGAATATGTGCAAAGTCTATTTTTTAACAGTTTGCAACTCAGTCAAAAATGCAGAATGATTTTTCAGAGGAACAACAGGGTGGACTTTTTAAAGGCTGCTCTCAGGCAAGAATCCACAACCCTACTTTTAAATGGTTGAACAGCAGGTCTTTAAAGGTATGCTTTGTCAAAATGGCAGATTTAGATTTGACATTACAAAAATGTAATTTCCCCAGCCTAATTTTTGAAATGGCTATTCTGACTGTGTTTTCCCCAAAAGCAATGGCTTGAGGCAGACATCCACCATAGATAACATCAGCTCAAGTAGTTACATTTTGGGAAAGTTTTTTTTTATAAGCAACTGAAAATGGTTTCCTTCAGAGGGAAAAGATGGGTTCTCTGAAAAGGGGAGGGTGAACAACCTGCTTTGGAAAAATAAATGACTTAACACAGTACAAGGTGTGCTTAATAACTATTTACATCATTAGCAGTTAGAATTCAAATAGCTTAATCAGGATTCATATTTATATCATTGCGAATGTTCTTTAATACCAGTATATGGTTCAGAAAAAGCACTGTGCCAAAAGAACAATAAATAAATTATGTCAGAGTGTGCTTTTTCATCTTTGATCCATAAAAATCCCTATTATTAATAAAAATCTTTATTGAACTGGTATACAAAGCAGAGTAAAAACTGTGCTATATCTAGCAGGACCATAATTACTCTGCCAGGCAATACAGGGGTTAACTGTTTGTTCTTATTAACAGTTGCAGAAGGAAATGGTCCTTCACTAATTGGCAGATATTGTCTTAACAAAACAAGGCTGGACTGGAAGACTGAACAGCACATGTCAGATAAGCAGTGAAATTAAGAGAAAATATATATCTGCTGATGATACAAATGTTACTCATTTGAAATCATAAGGTCAAAACTAAAAGTGACAGAAGGGAATGTATCTAAATTTATTTGGCTTCATCCCTATTTCTGGTGACTTCTGATCATTTGGAGAGAGAATCACAGAAATTGAAAATACTGTCTGTATTGGCTTAATGAATGGACTTTTCCATTTAATCGTGTCTAAGGATAGGGGTGTCTCTCATGTCCTAAATGTAAGGATATGAAAGGAAAGCTAGAAAAATTGTAGGTTTGACTGTGTGTCACCAGATTTCTTTCTAAAATAGTATGTAAAATAAAGTATAAGTAGTGGATTTGTCTCAGACGTGAAAAGGCATTAGAGTTGCATTGTATATGCTCCATTGAATACAGGCAAGGATTTGGGTATGAAAAACAGCTGCACGGTACAGTGAGCAGCCTTGCCATAATCCAAAACATAATGTATCGGGTTCTCTACTTTCACTTTTGAAGTTTGCCTTCTGCTATACAAATGATATAGTATTAACTGCCAGAAACAGAAAAGATCACCCAGGAAACTATAAAAGCTTCTGAGATTGTTACAAAAATATGGATTAAAGTTAAGACATTAACGTTAAGACAGAAAAGCATGGTATACTCCAGTATAAATGGGAAGGCAGATCATACAGAATCAAAAAAAGACTTTCTCCAGAGTTGTCTCTGGAGAAAAAAACATATAATATGTTGTCTAAGACTAGAAATAATAAACATGCACTGGTATGATGCAAGATGAAGCATAAACATCAGCGTGACATAATGAAAAAGAAACATTTTTGTTCTGTTATTCTTTGTTGAATAGATTTAGATGAAGGTACCAGAAGAAAAATCAGTTGATGTAGACTGCATAGTTATCACCCCACATACCACATCGTCCCATGGACCTATATTTAATAGCCAGGAGACTTCACTGCATGGCCATTCTGTCAGTCAAACGCGGGTCCTGCTGACACTGCAGGGGAGATGAAACCCTTAGCTGTGTGAGCGTGAGCGTTCATGTTTATTCCAGCTGGCTGCAACTGGTAGAAGGCAAACATTACTGCTGCTAATATTCTCGGGACATTGCATGATACGCTTGCTGAGATGAAACACAGGCAGAGACTATTTCACCTCAGTTTTCTCTGAGGAATTGTAAATTACCCTCATGAGATATTCAGTAACACACACAAGATCGGCTGTTTATCAGCCTGTTTCAGATGGGTTAGTGTAATGGTTTCTACAGAAATTCTCACTCCTTGTAATTTAAAATACGGGTCCTGGAGCACCAATATACGAGCTTTAGTGCAGCAGGCTTTAAGGAGGAAAGGAGTTTTGCCAGCCAGCAGAGGAAGGGACAGAACTTCTCCACTTTAAGATGCAAGGTATAGCTAGATTATTTTTCTACCAGCAATCTGACAGGAACTGCTGGGGTAGGAAGTAAGGAAGAGGTGTGGATAAGGTAAGGAAGAGGGCAGAAGGAAGGGGACCATTCGTCTGGCTATATCTGTACAGAAGTTGAGAAGGCTTCAGTGTTCTTAATTTGGTTTCCTCATTTGAGATTGTTTGGAAATTTCTTCCCCAGTCCTTTGCAGTCTCGTGCAGTCAGAATAAGAACGAAGTCTGATGATTTCCTGATTCACACATATCAACCTTTCCTTTTTTACCGGATGCTTATCATCATTGTCTTTTATTATGACTGAGAAGAGATTACCCCTTGCCATCGTACTGATTGCTGTCCTTTCTGCACATAGGTAAGAGATTTGGTAAGTAGGAAGTGTCAGACAGGCAAGCGTTCATGGAAGTTCACCCTCTGCTTAATGGTGGCTGGAAGTGATTTTAGGTAACAGGCAACAACAGAGGTGAGAGTTCCTAAGGTCGTGTGAAAGGCATTGATTTTCAACCTTATCAGTGCCTCTTACGCGATGGGAGAAAAGCAGAGTACAAACAACTCTCTGGCATCAAATTAAAAGGTGGGTATGCTGGTAGCACACGCCTGGAATAATCAAATGAAAACAATGATCTTCAAAAGTCTCGTTCAATGCACTACTGTAGTCTCAGCCAAGTCAGCAAAGATGTAGATTAATTCAGCCTCGCCTCTTGCTTTTTTTCTTGCTTAGTTTGAGACAGATTGTATTTATTGCATAGGCCAGCACTACGCCAAAGTACAGCAAGTTCATTCCTTAAATGTCAGTTGATTTTATGAGCTCACATTTAACAAAAGAAGATGCAGAGTAAGAAACTCACAGGTATTTATGCATAGGTGAAATGTTTGTTGAAAATTACACAGGTAGAACAGGATAATACCTTTAAAAGTACTGTGTTGAGATAAAGGGAGAAATAATAACAGCTGATCAGCTGTTGCTCCAGATTTAGGGAAAGAAAAAGAACAGGTAGTGTTGGCAGCACACACACAAAGCCATGTACACTTTATTCTGAGATTAACAGCATGCAAGGCTTTGAGCCTATGCAGGCAAACTGAAGAAATTCCGAAAGTGTGTGCTGGTACACATGGGAGAAGACAGATACTTGGTGAACGTGTATTCTGAACACTTCATTTATTTCTGTTGTCCCATCTATATCTAATATGTAGTTATGTAGTTATCTGTTGGATTATTTTTTGTTGTTCATCAATCCACTATATAAATCATAAACCAAAACTATAACAGTTTATTTTGTGCAACAATCAGAAATATGTCCCTTGTATGATGCTGGGAGAACTGTTCTGCCTATGCCATAGCATTTCAACGGTGTTATAAAAAAAGGGCATTTACCTGAGTCTGAGTTCCTTTACGGGAGAAAGCTTTATCTTCCAGTCTATTTGTAACATTAGACAGAAAATAATTTTTCTTCTGCTATGACTTTGTGTCCAAGATTAAATTTCTGCTACAGCTGAAGTCATGCCAACGCACATGCTGCCTGCAGGGCAGAATTCTTATTACTCTCTTGGAGCAGCATTGTCTTCCAGAATAGTTCTGCATTTCAGGCCTTGCTTAACATCACGGGTGCTCTAATACAGATCTGCTTTCAGTGAAAGAGCTGCCTTAAGAACAATATTCCTACTGTTACAAAGATTTATTTCTGAGCATTTTCAGGAAAAACTCTTTTTTTTTTCACTTTTTAAATAATTTTAGGGACAACTCCAGGGAAGACAGCAATCTCTTCACAACAGATATTAATTATCATTATAAGGTATTACTTAATGATGAGAAAGAGTGATGAAAGAGAATACGTGTGTGTATAAAGATGTTGTAAACCCAGTGGAACCCAACAAAACAAATTTCAGTGTTGAGAGGAGATTACATTTCTCATTTGTAATTTTCCTTTTATGGTGAAACCTGACTCAAGGGCAGAATTTTTATAATTGCCATTGATGCTTAGATAAAATTTGAATTGTTCCTTTAAAAATTGCCCTTAATCCTTTCCAAACTCTTAGTGGAATTCAGTTAAATGTTTTCTGATACAGTAATATTTCACACAAGGATTGAAATAAGTGGGTGGCGTGTTTTCTCAGATTATATTATTTTTTTTTTAGTATTAGGAAATGGAAAGGACTATCTTTTATCACCATATTACCATACTAGAACATCTATATATTGTAAACTACAGAGTTTTTACAAAGTCTGCTGCTCTGTACCGACTCAAACTGGAATGCGCCTGTAGCATGAACAGTTCATTAAGCCTGAAGCAAACAGGCATTTTGCACTAGTACAGAAAGAAACCTCCAAAGATTCCTCCTATTCCTTAGATTAAGCTGTCTTTCTCCTTCATTGTGCAATGGTGCTTTGTGCACAAGTACATAACACCTCCACTAAGCAAGGACAACACCACCTACAATGTGGTAGACGAGTTGTCAGGTCTAGTACGCACCATATGGTGTTAGCATACAGTAACGACAGGTCAGACTTCAACATTTCATGAGTGCTGGCAGAGGCGACACGGCTTTTTCCAAGTTTGCTTAGTAGCAACTAGCTCATCCCCGACCCACTGCTGTTCTGGGCTGTTTGCCCAGAAGTCTTCCCAAGAAATACTAATCCCTGACAACAAGAGGAATCATCCTCCGCGTGCCTCTCTGCAGAAACAGCAGCAGACTCGACTGCAAAACTGTGCTTGGTGTTTTTCTCTGCAGTGCTTTAAAGTAGACCTGCAAACCTGACAAAATGGCAATGTCTCTGAAGTACAGTGGAAGCATCTGTCGAACTCGGGTGGCTGATCATGCTAACCAGCGATGTGTATAAGGTGTGAGAGAGGAAAGAGTAGAAAAGACCTGTAATATGTAAGACAGAGACTTGATATTCTTTCTCACAGCAAAATTGTAATTTTTGTGCCACTGTTGGTAAACTGTTGCTGTACTTAATAAACCTTAGCCACACAATAGCAAATGAACTTGATACTTATTTTTTTTTTAAGAAAAAAAGGGTGAAGAAGATGACTGGCTTTGGATCTAGCCATGTCAACGATGTCATGGCTGGGGTAGTTAGGTTTCCTGTGCTCTCATCAGAACTTCAGTTTCATATGTTTTCTCTCCGAGCCACTTGCTAGCTCAAAATAAAGTGAAAATTTTTACACAGAAGGCTTAGGTAGAATTAGCATGTAGAGCTCTCTCTTGGGTGATATGGTTTTCGCTAATGTACTGTTTAGAATATAGGTAATGGAATGGTGGTTACAGTTAATTTTTGCTGAAAGGGGAGTAAAGAAGAAAACCTTCATGACTGAAAAAGTGTTGTAAAGGGAACTCAATATCCTAACTTGAATCTCCTCTTATCTGTGTACTGAGAAAAAAAAAAAAAGTAATAAAAAGAAGAAAAGGTGTTTGATTTAGATTTTTCCAGAGAATATATTTAAAATTGCAGAATTATTTCCATTAACATTCCACTTTGAATACAGATAACAGTCAGTACAACATAATTTTGTATTCTTTATATAGAACATAAAGTACCAAAAGGAAATGGCTGAATTAATATTTGGAAAAGTGAATTTATATCAAATATATCATTATTCTCTGGTCTCCAGAAGTAATTAAAACTGGGGAATAGGATTGCAAATGAGCCTTTTGATGTGACATCAGCAAATCTACTGTAACCAAAGGATAATGGGCTGAACCACGCCTTTCACATAATCTGATTAAGAATGTATTTTACAGCCACAATTGTGCAGTGAAACTTACTTTTAAATAAATTATATTTTTTATGCAGTAGAATAGACATTTTACAGAACGGCATACATTATTTTCCACATGTCAATCAATGATGGCTTAAAAGTGACTCATAAAATTGATTTTACACGAACAGGTATTTTGCATATTATGCAAGAAGGAACAAAACAAAACGTGTAGGGTAATTTGTGAAATTACCTCAAGTATTTCTCCTCTGTCTCATGTAAAGGATCTTTTAGTTAATAACACATATGGGATTTGGAAGCGTTGCATTTCTTCTAATCAGCTGGTGCTGAAGTGAGAAGAAATTCTCTAATGTTTTGTGTTGAGGCTTACACAAATTATAGATAGCACCTTAATATGCTGCTCTTCCTTTTTGGGAATACAAAACAGCTTATCCAAACAATGAAGAATGCTACCTCCCAGCTGTGCTCCTGTTGTACACTCAGGAACTTTCTGCCCTGTACCTGCTGGTGAGGACTAAAAGGTATGCAGAGAATATTCCGCACTACAGCAAGATGTTTTCTCTTTTGGGGAGGTGGTAGGGATTCTGCACATTCATATTTTAATATTTAATTCATTTATTTCATATTTAATACGTAAATCCATACGTACTTATATGATCATGGAATTACATATCATCATATTGCACACAGCCCATGGGGAAGAGTTAAGGTTATGGTTTCAAGCCTAAATCTTGCATTTCCTGGCTGGTGAGCAATTAATTTATAATGTTACTTGCATTTTAACACTTTTGGGCTGATCCTATCCCTATTAAAAGAGAACAGAAAACTCCTACTGGTTTCAAAAGTTGAAACCCCTGTATGTAATACATATAATTGTATTTCATACTGTACATATTGATTTTATGGTTTTCTAGGCTGTTCAAAGATCAGTTTTTAAAAATTTTTCCTCTGTTTATGTTTAGCATGATATGCCATTTAATGAGGAAACAGAGATTTAGCAACATTATTAAAGAATAAATTAAATGTCAATTAGCGCTGACATTATAATGTCAGAATTCTAATCCACAACAGAATTTTGCTTCAGCATACCAATCCATGCTCATTTGCTTCTTATTTCTAATGTTAATATTTATCTTCAAATTAAATATTAAATAAGGTAAACTTTTAGAGAAAATATTCTGTACATCATGGAAGAGTTTAGGATCTCTGTAAGGTATGTTCCTTGAAAAGGTCGGATTTTGCAAATATGGGCTCAACAGTATTTTTGATGTTATTTCCATAAATGCCCTGGATTTCCTTGGAAATTAAATAAAACCAACACAGTTTCTCACCACCCCCCCTTAGGTATATATATAAAAAAAGGTCATTTGTGTCTAACCCATTTGGTGCTTATTTGTAGATTTTAATCTCTTTGTAAACTTCCAATTTGCCAATATTTCCATTAAGGCAAAGTACCAACATTAATATCTGCATCTGACTAAAAGAGACAGAAAAATCCGTGCTTTATTATAATAAATCAATTTAAAAAAATAGTAAAATGTAACATAATGTTTACAAATCATTAGCCCTAAATTTACTGCTCTTTTAAACAAAAAAGCTAGACCTCTAATCACAGAATAGTAATTATCTGTTAAAAAAGACAAAAACTGTTTGCTGATGTTTAATAATTGAATTTCCAACTGATGATTCTAATATTTTTGAAATTTTGTTCTGACTTTCTTGAAGTATAAATTCCCTCCTGAAGCTCTCAAAATGTCAGGTTCCTGCCTGTCCATTAATTATTTACTTTAACTATGTTTCATGAATGCAACAAAGAAAAAAAATATTATTAGTTTAGCTTAAATATCTAGATATACTTCATGGATACCATAATGTTCACATTCCTGTACTTAAACGTATGCATAAGTAATTGGCTAAATTAGTATCCAACAAATAAGAGTGTGTGTCTCTGTCAGTAAAGAAACTGGAACTGTGAAAAATTGGAAAAAAAAAAAGACTATAATTTCTCTTAAATGTTCAGACAGGGAAATAGCACTTACTGATCTGATCTAACCCATACGATTCAATGGATAATTCCATGGTGAAGTACCACAGATTATGTTTTGAAATCTGCCAGCTATTGATAACTCTCCAGGAGACATATTCCAAACTGACCAACGTGACTGTTTTAAATCAGCATACAGCTTTTTCTCTTCCATTATTTAAATCTGCTTTGGAATAAGCATTTCTAGAAGTAGAGACCAAGTGAGCGAAGCTCACTCTCCTAGGCAAACAGATAACTGCCAGCTTTCCTTATAAACACAATTTTATTTTGTAACATGTAGCATCTTATGACCGTGGGGATGTGAAGGAGGCTTTGGCATTCACATGGGGTTTTTTTTTAATTTTTCAGCAAGTATCTCTTTTTAAAAGGCTTCCTGCAGAAACACAAAATGTAAGCTTCCCTCATCTAAAAAGCATGAGTTCATTGTGTTGATATCACCTCAGCACTTCCAATTTTCCTAACTGCAGTTGTGGCACAAACTTGCGTACATTTTTTGGGCAGTATCAGGGAAATGCATTGAAACAATTAACATATTAAATTAAAACAGAGCTAATGTGTTAGGAAAAACAATTCCCTCAATCTTTATTATGACTTAAGATATACAAGAAGTCAAGTCAAGATTGCACAATAGTTCTCTGTTAAGCATACAGACTAAGGATTGGATTTAGAGAGTTTAGGTTGTGTAAAGATGACATTGAATTGAACAGACAAAATGTTAAGTACCAAACCCACTTATTAAGCATTTAAGTACTTAAAAAAAAAATAATCTCAAGACTGTATGTGGGTCCAGTTCTAGGACATGTCCAGTGGGAACTAATTGAGTTGGAATAACAGGAATATTTAATTCATCTGTTGACTGTCTACATGTACCTTGCAATTAGAAAAGCACCACACTGGGAGCTGACAAAGGAAATGAGGTATTGAGGTCTTATCAAGAGAGATATTTCTCACAACATTTTCTATATGGGACTCTGATCTAGAAATGTGTCCCCAGAAATGTTTTCCTTTTTTCACTAGCTTGCTCAGATTTTTGCTTGTTTGGTACTTTGCTTGAAATATATTTATATTCACTTTGTTAAGTATGTTTTACTCAGTTATTTTTTCATGCAAAAATATTTCAAAACTCAGTGTCTCTAGTGCTGGTATACCTGGGCAAACAACAGTGGTTTGGGTGACTTGAAATGCAGATGTTTGCCACAGCAAAAAATCAGTCTGAGAAACAAACACACCATATTTACATCAGGGTATGCTATGTCATGTTTGTTTAATTTAATATCATTCTTAGTTATTTGAGATACAGATGTTAGTTTATTACAGTGTAAGTGTTATGAATGAGAAGCAATAACAAGAAAGTCATGAATATTAATCTTGTGTCTAACACAGATGCTACTACTTTGGCAAATATATTTAAAGCTGGTAGCTAAAAACAAGTTTATATTTTGATAATCTTAGTCCAAAGAGAGATCAAGACATGTATACAGTATGTATTAGGGACCAGCTGCACTGGGAATTAATTGTAGCTGATTGGTGGTGACTATATCATGATCTGACCTCCATTTCAAGTAAACCCCAATACTTTAATATCTTCATCAATGACATAGAGAGCGGGGTTGAGTGCACCCTCAGCAAGTTTGCAGACAACACCAAGCTGAGTGGTGCAGTTGACGTGCCTGAGGGATGGGATGCCATCCAGAGGGACCTGGACAAGCTCAAGAAGTGGGCCCATGTGAACCTCAGGAGGTTCAAAAAGGCCAAGTGCAAGGTCCTGTACCTGGGTCGGGGCAACCCCCGGTATCAATACAGGCTGGGGGATGAAGGGATTGAGAGCAGCCCTGCCGAGAAGGACTTGGGGGTACTGGTGGATGAAAAGCTGGACATGAGCCAGCAATGTGCGCTCGCAGCCCGGAAGGCCAATCGTATCCTGGGCTGCATCAAAAGCAGGGTGGCGAGCAGGTCGAGGGAGGGGATGCTGCCCCGCTGCTCTGCTCTGGTGAG
>NW_008795127.1:3949798-3974211 GCF_000699145.1 Aptenodytes forsteri | reverse complement strand
ACAGGACAAGGGGGAATGGTTTTAAACTAAAAGAGGGTAGATTCAGACTAGATATAAGGAAGAAATTTTTTACGCTGAGTGTGGTGAAGCACTGGCACAGGTTGCCCAGAGAGGTGGTGGATGCCCCATCCCTGGAGACATTCCAGGTCAGGCTGGACGGGGCTCTGAGCAACCTGATCTAGTTGAAGATGTCCCTGCTTATTGCAGGGGGGTTGGACTAGATGACCTTTAGAGGTCCCTTCCCACCCAAACTATTCTATGATTCTATGAATATGATAATTTCTTACTGCTCCATATTTCCAAGTAGTGAAATAGAATGAATTATATTTCTCAAGTGGTGATAATTTAAAGATAGTTAATGTTCATAAAGCATTTGGAAGAATTGGTATAGTTTGAAATTATATATACAGATGAATGAAGTGAACTAAGAGCTGAGCTTGTCACTATGTAATTGATATATATCTTTGTAATGACCCTTTCATTTAGGAGATGAAAAATTTCACTTCTTTATTTGGTGTAATAGTTTAAATGAATATTGCATCATAACTTGTAATTTTGATGTTATGGTCAATAAATTATATCTTTTTCACGAGTGCTTCTATTCACAGTGTTAAAAAATATACATTTGTTGATCTGCATTCTGCTGTTATTGGTGACAATGATCATAGCTGCAGACTATGCAATAAGCATAGTGCAGAGAAAGTCCCTCAGAGAGCAATGTAAGCCTTGTTATGATAAAGACAGCTAGAGCTTTTTCAATAATAGCAAATAAGTGAAAGAAAAACACAGATAATGAAAGTGTTAATTCACTTCATTCAACAAGTATTTGACTGTAAGTTGTGTGTTCATTCAACAGCTATGTCCATGCTTTGTGAGCACTCAGACAACGAATCCAACCGGATTTCCAGCAGAGAAGACAGAAGATGGCTTTTAGGTTATCAAACTTAAGGTCAAGTGCTTCAACAATATGAGTGGCTGGTATGTATTTTAAGCGGTTGTTAGGGGGTGTTTTGCTTTTAACAAAGAGAAAAAGGGAGGAAGGGCTGAATATAAATCAACTCTTCTTTCATCTGCTATGAATGGCTATACAGAGACAAATGACATTTTTTACTTTCCTTGAGAGCACTTGCATTCATAAGGAAACTGAACCTGTAACTCTCTAACATCTCAAATGTTTCCTTTATAATTTTTTTATTGTTTCTAGCCAAGTACAATACTAGTCATTTACCATTTAAAATTATATCTTATTATTTTCAGAAAAACAAAATATTTCCTTCTGAATTTTTGCTCCATTTCAACAGTTGACCTAGAGTTTCAAAAAGGTGACCTCCTCTCCTTTAATAAGTCTACTTTGGTACGTGTGAAAAATACTCAACATAACTAAGCTGTTCTGTTCAGTTCCCTAGGTACGTTATTCTGCTTCTGCTTTGGGATAGTATAAATATAATATGTGGTGAACTAACTGGAGGTACTGTATTAATTGAAAACAATCCTGTATAAAATACATGCATTTTCTGTCTGCAGTCAAATAAGGGGAATGGTATTTCCTATGGCTGTATTGAATTTCTTCAAAGGGTTATGCTTGTGTTTAAACCTTACCACAAAACCATAGAATCCACACCTTCTTAGTTATATATAAAAACACTTCAGATATAACAAGTCCTGACTGAATATGTGCTTAGCTTTAAAAACAAAACCCTGTAAGACTGTAATTCTTATTAGATACCAGATGCTTTTATTTTCTATGGAGACCAAAGTTTTCTTTTGTTCTTGTAATAGGATAATCTTTAAAAGAATTTTTTTTCTTTTAGGAAAAAATACAAAACCCCAAATTTGCAGTGATTTGTCCCAGAAATCTTTGGGTTTCTTCTTATTATAGTATTCCTTAGAATACTTGCTCATTGTTTCTTATAAGGAAAAGAACTCCACAGTTTTAAGCTTTATTTTATTCTCATTTGATTGAATTTGTTTTCTATTTTAAATAAAGGCCTATTTAAATAAGTTTAATGTCTCCCACAAGCCTGACTGATCAGTGAATGAAGTTAAAGAATCATCCTGCTCTTTTGTTCCTTCTGGTTGTTTTTCTTCTGTCTCAGTTCACCAAGCTTGTTCACCAAGCAGCTGCACAAATTTATGTCAGAGCTGGAGACAGTGTGGTCAAAACAAAAGACCTGCAGAAGGGAACGCGGGATCTGCTTACGCTGCCTTAGACAATGCTGGGATTTATAATTTATCATATCAGCTCTGGCTGGGATTCACAGAACAACTCAAACCAGTCAAAAATTAAGGCTTATGAGCTCCTGTCCTGCTTGTGCTGATGCTAGGATGATGTGCCAAAATTAAGAACCATTTCAGAGAGCTGATCTGGCTGAAAACCCTCCCTACCAAAAGCTTGCTACACAAGCATGCAGGTGAGAGAGCAGGTCTTTGCAAAACCCTGCAAATAGCAAGGAGACAAACCTGAAAACCGCTAGTTTGCTTCAAAGAATAGATGGACTAGAATTCAAGTAAGTTGCCACACATATTTTGTGTTTGGGCGTGAATATGGCAGGGAAACCTGTGGCCCCTTACATCAACATCAGAACTTACATTGACTTTAAGGAAAAGTTTTTCACCTCTAATTACTTATTCTTCCACCAGTGTCTCTATCTGGGGAGTGTAATAAGGAATAAGCACAGAATTTTAGACTTGTTTCTAAACTCAGCAATATGATAAAATTAATGCACCTTGATCATATGAAAAATCTGTCTGTTTCATGCAAATTTTACAGTAGCACTTTAAAATTGACTGCTTTTCTGGGAAAGCCCCCCACAGTTTTCTTCAGATTTCATCACAGGGAATTAAAATGTCCTGAGAATTGTGTTAACATTATGAACTTCCAGTGTCAAGAGTTTTTCCAAGAGTGATATGACATTATGGTTCCTGCTTGTTATTGCCATAGGTAAAAGCTGGGGGCATTTTACTGCTATTTTGGAATGTACAGTATCATGGAATGCAGCCCCACTATTTTTTTTTTTAATATATATATATCTTATATGGAGAGACCCTAAAGGTAAAGAAGATTGAAATCAAATAATGGTCTAATACTTATCGGCATGTCTGTCAGTAGAGAGATAGGGTGTGTTACCTACAAATGAGATTTCAAACACAGGGGAAGCGAACTTTCCTTTAATCATGTTGTTCTTGTAGCCCACAGAGAAGGCTTCTGTCAGGCACCCAGGTGGGCACAGGTGATTTTAGCTGAGGAACTTTCAACATTAAGAGCTGAGTGCAGCTGTGAAATAAGGAGTGATACAAGTTATACATGCAGCAAACATGTCAGTTTGTATAAATTCCTCTTTGACAGGAAAAAATCATGGGCAATGGAAAACTGAATATAAAGATATTTTTAAAAAACATAGTCTGTCTTGCCTTATACCTTCCTGCTATTTTTCCCCTGCCAAAAGATCACAGTTCTATTTCTTCAGAGAATAATTTGCACCTACCTATATTCTTGTTCCCACTTTCTTGTCATAAAAACATTGCTTGCTTAGTGTGTTACTTAAATATCCTCCATTGACTAATTGCCAGTAGGGGCAGACGTAGCAACAAAACTCCTTCACGGCTATGTTATATATATACCCTCCCTTAATGTGGAGGGTATTTATTGATGGAGGGGCTGATTGTGAGTGGGAAAGCAGAACTCCAATGCCTTGTCCACTAGTATTTCTCCACACCTTTGTCAGCAAAGTCAAGAAAGAAGAGTCTAAAGTGGCTCTATAGATAAATGTAATCAGTTGTTTGTAGTTATCCTACAGGTTGACTTTTGATAATACACTATTTGCCTTATTTATCTCAAAACCTCTTATGTGTTTTTCTCCAATTTGATGAATTGGCAGAGACTTGCAGATGAAGGAAACATCCTACATACTGCAAACGGTGCTGCAAAGCCTCTTCTAGAAGGACTAAGACAGAAAAATACCTTTTTTCTTTTTTTTTTTTGTCATTGTTCTGCATTCTTTGCAAAATATCACTAGAAAAATACTTTGAAACCTAAAATACATCAGAAGTTGTATCTACATTAGAGTTTTAGTTTGGATAAGAAATGAGATTTTTTAAGCAAATCTCTTGATTGTCCTCACTTACCTATGCTTTGGTTCACGTCTTGGGGCATTTGAATTGGATTCTATTTTGATGAACCTAGACTGGAAGGTGTGCTCCAGGAGGACTCCAGATGCACTCCAGCTGTGAGCAGAGTACATGCCATCAGATTAATCCTACTCCAAAGTAAAACTTCCCCAAAATACATATATGGATGACAGGTCCCCAACACCAACTCTTTTGTTCTATAAATGCACTCAGGCTATGCTGCTTGCAAAGGTAGAATAGTCTCTGTACAGTAACAAGATACTGTACAATAGCAAGATATCACTTTGTTCATGGCCGAGATTTACGCCCACAAAAAATGACATTGATTCATTGTCTAGCTAGGCTACCTCAGCTGCAATTGTAATTTTAGTTGTATGGTAGACTCACATTGCACATTGCTGTTTGGATAAATGGGTCTAGAAATCCCTCACTAAGGTATTGCTTAACATAGTGGTCAAAGATACGCTGAAAGGCAATGGAAATAAACTTTGGAGCAAATGAGATTGCATTGGTCTCCCTTTCCTTTCTAATTTTCTTTAGCTCATTAGCAAAGTTCTGAGTTTATTCAACTGTGCAAAATGGGAATTTCTGAGGCACAGAAGTACTGAGTTCTAGAAAAAGTTCAGGTGAAATAACAGAATGAAATTTTATTTTGGGGACCAATTGTTGTGCAGACTTTTATCCACTCTGTAAGTCTGGCAGTTTGAGAAGAATAGTTTCTCATATAGGAAACAATGATGTATAACAGATGTTTCATGTGAATTCCTTGTTTGCTCACTGTAACTCTTACTTGGACTTATGCATACTTGTGAGGTTGTCTCTACTCACTTGGCAACTTTGTCACTTTAGTATATGGAAATGGAGGCACAATAATTTTGACACATACAGTTATTCAGAAATCTTTAAAAAGATACTAGGACTGAATCTCTGTTGGAGATTGTACTTCCTTGTTCCCATAAACTGGATGTATGCCCTAAGAGAACTGCCCATGCATCCAAGGAGAAAGGAAATACCTTGAAGAAGAGAAAAAGCATACTCTGAAAAGAGACTGTGCCTCAGACAGATTTATTGGATGGGATTATATTCACAACAAGTAGTAAAAATAGGTTACTTTTTTTTTATCCGTAAGTCAGAAAACTGCATGTGAAGTAGGTAATTTGAGTTGAAGGAGAAAAAAAATAGTCTTAATTAAATTTTTAATGGCTATCTCACCCCAGCTGAACTTCTCAACAGAGTTTGTTAAACTTTGCGTGAGCAATACATGTGCTTTGAGGTTTACAAGCAATTAGAGTGCTGGGTATGGAACTAGTGAGATGAAATGTGCTGTATTAATGATCATATCAATTGGTAATTCATAATTACTTATATTTCTATTTTTGCTAAATATTTGTAACCATATAATTAACTCAGAGTTTAAGGATTCAAATAACTGGGAACTGACATGGGAAAGTGAGTCTAGGAAATGAATTCAAACAATTCTTAATTAGTTATTGTCGGTAATTATTAACTATGAGATTTCTACAGATACAGTACCAAATTCTTTTTGAAGGACAAATTGATTAGTGTATCTTGATAATTTGTCTCTGAAGTCCTTTTTACTTTCCATGTGATGCAAAAGGCAATTTAATGCTTTTTGTATCACTGATTTTAAAATTAAGCAGCCAACTTCACCCTGATATCTCTTCTAAGAAGATGAAGTTTTCTACTAAGAATCACGGTCTTCTTAAAGCTCAGCACTACAATTATTTGATAGTCTCTAGGGCTTCTAAATTGTGATGCTACAGCAAAAACATATGGTTATTTCTATGATATGTTACATGTAGGGCTTTTGCATGTGACTAAGAGGCACACACACACTCAGAAAGAGTGAGTATCTGAAAACATTAGGAAAAGAGAAAGAAAGAGTGTGAGAGAGCTTCACTTTCCTATGTGCAGACCCCATATTTACATGAAACACTTACATTTGTTCTCACAGAGTCTTTTTGGATTTTAGTGTGTTGACAAAAAGGGGATCTTAACTTAAACACTCTGTTTGGGGCATCAGAGTAGAGAATAAATGATTGCTGTTAATCCTGGGCTGACTCAGGGGAGGGGTAGATGGTGGCTTCTCCTGGGAACACAAGCATAAGAAATAAATTCCATACACAATGGAACTAAAGAAATCTGAAATGATTTAACTAGCACTAATTTCAGTTCTTAAAATAGAAGTTATGCATACATGAATAAGCCTGCTTTTTTTTCTTTCTTTTTGTTTTTTTTTTTTGGTTGGATTGCTGTGTGGCATAGGAATGAATTGGGTTTTTTTCTCTATCTTGACTATTTCTGTCTTCTGGAGAGCTGTCCATTATCCTGTTTTTAACTGAAAATGAAAAACACATCTCACGATGATCCTGCTGTTTTCTGAGAGGAAAGCTATGTTTTCTGCTTCCCAGTGCTGACCAAAGAACAGGTATGAAGCATCTAGACTTTGCCTTGGACTTTGCTGCAGAGTGTTCTGCTAGGAAGGTATTGCAGGAGCAAAGGTCTCGCTCACTCATTGCATTATAAAGCTGCTACCACCTGTGATAAAACAGCTCTAAAAACTGATGGATTGAGATTCTTGCAGATTTGTATGCTATGCTTGATCTGCACTAAGACTTAAAGTGTGAACTGTAACAGAAGTTTTTCCCATGATGTGGTATATGTATGTTCTTTGGCAGTTTCTGGGATGTCTAATAAGTGTAAGCTAGGACTACAGCCTAGCTACACAGTCTACACACACTTTGAAACAGTAGGACAGGAGAAAGCTTATTTCCTCAGGCACAAGCTAAAAAGCAATGACTAGAAGCCAAGTCCAAACAACTTGCATTAAGAAGAAGATGCACATTTTTAACCAACTGTAGGCGGGATTTGGGAGAAGATGGGCTAGTCCTTGTTTGGCATTTCAGGACTGTCCTGTACAGGAACGAGACTATAGTCCATACTCTCCTCCCCTTAATTCTACTGGATTCTCTGTTTCTTATAATCAGAAGTGCTCCTAAGTGTAATGAATAGATCACTTAATTTTCATATTGACATTATGTTATAGAGGAAATGTACAATCTGTGACATTGTGCTGTGGCACAGATGTCCTCTGTTTCCATTAAGCAGTATCTCTCTAAACTTTAGTGTTCTAAAAGGTTGAAATTTCTGTTCTGAACAAGAACATACAATCCCAGTGCTTCTCAAAATTGTTGAGCTACCCTTAAAACATCAGGGGTGTACAAATTGCCTCAGATTTCCACTTCTTGGTTGAAGGGTGCATTGCACTAAGTTAATTAGGGATGAAGGCAGTATTCTGTGGTTATGGAGGGTTCTGGGAAGATGCTGTGGTTGGGCATGAGTGTATTAATGGATTTTTTTCTAATGCTGGAATCTGTGTGCATCTTTCTTGCACCTAGAGTGCAATCCCACAGAGCTTGGGATTTTCATGTATTTATTAGTATTTCCACACAAGATGTAGAAACAATAATTTTTAGGGAATAAAACTATTGCAAAAAACTATTACAAAAGCTATTAAATTCAAGCTATAAGGATGGAAATTTACTGATGTTAGATTTCAGTGCAAAAATCAAAGATCATGCCTGTATTTAAATTTATAATGGCTAATGAAAACTGCTAACTATATATGTAATTGTTGTATTGTCCATGCGCTCCATTAACTGTTGCCATGAAGATAGCTGGAATTGTTTCCTTTTAATGAAAGGGGGAAAAAAAAAATCCACAAATGACTAGAAAGATCTCAGTTTTCAGAAAGGTGTCTTGTTATAGTGTCTGGACTTTTTTAGTTGAACATTTTAAATGCCTTAATAAAATGCTTTCATTAGCAACATTTGCATTCACTTGCCACATTTTTCATCTTTCTTTTGGCTTTAGTAACCCAGTAGATTTGATTTCTTTCAAATTCAGCTGTCAAGAAATTTAATTCAGTAGTAGAAGCTTTGTACTCAAGTCATTCATAAGCTAGATACTCCATTTAAAATGGGTGTTAACAGTATAATTAGTTGTGTTGATAAGGGATATCAAGATTCTCTAAAAAATATGATGAGAATATCACAGGAGTAAACAGAACATTTTACTCCCCTCACTTGTCAGTTGAACACCTTCATGAGTATTGACTAATTTAATCTGCATCGTTTCCTTCACCCCTGAAAAAAGCAAAGTAAAACAAATAATCAGAAGCCTAATTTAGTTGGTTATCTGTTTGACAGCTGATGTGCTGAAAAACTCAGGCGCTTTCTCCGTCTACCTGAAGTGCATTTTTCTATCTGTCAAATACTTGCTGTCATGTGATGCTTTCTTATCTGTGAATAAAAAATTTGTTACAGCAAATGTATTTCAGAAGATGCATCTTTAAACTACAGTGCACATTGCACAGGATGTGTCAGAGCTGAAGCCATTCCAATCATAAAGCCCCATGGTACTTCTTATCTATATTTGCTAAACATTTTTAAGCAGGCTGCTAAAAAAATAGCTTTGGGGAGATGGATTTGGTATGTTTTTCAAAACATAAAAAATAAACAAGGACACAGCATAAATATACTACACACACAAACACCTGTTTCCTGCCTTTTTTAGTTGCTATCGGAACCGGAGACTTGATACAGTCATTCCACTTTATAATTACTGGCAATTTCTCAAAGAAATCAACACTTAGAAGCATCTATTTTCTACATCCTCCCTATTTACAAACAGATTGAATTTTTAAAAATAATATAGAAATAATTATTTCTTTTTTTTGCAAGAAAGCAGTTTAAAATTGCTTTTGGTAAAATTAATTTTCTATAACAATGGAATAACTATTATATAAACATTGCCTACAGGAAGGACCAGCAACAGAGGATGTAAAACACTCCTTTGAGATGTACCGTTGTTCGAAAGGTGGTATATCAAAATGCTCAAGAAATTTGCACTATGAATAATTTACTGAGAATCAGATGTGCCATACAGTATCTTAAAAATCCATAAATAACAGCAACCTTCTTCTGCACACCTTCTTGTGAGTTGGTGGTTTTTTTCATAAACAGATTGCTCTGGAGAAAATAGCTTTCAAATATTAAAGTTCACATAGATATAACTGGAGGGAATATAAATCTACCTGTGCTCCTGTTCGACCCTTATCCCCAAATCATCAAATGAGAAAACTAAACTAACTTCCCATACCAAAAAGACTGTATTTGGTGGTAATTTAACAGTGACTAATGTTATACAGAACAGTTAATTGTTTAGAGATAGACCAGAAGGATATTTTGGGAGAGAGGGAAAAAACCCTGAGTTACTTTGAAATATTCCGTCTATAAAGAAAGAGAAGACTAATCTGAAAAGGCATAATGGAAAAAGTGGGTGTTGCAATAAAGTTTATTCAGGTGGAAATGGCACTTCCTCTAGTTCAAAACCAGAGGTAATGACTCCTCTACTCAGATTACCAAGGACAAAAATAAAGGGTTTTTTTTCCTTAGTCCTTGGAGAAATGAAGCACTGTGCTACTAAACGCTGCAGATCTGGCCCAAAGGGTGCTTAATGCAAAAACAATCATACAAAACTATTCTTTTAGAGATCAAACAAGCTGCTTCTGCAGTCCTGCTCTGAGCCTTCTGTCAAATTGTCCCTTTATCATCTGATTCAGAGTCTGCTAATGCAAACAGGGGAAGCTAGTGCCCAGTCCCTGGCCTTCTGTGGCCTCGCACCCCTTACTGGGGCCACCTTACGGATGCTCTGGCAGGTAGCTCCATCACTTGGATCTGCTGCGGACACTGTGCAGGCGGTTGTTGGAAGACAGCTATCTGAGAAATAAGTACCAGTCAGTAGAGGGACTTAGTTCTGCCCAGAAGTCAAATGTGAAAACGGGGGCTGAGCTATAAGGCAGCGCAGCTGTCACTGTGAACAGGGCAGCACCGCAGGGCTGCAAAGGACTTGCAAATCCGGCATTTTCTTGGCTGCTCACAGCCTCACCCTGAGTGCCCATAGCCGCTTGTAAAATGCCTGTGACTGTGCTAGGGAAGGATGCTGTATCAGCTGCCACCATTCAGTATTCTCACGCGCCCAATATGAAAAAAATGCTTTGCAGGAAGGCTCCTGTGCCCTACTGGCAAGGGACTACAACTAGCTCTTAGGCATTCAGAGTGCAGAGAGTGGGTTTTTTGCATATTTACTGCCCTACTGTATTGCACATTAGGACTCTGACAATGTGGAATTTTTCTGCATGCATGAACAAACCTTCTCTCAGACATGATAATAACTCTTGAATATTACAGAAAAAGTAAAGAATGGAAAACTCCTCTCTGATTTAATTTTCTTCCCCAGTTCCTATTTACACATGAAAAGCACACTGCTGATTTATCGTTAAGTTGGAGACTCAAATTAACAAGACACTCGCTGTTTCAGACTGATTGCTATGATGTGGCAGAAATAAATGTTGTGTTGTAGCCAGTTCCAGGCACGCTGTGAGAGCACAGCAGGGTTGCTGCAGGGTGTTGGGATGAGACTTATGAGTTGCCTGGTTGGTATTTGAGACTCAGTGTGGAATTGTGTTCTTGTGACAGAGGTTGTATAGGTGGGCTGTCCTTCAAATGAGGCTTCTGGGCATGGTTTTATCAAAACTCTGGCAAATCCCAAAAGGTGCACTCAGGGACCCTGTTGTGCCTTTTTTCGCTGTCGAGTTTACTCCTTCTGTCACTCATAGATCTGTTGCCAGATAAAATTTAGCATACTTCCAGCTGTTAGCCTGCAGATTGTCCATGTATTATTCAAAATACAGACTAGATATTTCAGATGTTATTTGTTTCAAATATTGTAATATTGTTCTTTAAGAATTTACCAAAGAAAAACCAAATAATAAGGAGCTATATGATCAAGACCTATAAGGAAAAAAATCTGGGTAGTTCACAAACTCAGAATCACCACCATTCACAAGATAAATATGGAACAAGAAAGTCTTTCAACCACAGCATGCATCCAAAGACCCTCAATCTAGTGAAATAAGCTTGCTTAAAAAAATCATTTTTCAAGTATATGTAGTCCAAATAGACATCTCTGAATTCCAAATTTCCCTAAAACTAAAGAGGCTCTCTCTTTCCTTCATGGCATATGTAGAAGCAAGGTCCAAGCAGTTCTTCAAACATGATTCTTACGGTGAAACACACTGTATTAATGTGAGCTCAGATTTTTGTTGTTTGCTATTCCTTCTTGTACTGTTGAATGCTGGAACCAGAAAACAATGTGTAAGCAAAAAAGAAAGGAGACAGTATGGTTGTTATTTTAAAGATTCACCTATTCATTCTGTTTCCCTTACATTGATAGGTGTTGAGTTCCCCACCCAGTCTAGAGAGGTTGACTATTGGACCTCCATTTTAAGTATGATATAAGCAAAAGACATTATTTTGATTTCTGGTGATTCTGTTGAACAGATTATCCTGTTTCACTCCTCCAGGGTGTGCAAGCCTTCAGAGCCTCCTGTGATGCCAGGGAATGGCAGACCTGATTTTCATCAACTGCAAGAAGGCACTTATGCAGATGATTAACGAATCCCTGCTCCAGGAGTACTGTTCACTGGTGGATGCACTCCACTAACTAACTTCAGATTTCTCTGGCAGCGTGATCTGTAGCAAATTAGCATTTGTATTCAGTATGCAACCTTCATATTATGTTCAATCTAAAAGGAAAAGGTGGCTTGGTCCTAGTGGAAGTCTTTAGTTCTATTATGGGTTCAGAGGAATTAGAAGGATTTCCTTGCTCAGGGTAAAACCGAGGTTCTCTGTTCTTCTTGTAACTTAGCTAATGTTTAGCCTTCCTATTACTCTGTACTATAACTTTTTATTTTTTACCACTTTGAATATAATTATTTCCTTTTAACTTTCTATTTTTTTCCCTCTCTGCCTCCTCTCTTTTTCCATTTGCTATTTAAGCTGTCATAAAGGTATGCAGAACATCCATTGAGATCCTAACTAGCTGTTGAGAGTCCTAGCTAGGTCTTATACTACCTCCACTGCATTTCTGCTGCATTTTAATCATGTCGAGGAAGACAAGATTTTTCTCTTCAGTAGGAAAATTGAAAACCTAATAAAAATGATAAAGAATAAGAACTACTTCGTCAAAAAAACCAACAATACTAATTTTAAGTCTGTCAGATCTGAACTACTCACCTAGTGGTTCCCCACCAGCACATTTCTTCCTTCTCCTTTTTTCTCAGTTTAGGTCATTTTCGAGTAATCATTTTATTCCAAAATTAGAAGATAACTCTTCCTTTTAAAAGATATTGAAATAAAAGTTGCACACTTTCTGCAAAGGAAAATTTATGGTTAAAACATTTTGACTGTGAGAGTTTTCTTTTGTAATGTGATTAAAACTTTGAATATCCCTGCCTCTTTTGACAGTTTTACTGTTCTTGTCCTAAAAGTTTAATAGTTTAATACTCACAATTGTTCAGAAATTGTGAAGCTGATTCTAACAATTAAAAAAAGAAAATAACATTTTATGTATTTTTAAGGAACATGTAAGTTTCAACAAAACTATCAAGACAACATTTTTTCTCAGCTCCAGGGTGGAAATTACAGTTCATACTGTCACACAAAAGAGAATGTGAGCACAGTATGAGAACAGAACTTGATGGTCTTGGTATTCACCTAAATTGTACAAGACACAAGTTTTAACCCTACAGCAAAAGTTTTTGACAACAGGACTTGATCATGGATTTTCTACATCCTCTGAGCTTAGGCTGGGCTCATGGTTCTTTAGTGGATAAACCTTTCTTTGCTGCTGAAAAGACTGAGAAAATTTAAGAAAAAAGAATGACAGAAAGCACTGTGGATTGGGAAAACAGCTTTCTATCAGGTCTGATCTCAAACTTCTTTGCTCACATAAGATCTATCTTCGTAGTATTTTTTAAGGTGATTATCAACAGTGTCCAAAGAAGTGGAGAAAGGATACGTTACTATGTTTTTATTTAGGAACTTTAAAATTGTGAAGAAGAGAATAGTGTACTATGTATTTCCTTAGGGGAGAATCAAACACGGCATTGGGAAAACATTTTCAGAAGAGAAGTGAATGGACTTTATATTTTAGCCAGTGGTCTTACAGAGTAAGGGAGAAAAAAATCATTGCAGATGACAGAATTGAAACAGGAAGAACACTATTCTGAGGATGTAGTGTTAAAGGCAGGTGACGTGTTAAGAAAATGGAGGCTGGTATACTAGTCCTGAAGTTTGGTGAGGATGCGGTCATTAGACGTTAGTGGCAACAGTTTCAGGAGAGCTTAGAGGCTGAAAGTCACACTGAAGAGGTTTGTGAGGAAAGATCTTTTTCAGACAGCAGAAAAAAAGTATGCTTACTGACTTGGCATGCAAATTCTGTTTCGCTTTCTTTTTATCTCTTAGCAGAAATAAGGCTGTTTTGTACTAACTTGAATTCTGAATATTTTGTGATAACAAGTTACTTTGTGCCTACTTCTTAGGTGTTGTTCCATTTCACACTTTTTTCCTCTTTCTGAACCCTGAATAGAATAAACAGTAACAATTGCAAATATAAGGTTCCAAACAATAGAGATTAAGATTTTAATATTTAAGTCACATTCTAATGGGTTTGAATGTTTCTGTCATGTTCAATATGTGTTGGATCCAGTGACAGAAAAGTTCTTCATAATCTCATTTTATTTTATTCTCATTTTATTTTATTGAGATCAAATAATTAAATTTTTATACTAAAATGACAGTTGGAGTGAGATAAAATGGCAGGAAAAATAACTTTGTATTGAGAATTAAGTGAAATGAATATATGTACAGCTACTCACCCATACACAGCAATCTAGAATTTTTGCGGAATTGTTTTCCTCATGGCATTTGTAGGATTTTCCCCCAAAAGAAACATCTACTGGACACAGTGCTTTGTGAGCAGAGTTCAAGTTCTTCTAATATTTATGCAGAATTCAAAAGCAGCCAGGGGGCCTTGGGATCCCCTTATTTGAGATACCTTATTCATGGAAATTAAAAATGGCTCTTTGTCCTAGGGCTTTTGAGAGGTCTTTAAAAAAAGGCATAAAAATTAAAGAGAAATTCCTTTCAAAGGAAGGCATTCATGCTTAATGCTAAACAGATACTCAGCATGCCAGATTTAATGCAAACACTAGTAAGAATGCCAAAATACAGGAACTGCACAGTATAAATGTCTTTGCATAAAATAATAAAAAAAAAGATTTTAAGAAGATAAATATTAATTTTAGTCCTTGTGCTGTATGCAATAGGGAGAAAAGGAGGTATGAGCATCAGCATCACTGTTTTCACAGGTGTGTGTAAGCACTGAACGAGGACCAAAGTATTGAGTAGTTGCTGTGGAAGTTATTCAGACTTCTGGGCTCATTTCTGGTTAACAGAGGGGCGATGAGGGTGATCAGTGTGCCTGGAGAGAGGTGGACTCAAGTGTCATTCTGAACTGCCAGCAAGGACTAAACTCTGCTCTCTCATCTTTAGCCTTAACATCTGTCACTAGATGGGAACAAGCTGACATATATGTAGCAGTGCTTTCCCACTAATGCAGCCGCAAGCTTTGCTCTGCCCCCTTTGCAGCTCATCTTTTTTTATCTTGCGCTTATACAAGCAACGCTCAGCACCTCTGATGTGTAGTATTAAACCCTTAAAGCTGGCAGATGATATTTGTAAAATATAACTTCCGCAAAGCAGGATATTTGGTCTGTGGCAAGCTTATCCCACCGTCTTTAGTTAATTCATGTATATCCACATAGGAACTTTCAGATGAATATGTCCGTAGGGGTTATCTTCAGAGATAAGAGCAACTAACACAACCTCACATCCTGTATTTCACAACAAACATAGAAATGATTCAATGAGTTAGTTGTGAGTGACAGTAGGAGTGATACTTACACTGTGCATGTTCTGCACTTCATCCATAGCAGAAGAAAGCAAAAAGTAGCAAAGGATGCAGGAGAAACTCTTGGCATATTTGCTAAGCAATAGTGTCAAATGTGGAGTATAACTTTTGATCTCTTTTTATTACTCTTTGTATTATTAATACTTAACAGTGACTGACATGCCTGAACCTGCTGAACTCTAAGTCCATAGATACCTTTGTTTCAATAACTCTATCTTTAGGTTTCATTTAGAAAATTTAATGTGATTGTTTTTGGAGGGGTGGGGTTCCAGTCATAGAATCATAGTTGGGTTGGAAGGGACCTCTAAAGGTCATCTAGTCCAACCCCCCTGCGGATGGGGCATCCACCACCTCTCTGGGCAACCTGTGCCAGTGCTTCACCACACTCAGCGTAAAAAATTTCTTCCTTATATCTAGTCTACATCTACCCCCCCTTTAGTTTAAAGCCATTCCCCCTTGTCCTGTCGCAACAGGCCCTGCTGAAAAGTTTGCCGCCATCTTTTTTACAAGCCCCCTTTAAGTACTGATAGGCTGCAATAAGGTCTCCCCAAAGCCTTCTCTTCTCTAGGCTGAACAACCCCAACTCTCTCAGCCTTTCTTCAGAGGAGAGGTGTTCCATCCCCCTGATCATTTTTGTGGCCCTCTTCTGGACTTGCTCCAACAGGTCCGTGTCCTTCTTATGCTGAGGGCTCTCTGACAAAGTCAGGTATATTGAGTAGGCTGTGTTTTATCCATTGCAGGTAATTTCTAATTAATGTGTTAACTTGAGAAAAAAAGAAAATAGAAGACAACAAAAATCCTTTTGGCCTGAAAATTGTAAAGCTTACAATGTTAATACAACTGGTCTTGGTTTGTATCCAAACCCTGATGAAGCACTCTCCTGGACTCAGGTCAGAGCATACAGGGTATTATTACCTAACATTTTATCTGCAAATTAATCTGAGAAATAGCAGTGATTTTTTAACAGAAAATTCAAAAAGGGGAAGATTCTAAGTAACTGTGATCTGATTTTGCAAATTCTACGCTTGTCAGGGTCCTGCAGTCCTGAAGTTAAGTAGTTTTTAAAGAGGTAGCAGTTCACATTAAAGAAGTGCATTATTTGGACACACAGCTGCCAGTAAGGAAAGAATTTACCACTGATGGGACAACTGATGGTCACCATGGTAACATCACTGAATGTTCTTAAAGTTAATTCACAAAGTTATCGGGCTGGGGCGGGGGGGAGGAAAAGGTGATTAGATGCAAAGAAGAGTGAAATCCTGCAAGGTAAAGAGAATTTGATTTAATTTTTTTTTTAGAATTTTAGAATAACTGATGGTGTTATATCCCTGAGGAATCTCCTAAAGGAAGGAAAAATGATGGAATTAAAATTCTACCTCCTAGACATAGTGCAGTTTCAGTTCATATCTCAAGAAGATTGATTTCAGCATTCCAATGCTTTCTTGGAGTTAATATCCAAATAAAATGCTCCACAAATTGAATTACCAGTGTAGCTCCTGACAGAGTAAACTATGTGTTTTTGGTTCATAGTCACCCCTAGCTGTTGTTTGACTTCTTTTTAAAAAGTGGCCTGCTGGAGAACTACACTAGCAGTGTAATTAAAAGCCCAGCAGTAAAAGCTATAGTATCTGAATACAAACAGTTCCAGAAAAATAGCTTCTGGAGCAAGACTAAAGTGCACATACCCCTGTACACCTCGTTTAAAAAAATGTGGCTTTTTTCCCCTTCAAATAACAAAAACAGCATAGCTTTTCTTTTTGTAGTTGATAAAGCTGATCAGGCAGCAATTATTTTCCTAACTGCAGATTGTATTAAGTTCAAATTTGATATTAGTAGTATTTCATTAATGAGAGGTTTAAATTTAGCACAGCATATAATTATGCCAGTAGTAGGACAATTGTCACTACATTAACCACACTTGCTTCACCACAGGTTCCGTACGCAGGAAGAGGACATTGTGTTCTGTTAGCCTCAAAAACCATTTTCTTTCTCCAAAACACTGCTGTTATTAGGCTAATAACCTTGAATATCTGCAGATGACTGATTTACTTATCCAGCTCCAGGGTCAAGACTACCATGTTTGAAAGTAACTTTGTTATCTCTTTTGTTCCTTAGTCTCTACATTTCTAGCGATAGCCTAAGCAAACTGGATGGGATTCAGAAAATGAGTTTCAGCTGAAAATCTTGGCCAGTAAATTCTCTGGGAAAATCTAGCACCTCTGAATAGGCTAGTGTCCCTACAAACATGGTAGGTGCTGGGTGTATATGCTGCTGGGTGATGATTGCCTTGTGTTTTTCACAGAATTTCCAAGAGGCTGGAGAATTCAGTCAGAAAATCGTCTTGGAGGGTTTCAAATTCACAGCCTAATTTCCACCCTGTTGGCAAGACTGAGTAAGAGCAGAGTACTGACTGAGGTCCAGATCTTGCAAAAGTGCCAAGAGTGTGTTTAATTTTACACACTGATAGAGTCCTAAAGTTTTCAATTCTTTTACATATACTTTCCCCTTTTGCCATATACAAAATTCATTTTACAACAAATATTTCTTCTTTTTTTCTTGGACAACTTGTTGCTCCCATCTTCTTCCTTCAAATCTGTTCATGCTCTCTCTCTCCAAATACCCACCACTGTGTCTGTCCTTATTTTACTTTGAACAATCCCCTGGAATGTGACTGAGTTAAATTGTGTTTCTGAAAAGGAAGAAATTAAACCCATGCAATAATATTAACAATCACAGATATTTGGAAGCTCTGTGATGAAATAATCTGTACCTCTACATAATTTGAAGTATAGAAAGCTCTTTAAAGGTGTACGGATAAACTTGTTCAATGTAATCAGAAGAAAAAAAAAGTATCAAAAGCTGTCATGGTGTTGAAATTACCCATGCTTCTTGAAAGGGAATGTTTTCTTTTGTATGTATAACATGAATGTCCCGTCTTTATTCTCCCCCTTATGTATGAAAAATGCCTAGAAAGACTATTTTAAAGGTTAATTAAGTTCCACATGCATGGTAGGGATAATTATTTGCTGATTTATATTTGATGTGCTTCCTGAAGCTAATACTTAGCAGGTGTCTTGTTTGCATTTGAGAAAATGACACAGTGTAAGGACATGTGTAAATCCTGTGTCAACACCAATTATTCATAACTAGGTCAGGCTGTTAAAGACGTCTAAGGAGACTTTCATGTAGTTTTTAATTTTAAACTAAGTTGTCTTAAAAAATCCTAATTGCCCCATTCACACACATACAAAATTCACAAAATTATTAATTTATGAAAACATCTAATTTCCCATTTAAAAATTAACATTTAACCTATGTAATTAAAATCTTGTGAACTATTCTGATTAATTCATTAACATATGCATTAGAAGAGAGTTGCAAATACTTCTAATTAATTTGTATATCAAATATAGTAGAAAACACTAAATACTGCAGCATGTCTACTTTATTGTGTATGGGCAGTAATTTCCTTTATTACTCTTTTTAGAATAAGTTCTCTTCCTATGCCATTTCCTTCGCTAAACAGACGTACAGGTAGTGGCTGAGAGTTATCTTACAGATGATCCCTGATTCTCATGGTGAATTCCAGAGAAGTCCCTAGCTCTATTTTGAGCTACACTAGACTTAACTATTTTTTCCTTCAAATTTATTCGTTCCTGTTTAACATCTTTCACCAACACTTATTCCCTCATGCCCTTTCACTGTCTGTGTGGCAGAGCTGAGCTCTCCTCAGTCTTCCCTCCCAGCTCTCTCCAGCTCAGAACTGTTCTTTCATCTGTATTTCCACTCTGCTACACTGCTCTCTTTTCACCTCTCTGATAGACATTTCTGCTCTTGAAGCCTTTGCTTACAAGTTTCTCTATCTAGCTAATAACTCACTGTCTCTGCAAATTTTTTGCAGTCTAGTATGTCATTGTAAGAACCTAATATACTGCTCTGTAAGTGCTTGTGCTGTATTAATAAACATGTCATCATGAATGTTGTTCAATGTCATCTCTTTTTATTTTTTATATTGTTCCTAATGTTTCTGTTTTCTATTAATTATTTTAGTTGTACTTTCACTTCCTTCTTCAATTATACTTGCAAGACAAAAAGCACACTAAAAAAGATACACAGTATGAAGAGAAGAAAGCAGAAATAAAACTTGGGGATTTTTTATCATTTAAACTCTGTTAAGATACTTACCAACATCATCAGAAGATTAATTTGGAAATAATAAGCTGCTTGAACGATTTTAGCTAGAGAGGCTACAAAAACAGTCTACAAAAGAAAATAAAGCGATTAAGGAAACTCATTGAACATTATGTCATATTCATATCCCGTGTTACTTAATTCTGGAGATGGAAGGACACAGATGTCTCAATCAGTTATGTTTGCATTTGTTTAAATAAAACTGCTAAACAGCAGGTGGGTGAGACCCACTGTTTTTGAAATACAGTGAGCAAGAAGTGATGTGTTGAAAGTGTTTCTGGCTTAGTCTGACAGCTGCACTGTGATTTAGAGTCTGGTCTTGCATTATGACCTCAAGCAAAACTCTATGGATGTCAATGGGAGTCTTATTTCTCTAAGAACTGCGATATCTGACTCTCAGCTATATGGCAAAATTATATGGTATTCTAGGTCCATCAATATTAATACTTAAGATTTGTACATTTCAGAGCAGCCCTGTGCCTATATTTGCTAGAAAAGACTTCAGAAAATAAGTCTTTTTGCTCTTGCATTTGTAAGAAAACAACAGGTTTTATGGTCTTCAGCTAAACAAATTCTAGAATGGGAAATTGAAGGGGAGAATGCATAAACAAATAAAATAAACGCTCCTCTTCATTGCACGATACTTGAGGTATTTGCTGCCTCCATCTCCATGGTCTGAGTCATGGCAGTTTCAGAGGAAAATGGGAGATGTCTGCACTGACATTCTCCATCTTTCTGCATTTTTCTTACCTTCTGTTACTCATTTCAGCACTGCTGAACAAATGTTAAGATTCTTGCCTTCCATCTTTATCTCACCCATGGCCTAGCTCTGAAACACATTTATGATGGTTCAAATGTATTATTATTGTGATAAAAATGTTGGGGTCTCTCCAGGCACAAGATTAAGACTATAAAGTGTTCAGTTTGGGAAAACTCTCACTAGGAAAACAAAACAAGCCAAACCAACCAAAAAGGAAAAATTGCCACCTGGTTCTGCTTGTGCTGAATATTTTGTTTTTTGTGAATTTTCTTTATTTACTTTACATTATATAAAATAGTTGTAATATAATCTCAGTCTATAATCATTGCATAGCTCAATGAAAAAGAGAAGACCCCTCCCCATTATCTATATCTCTCTTTTTGTGCATGGCTAGGTAAGTGATCAGAGCATGCCTGAGATCTATAGTGATCAGCTCAAGAACGATCTTGGATCCCATTTTAAAAAAAATTGAGGTCAGTGGGATTCTATTCCTTGGGTCAGGATCCCTTTTCTTCCTAAATTCTTTGGTGCAATTTTTTGCCTCAGAGTTTCTGGGTAAATCTACTGACTTTGGGCTTGTTTGTTTGTAATTCTTACACATGATTCAGGTAATTTACTTATATATGGCTGAGTTCTTGATTGGACATCATTAATTTTTTCCAACTAATTTCAAAAACAAGAAGGCAAATGGATGTTTAGATGTTTGGGTGAAAACTGTTTGGTTTGTCTTTTTTCTATGAGGCTAACTCATGGAAGCAAATCTTGTAATATCCAGGCTGAATTATTGAGTAAACTAGAGAAGGCCAAGGAACGAGTGATGTTCATGTCCTGGGACAGTTAGAAAAACCAGCATCTTATGTAGATTTTGTTGCTATTATTGGATATTCCATCTTGAAGAAACAGTAAAAAAGCCTAAAGTATAACAAAGGTAAAGGAAAAATATTTGGTGCTGATTTCTTTCCTCAGACAAACATTTATTTCTCAAGTTCCTTTTTTCTATCACAAATAAGAAGGAAGGAAAATGAGAAGGTAGAAAAGCGGGATACATGGACTACGGAAGAAGAAACAAATTTAAAATAAAACAGTGGACATCAGGGATCGAAAACAGTCAGCAAATGATGAATTTTAGTAAGAAATCTGTGGTGGACTGAATGCTCAGCCAGCAGTCTGGGCAAGCAAAGGCTATGTCAAGAACAGGGAATTTTAAAACTGTAAACTTATTCTTACATGGATGTAAGGGTGTTCCTTTGTTAACTCATTTTATTAACGTATGTTAGGCCTGCATGGATAAAAGCACCAAACCACACTGCAGTTAAAGAGATCTACTGTAATTACAGCTTGATTTGTCAGTAATTATTGGAAATTAAAGTACATACAAAGATCTATGAATGATACAAACTAAAGGATGCTTGAAAGGGCACATCTTCAATTCTTTACTCCTACTTACCAGTGTACTCAGACACACACAAAGGCAGACACGGACACACAGACACACAGACAGAAATCGACAGAAATTATACTTTGCTCTTACATTGAAGACAAAATGGATTAAACCCCCTAGCAGCTAAGGCGCTTATTCAGCTGCTTTAGAACAGCCAGAGGCCCTGCCAACATGTAGTTTTGACATGGATATTAATTTACCTTCCAGCCATTTTCCATAAAGAGATTTACTGTGGGTTGCAAATAACAATACTTGTCTTCAGAGGGTGAGTTCTGAGACAGCAAATGTATGTATCTATGATTAAAATTCTATTCTGTTTTTGTTCTTATATTTTTCAATTATTTATTCAAAGCCACAATTTAAAAGTATGTGTTATTGAACAAAAGTTTTGCAAAAGTAACTACTTTTTGCCTCTTTTTGCACTTGTCTGAGAATATTTCTTTACATTCATTGCTTTTGAATAATAAGCTGTATACATCCACTGAAAGAAAAAAGCCTTTAGAAACAAAAATATACATTACACTCAATGTATGTAATGATGTTACAGAAGATCATTTCTCATGGACAAAAGAGCACTTTCTCATGGATTTTAACTCACAAGCATTTTAATTAAATAGATCAGTTCTGGCATTTACACGGGTCATACACCAAAAAGAAATAGTTTTTATCTTAAATGTCAGCCCACGTTAAATTGTCTAAAACCTTACCTTTGTATAATACAGCAGTATATAATACAGGAATATTACATTCATTCACGTGGATACTAGTGGAGCAGAGCTGCCTGTTTCGGTTTCTATACTTAGCCACTTTCTTTCGAATGACTAAGTATTTATGACCACAGAGGATGGAAAATATGAGAATATACTTCAAATATTATGGAACACATATAACTGAAGATTGTGACATGTGTGTATATAAACAACATGTACAACACTCCTATGGGGAAATGTAAGGAACAAATAATAGTATGTGACAAAAAAAAATCATATAGTTTAGCCAAAGACACATGGGAGAAGTTACATATTTCCTTAATGACCAACTTGAGGCTGATTACGTGTTTTCCTGGGAAAATCTCTCATCAATATTTGATTCTAGGATGCTGATGCAAAATTTAACATGGAAATGGCTCTTTCTCTGTCTGCAAGGTATTTATTACCCTAGTTCCTCTCCTTTTGTGGCTATTGTGAATGACATATATCTCTCTCAAATTGCATGTTTCTTGTGTGTACTCTTGGCTTTGCTCTGGGGGTACTAGACATGGAATGGATTTAAAGTAGTGGGCCATGACATTGATTAATAGCAGTATACATCTTCTGATCTTGCATAAAAGACAGTTAGCTGGGTCTGTTGTAGTGATACATATTCCCCAAAGAAAAGGAGATTTTTGCTGAGTTGATTAATAACGTGCATCAACTATTAAAACAAAACTGGTCAGAAATAATTAATGGTAGTAAAAAATATTGTGACTTGAAAAATAAAAGTCAAGAGAGAATAATATCCTTTTTCACACCTATTAGGCACAGCTATAATAGGAGTTGAAACAAAAGCCTATGAATGGCCTGCTATTTATAGAAGCTCAACATATTTCTGTGCTGAAAAATGAAAAAGCTGCAGTAATGCTGACAAAAGTTTACCTTTCTTCTACACATAGGTATTTAATCTGACATGGACCATGGATTCCCTCCATCTTCCAATCCTATTCTTTGACCCACAGCTTTCTTCCGTCAGCAATTAGCTGAGACCATTTAGAGATGTTTTTCAGGGATTATCTTCACTTTACATTCCAGTGGCTTTCATGAAAAGAAAGAAAAAGGAAGTGTTGAGTGGAGGGCATTGCATTGAAAAATGTTTCTTTTTGGACAAAGAATAATCACTCTGTGTGTGTGTATATATATATGTGTATATATACAAACCACCACACCCTTTGTGTATATATACATATGTGTGTGTGCACGTATATATACATATACATACACATACGTGTGCACCTTAATCTCAGTTCAGTTTAAGTGCACTTAGAACCATGATGATTTTAAAGAGGGACTACTTTTGCACTAAAATAGAAATTGTTCTTAGTTTCCATTGGTGAAAGATGATCTATCAAGAGGACTTTTCCCTGCAGATTTCAGTAGCCGGAGACTCTAGCTACCTTCAGTGCCTTTGATTTTACCTACTGGTCCCCATCTCATCATCTTTTCTCCTCAGCTTTCATTATCTCCACTCTTCCTTCTTAAGGAAGTCACATTTGGAATAATTAAAATAGAATAGATACAAGATTCTGTAAATGCTTCAAATATTCTTTCTGTACTATTTTACTATATTTTTATCCTGAATGTGTTTGCCAAGATATCCTTATGATTGCCTGACAGTTTCTGTGATCTTACACATAAGTTAGTAGTTTAGAGTCACTGAACTTCATTGTAACTTATTCGGTACCTCAGTGTGAATGACTAAATGAAGAGCTCATATACAAAGCTAAGTGCATTTTTGATATTTGCCTGGCCTGACTTCACGTCCTGCATATGTGAGGCAGGATGTTTTCACTTTTCCTGGAATAGAGTATCATCATTCTCCTATTCTTAGACTGGGTCTTCCCAAGACTGCCCGTGTGTCCTGGTTTCGGCAGGGATAGAGTTAATTTCTTTTCTAGTAGCTGGTACAGTGTTTTGGATTTAGGATGAGAACAAAGTTGATAACGCACCGATGTTTTAGTTGTTGCTAGGTAATGCTTACACTAGCCAAGGACTTTTCAGCTTCCCATGTTCTACCGACTGAGAAGGCTGAAGGTGCACAAGAAGCTGGGGGGGGGCACAGCCAAACTGGCCAAAGGGACATTCCATACCATGTGACGTCATGCTCAGTACATAAACTGGGGAAAGCTGGCCGGGGGGGCCGCTGCTCGGGGACTGGCTGGGCATCGGTCGGCGGGTGGTGAGCAATTGTACTGTGCATCACTTGCTTTGTGTATTATTATTATTATTATCATATTATTATTAT
>NW_008795127.1:3930619-3946576 GCF_000699145.1 Aptenodytes forsteri | reverse complement strand
TATTATTATTATTATTATCATATTATTATTATCATTTTATTTCAATTATTAAACTGTTTTTATCACAACCCACGAGTTTTTCTAACTTGTGCTCTTCCAATTCTCTCCCCCATCCCACCGGGTGGGGGAGTGAGCTGCCGACTGAAGTTAAACCACGACACCGTGACAGATCCAGCGGGGCTCAGCATTTGAGATTCTGCACTTTGGAAATCTTTGGCAATGATTGCATTCTTAAAATAAAAATATTTTTTGTTAACCATGCGAACTGAATGTTTGACAAAAGTTGCTCTACGTGGTGTACAATGTAATTATTCTTCTGAATGGGACGTGGGTAAGTCAGTATTCTTCCAGATATTACTCTAATCTTCCTTTATGGGTTCAAAACTCTTGCTTTCTGTGTGTGTGTATGTGTATATGTGTGTGTTTGTACATGAGAGAGAAGAGAGGTAGAGGGAAAGCACAAATCAATCACTCAGTGTCCTATTTGTCATAGTGATTGTAAGCAGATACTGGAGAACATATGACAATACAGAAACATGGTGAAACTCCCCCCAAATACTGTGCTAGTTCCTTTGAATCTGGGGTCTAGAGTTGTAATTTGTATCACTGTATTTAACAGACCTTGAAAAAACTTTCTTCTGTGAATGTGTCTGAACATTTTCTGAACCTACGTGTGTTTTAGGCCTCCATAATCTCCTGTGAAGATCAGAAAGTTCTGTAATATTTTATTTGCTGCGTGAAAAGTACCTCCTGTTTGTTTTAAACCCAGTGCCTAATAATTTCTTTGGCTACACTTTGCTTCCTGTGGTATGAAATATTATGAATAATTATTCCCCTTAAACTCTTCATGTGGTTCTTGATTTTGTTGATTTCTGTCCATCATTATTATTGAAGATACAAAACTACAGTAGATTTAAAAGAGTACCAGGGCTTCTCTTTTGCTCATTGTTCCTTTTTAGTTTTTACCAGCATCCATTTCCTCTTCTTCACCATCACAGCACATCATACTGGGCAGACACTTTCAAAGAACCATTCAAGGTCTCTGTCTTGCATCCAGCATCCTCCCTTCTTTCTGTTCTCAACAATGACCTTTCTGGATGTAATTGGTACTGTAGCCTTAGCTTCTTCACTGCTAATTCCCCTTCAGCCTCTTTGTGCTGGCTTCCTGCAGTACCTATAAACACTCCTACTGGTATTAACAATCTCAGTTTCCGCAAAGCTCTGGAGCCTCTTTTGCATTCTCATCCTTCTCAATCTGCTGCCCTTAGCTGATCATAGCGTCCTACTGGCAACCTATTTTCATGAATTAATGCTGCCCTACTATAGTTTGTGCTTCTTTATTGTCCTACTCAGTTACTGTCTTAGCATCCTGTGAATTTCTGCCTCTGCCTTCAAACTCATTCTAATGCTATCAATGGGCACTGTTAAATCCTAAGAGTCTTTCCCTTCCGTACCACAAGATCTTGTAGAAAAGAAGCTCCTACATAAAGAATCTTATCTCCATAGATTCTATCCATAAAATTTCCCCTGAACCATCTGCTTCATTTGGCGTTGTCCATTTTCACTCCAAAACACTTCATAGGCCTATGCTTAGCCTACATCACAGTCTCACTGTAAACTACTTATTATATGACCTCTGCACATTTCTATGAAACTATGTGATAAACCCCAATGCTATGCTACATGCACAGTACTATTAAAAATGTTTAATGCATGACTTGTCTTGATGCTTTATCTGAAGTACTGGTTCTTTATTTGCAAAAGTGCGCATTTTCCTTAGGCTAATAGCTTAAATGTTAATATTTACTTCTAGATTGCTTTTGTGGTGAGTCTAACAGATACTTATGGCTAGTCATGTAGAACAAATATTTCAGTAAAGCAGCACAAAATTCATATGTGTATTGTGAAGTCATGTTTGTCAGTGTGCTGGTGGGTAAAACAACGTTTTTCACCAGAACTTCAGATACAGAGAAATGCATGTGTGAGGTCTTGTAGTCTTAAAAATATCATCCTAGTGTGCAGAATTTAGTATGTAGTTCATAAGTAAACACAAACTTATTTTTCCCCTTGAAATATAAAATACTATTAAAAAACCTAAACAGCTTCCTTGGGTAACTTGGAATTTAAGTGAAAGATTTATCAAAGGGTTGGCAGAATATATTTAAAAATATCTGCTCAGAGACCTCAGGAAATTACTTTTTCCTATGGCTCTGATTAAATAATTCATGGCAGTACATGCTTATTTATTTGTATTTGCTATGTCAAGATAAAAAAACTCAAACAAACAAACCCCTCTTTTTATAATAAATACACTTATTTTGAATATGGTCCCCGTCAAAACCAGAAGACCTGACCTAGGCAGACTGCTGAGTCTGCAGAGTGAATGTTGTCTCATGCTGAAAATGAATACACAGGAACATTCCTCCCTGACAGCTTCTGGAGCTGGTTTGTTAATTTAACAGTTGAAGAACTGCATCGAAGACCACAAGCAATTTGTTCTACTGAAAGTGAGGGTAAGCATGTCTAACTTTAGAGTTTCACATTGGTAGAGAATCAATGGTAGATGACACAAGCTGTTGTCTTTTCTATTTTTAAAATTAACAATATTTTGTAAGTTTTAAACCCTTCCTTTTTCTGGAACAAATGTTGTGATATTTGTCTCCCTCCTGAGCATTTTAGATCACTAAATTTCCTGTAATTAAACATTGATAAAGAAAACTGACCATGGACGTAGGTCCATTCTAGCAGTCACTGTGTGACTATCATGGGCAGCGTACCCTTTTTCACATCCTTTTTCCACCCCTGCTTTACAAGCCTATGTTGTCTTCCTCTTCACCCACCACAAAACTCCCGCAACCTAGAGTAAAAAAAAAAAAAAAAAAAATACAGCAGCTTGTTTTGTTTCTTTGACCAAAGTTTTTTACTTGGTTCATGAAACATTTTATTTGTTTGGATTCAGAGCTATTCCTTCCTCAGATGTAACGTGAAAGGGCACACATCTCCAACCCTTGCTTCTAGGATGTCCTGTCTCATTCGGTCTTATTTCTTTTTGAGCTTCTCAGATAAACTCTCTCCTAGCTTTGTGTTCAAATAGCAAGCTCATTACTGTGAAGCAGCCGCTTTTTCTGCCATTCCAAGAAGCTAATTTTGTATAAGATATAGCAGAACATCCTGGCAAAGGATTTGCTTGATAAGGCGTGTATTCCAAGAAATAGATAGTGAATCTTTAAGCTTTTTATTTGACATCAGAAAATGTTAGCAAGTTATATTATTTGTTTTAAATGTCTGCTCCTTAACACTTCTTAGTCTGGAGATTTTTTTTTCCATATGCCTGAGGCATAACATAGCAAAAACATTTTCATCCTGAAGAAAACTAGAAATCAGACCTTCACTCATTTGGTGGATAAATGCCATGGTAGAATCTGTGCAAATTCCATAAAAAAAAGAGCTCAAAATGTCAAGTTTTCTTTAATTTTCTAAAAGACACAAATGTTATTTGTTATGTTATTGCTGGTTGTTTTAATTTTTGTTATGATTCTGATCCTGTCATATATCGGCCTCTATGTTGTACAGCCATATGCTGAAAGGCAAACTGTCTCAAAGGTCTTTAAATACGTTGTCTGATGCTATCGACATGCAAATAATTGTATGCCTTTTTATGAAGCTACATGAAATCACTTCTTTTCATAACTCTTCTTCTATAGGAACCAGTGCTAGCTATTTGTTAGGGTAGGTGGGACTACCAATTACAGCTTCACTCTGTTAACTTCCTAAATCCTCAACAAAATACTAAGAGAAAGCAATTAATCACCCTTGCCAATTTTAACAGGAAACAATTATTGCTGGCAAATAATAAATGTTTCACATTTACAAATTTGCAGTTTTTTGGCACGTGCAGCTTCCCGGTAGTTTAAAGGCATTCTCTGCTTGCCTTTAAATATACAAGCAAGGGGTTTCTCCAAAGTGTTTGAGATTTGGAAGAATGAAGAAGTTAGGTCTGAATACTGATCTTGTACTACTCACTATGGAGCGGTATAGAGCTCTGCACGTTCACAAAGATTGACCCATGTGATGTGATGGCTGATTCAGTCATGGGTTATAGAAATAGTACAGAAGTTGGTGGAAGAAATTGCAATTTTGCCTTGAAACTTGTACAAATATTATTCTTTTTCAGCAAATGAATTTTCTCTTCATCCAGTGGAATTCGTATGCATTTCTACATTATTATCCACAAATAACAATTTCTCTTTTAACTTAAATTTTTGGGACCTTACTAAGTATTTATGAAGTTTTTCCTCTTTTTCCAGATGACAGTTAAATGTTTTCTAAAGCTTTGCAGTTGGTGATTAAAGAAAACAAATGTCATGAAATGGAATATTAAACCTTAAAACAATGATAAACAATAAAACTATGCATACTGCTATTAAACACTACAAAATTTTTTAAAAAATATTTATTTATTGCCCTTTATGCTCATGTTCATAGAAGCAAAGTAATGGATTAGTGGACATAAAAAGGTAAACAAACTTTTAAAAATCAAAGCTAAGAAGAAAAAAAAGATAATATAAAGTTGTTTTACTGAAGTTAATAAACCCTACATTCTGAGACAAATATCCTCAAGCCATTTGTTTAAACAAGCATTAAGTTTAGCAGTACTACACCATAACATGATACTCCAAATTAAACTTTTGCATCTCAAGTGACCTTTATAGCAGTTTTACAGTTCATAAATTCTTTACAATAGTGCTCTGTGGAGTAGTTTTAATAAATCTTGATTGTGCTGTAAATGTTATAGCACATACTTGAAATGGCATTTCCAGTCCTAACAAACACAAGTGCGGAATGATTCCCCTATTCCATATGGAGAATTTTGCTTCAGTATTCATGAAATATTGGAGGATATTCCAGTAATGCAGGGGGAAATGCCACAAGTAACCCAGTCCTACTGGGGAAGAAAAACATGTCTGATGAACATATTTATCAAAGTGGATGGAAAGCATACCAACTCTTCACATACCAACAGGAAAATCTTCTTCAGTTTGCAGGGCTTCTGAAGTACTGCAGGGTAGCTGGGTGGAGACAGGATTATGTTTTCCATTTTCTGTTTTGTTTTAAGACTTGATTTCTCGGCAAAGTGTCAGATCCATAGAACTGTAAACTGTGTGGTCTGTTTCATTCTCCCCAGTACACTGGGATAAGTGTGCCTAGTTAAAGTATGTCTGCTTAATCTCATTTATCTGTATAACATGATTCTTTTTTTTTTTTTTTTCTGAAAAAAGGAAATTTAGTTAAATACTATACTGAAAGCACTCTGGTAATGTGTTAAATTGTCTGTTTTGTTATTAATTTTTTTTTCCAGCTGTATATCCTAGATTCTTTAGTGCAGCTATTTATTTACTTATTGACTCCTTAACATCTTTTCACATATGGTAGTTACATTTGATGAAAAAATCATCACCCCTGAGCCATCATTTTGAGACAACCATGAGATCCTCTATCTTAACAACTTCTCTCTCTTTAAGAGTTCATTTATGAATATGTTTTCTCATTCTTGTACAAATAATTTAGTTTCTTGTTTACATCTCTGAGAGCCTTTTCCACTGCTCATAATTTTCACAATTTTCTTTACTTTTCTTGATCTCAGCCCAACATTTTATCCTCACTGTATTTTTATCTTTTCTCCTTTTTTTCCCAGATGTGAGAACATGAATAAACTCTGTCCTTTCTCCCTCATATAGTTTGTTCAAGGTGTTTCTACTCATAAATTTAAGCATTTGGAACTAAAAGTTTTCAAACTTTACTTTCTCTATAGATGTTGCTGTTGAAAATAAGCCAAGCCTGAATTAACAACCCCCCCCCCCCCCCCCATTTCTACGAATGTTAAATTATGGATTTTGAAGTCAGAACTCTAAGCCTTTACTCATTTTAAGGATCTTATTCATAAAAAATGCACAAGTTAATAATAAATTAGTTAAAAGATAACTACTGCCATGCATGTTCCGATCTTTCCCTAAAATGAGCAAAACCTACAAGGTCTGCAAACCAGTCTCTGCTGTTCAAGGGATGCACAGTGTGACTTTGAGAAAGTGTAATTACTGATCTATTAATTTGCTCATAAACAATGAACAATATATATCGTGTTTTACAATGAAATAAAGATAGTATATTGGATAGACAGATACAATCAAACTGAAATCATAAATGTTAAGGTCTGGTATAAATTATTAATACAGAAAATCCATAAGAGAATAATTATTATAAGTGGTCCTGTAAGAAAATGTATAATGTAATATTAATGAATCTGGGTTACAGGCCCATTATTAGTAATAGAGACATTGTTTTTTAGCAGTAGTTAAATGTTGATCTGCAAAGACAGTTTAATAATGAATGACAGATTCAAAAAATAGTCTATTCCTCCTGAGGATGGAAATATGTAGATCAAGGTATCTGTTTGAGCAATTTAAAAAAGGCAGAGGTTAATAGTCTCTATAATTGCCAGAACCTGTGATGAGTACTTAAAGCAAACAGTCAGCTCTTGCAACATATGGTATCTACAAATTACACCATGGTATTAGGAGTGGGAGTCGATTTAGTATATTGTTTTGATGATTTTGCCTATAATTATAGAATGTGATTTTTTTTTCCATCTGTTTTAACACTTTACAGTTACCCTATAAACAGCTAAATGCAGCTGAAAGGATTGTGAACACAGACAGCAGAACATGATGTTTAGCAAAGGTGATACAATCATTCTATCTTTAATTTGTTTTCTAGATGTATTTATAGTTTTTTTGAGACTCTCGGGGGAATCTTCGATATTTGAAAATTTCTGATGCCACATTTTTTCCCTTAGGTTATGTTGAGTAGAATTTTTAAGTGTATCATCCTTAGAATTAACTATATTAAACATGATACTGTATTAAATGCCAATGCATTGGTCTTAAGCATCTGATTTATGCTCTCTGAGATAAAGAGTTTCTTGGCTTTGGAAGTTAAGTTAGATGAAACTTTTCAACTCTTTCAACCTTTTTTGTTTTTATTATTTAGATGACAGTGGTTCAGGGAAAGCTCAAGTGAGATTACATTCCATATGTGCTAAGAACTATAGGAAAAAGTACTGGAAATCACTTCCATCCTGAAACAAGTGAGGCAGAAGTGGGAATGGAGGCATGAAGAAGCAAATATTTTTGCATGAACAATGAGTATCACTTGAGCTTTCTGTTTCATCAAGCAAAAACTAGCCAGGTAGAGATTAACTATTACACCACTACAGCGATCATTACCACCCCAGAGCCCAGACTCTGAGATGTATAGCCTTGTGCAAATTAGCAGTTTCCTTTTATATCTTAATTATTAAAATGTTCACAAATGATGCAATCCTTTTCTTTCAACACTGAGTAGTGCTGATTATAAACTAGAGAATCTCATCAGCATGTTGATGCTTGCTCTATTTTCCTGTTTCGTCCATTTCTCCTTTTTACATGAACCCCTCCCCCCCCCCCCCCCCTCCTTTCCATTCCTATCATCTTTGCTTTCTTTCTCTGCAGAATCCACGTTGTGTAATCTCTCCACCCCTGTACTCTTTCAGTTAGTTGCTGGAACTGTAAGGATTCATGTGTGAGAGCTGCAAGAACTTAAGTGTAGGAAATTCTGAGGCAAACGTAGAGTGCTCATAAGAATTGTCTCCTTCGCAGGAACTGAAGTGTTTATGTATTGCTACCTCCAAAACTAGAAACCCCCAAAGTCTCAATGCTCTTTAAACTCTTCAAGTTTAAAATTGTTTAGATTTCCATAAAAGAAGTAAGACTGGACCACCCTTCTTGCTTAGCGAAAGTAACTTCTGTACATAAATCTGACAGACTTTGAAACACAAGTTATTCTTCAGAGTATGATAAATTATGGACTCAAACAAAAACAGATTCTAAATTAGGAAATGTTTCTGCCAGCTTTCAATATATAATGCAAAATCAGAACAATTCATAAGCCTGGGGCTACATTTTTTAGTTTGTGCAATATCCTAGCTGATCATAAAAAATGCTATATATGATAGCCATCCAGAAGCCTAGTAACATTTTGAGAATGCTACATTCTATTATAAACTGCTCAGTGGAAAAAGATATGACTGAAAGCAAGATATCTGGGATAAAACCACTGCAAAAGAGACACTTTTATATGCAGAAAGGAGCCTTACTAGATTTCCTAGTAAGAAAATATCAGATTTTATATTCCTGTTAAGCCATATTCCTACTAAGAAACAAATTCAACTTGCAATACAAACCTTAGCCTTGCAATACAAACCTTAATACTCAGTGGCAATATCGAAAGTCCGAATAATTTCAAGAGCCATCAATAACAAGGGTAGGCCTCTGAAATACATTTCCTGACAGAAAGAAGTAAATATTTGATTTGTTTTGAAATATCTCTTTTTAGTGAAAATGTACTGAGATTGTGTTGGAAAGTAGTGCCAGTTTCCTGTCATTTCTTTGACTGTAGAACATGCTCAAAAGGAGAGCTTGGCTACACTGAAAATCAGATGAAGAATCCTTGCTCCTTATGGTTATGAACCATTTCTAAAATCATCTCTCAATTAGGAACACCCATTAATATGTATATCTGGAGATGTTAATGTTGCCAGCATTGTTCTTTGTGAATACCTTTAGCACAGAAAAGCAAAACTCGAGTAATACTGAGTAGAGTTTTCTATGAAAAATCATGCTGACTGAGTACCACCCACAGATTGGATAACATCCAGTTAAGCCATCTCTTCTCATTTATAACCATCACTCATAGAACACACATTCCAAAACACATGCAAAGATTTATAGCACAACTAGATCACCTAGAATAATATGTATTAGGTTTAAATACAAGGTATCCTGAGCCTGAGCGACAGTCTGTTTTTACTGCCTAATAATGCAGAACTTCAAATGTGCAGAGTGGCAAATTTTACCTGACTAATAATAAATAATTGTTTGACTTCATATGGAAAAATATTTTGGAACAGGTTGTTATGAACTTACTTATCTTCTTGGTAACAGAAGTTGGCTTAATTGCCCACCAGCAGAGAAATAACTCAAGGAAGAGTCACCTAAGTGTTGACATAGAATTGTGCCCAAACACTATGAAAATAGCTTTCTGAAAAGTAATGACAATGTCAATAAAAGAAGAAAGAAGAGTTCAATTCCAGTCCAGTTTTCTACTTCTTGCCTCTGTCTCGTAAAAAGAATCCAGCACCATGACCTTCCTTAAAAGACTATCTATCGTTTGGTTTTTTTAAATAATTTTGGCTCTCCAAATCCAGGAGAGCTCTGTTATATTTACTCTAAGATATCCCCTTAGGTTATTTCAGTGGCCTTGAAAATTCAGCTGATTCAGAGTCCTACAGAGCACAACATTTAGGCAAGAGTACATCATTGCCTTGAATTGAACAGGTGAACATTCAGCACTAGGTTGTGCTCTTTTTGGTTCTTTCTAAATTATTTGTTGCCTATGTGTTTCAGTGACCATTTATCTATTCCCATCCAAAGGAAATGGAGACTAGAAGCTATGCTAACCCCAAAGTCATAAAGATTTGACCGAGGAGGATGAGGAGTTAAGAGATTATTACATTGAATAAATTAAAAAAACCCCAAACCACAAAACCTAGGTAAGAAAAGAAAAAGGGGGGAAGGACAGTTTGATACTCTTCTGCTTTTAAAAAAGTAAAGTGAAATTCAAAGCAAAACAAGAATGACTTGCCCACTACTTTTTAGAGATACTTAAATATATAACCTACAAATATGATAACTTGTGCAAACCAAAGTTCCCATGTGTTTCAATGTTTCTCTTATGAGTAGTATTTTAGACCTCAGTGCTGCTGAAGAAGATGGTCCAGCCCTGCATATAGATCCAAATTGTTATTCTGTTTACACTTTCATATTCCAATACATACCCTGTCACAGAACACTGACATGAATGCATAATACTGTATAATGGATAAAGGAAATCTTAGTAAAGTAAAAACCAACCAACCAACCAAACCAAACCAAACCAAACAGCAAAAAAAGGATAACATAAAAACATAAAAATAAAAAAAAAGAAAATAAAAATGGTGAAAGAAGCCGATGAATTTTAAATAAATGCTTTCTGACTTCTGCTTCTTAATGGAATATGGTTAGTAGAAGCTAATCTCATGTGAAGAATACCATACACTGGAAAGCTAGCCCCTAACTCCTACTTTCCCAACTTAAACAAGGAGGTGAACACCCATGAGCAGCAACAGAGAAGACAGTTACTTATGAGTAATTTCATTTGTGTATAGATGTTCCACTAGAGATTGAGGTTACATAACTCTCTAGGAAATCTGTCTAAGTTTGACATACATTCCAAAATGCATGCTATATCCTTCACTGCATCATAAAATTTGCAAAAGCACACTGGAGCTAAACATAAATATTATATTGCTATGTTTTAACTGGGCACTCCATATTTGTTGTGACAAGGGGATAATGCAGCTTTCTGTGCATGAAAACTGTTCCCAACTCCATTTCAAGTTTCCTTTTCTCTTCTACGGCAACAGATTTCCAAAACTTAAGTTCCTCCAAGCACAGCCTCCATTCAGAGCTCGATTTCTGGGAGCTGACAGTAGACTTGTGCTTACTTCTCTTGCAATTTTTGAACAGTGAAAATCTAGCTGTGCTGAAAAAGCTTGCACCATTTTAAACATGATAATGGTCTTCAAATATATAAAAGATTGCAGCACAGCGGAAAGGGATAAACTCCTTTCCATATCTGGAATGTGTGTGACAAGAAATAAATTAAAGCAAGGCAGATTAAGGCCGCAATACCTCAGAAGACTTTCTATCTTTAAGGACCGTATTGCTTTGGGAGACTGTGGAAGCACCATGACTGGATGTTAGACAGTATCTGTCAAGCAGGGACAAGGTGCACTTGATTTTGGCTTGAGGAAAGAAATGGAGTAGATAATCTCCTAAAGTTCCTGCCAGATGTGTTTTCTATTATTATTGGTGACTAGATATTAGAAAGAAATCATGTGTGATTAATCTGTGTGCCAATGGATACACTAGTTTCTTTCCATTTCAGTGATTAATTGTTCTAATGCAAAGTTCCCAAAACTTTATACTACAGCTGGTGAGACTTTTGCACAACTATGAAGTTGTTAAAATCTGACATCTGTTCCTGCCAGATGTGTTTTCTATTATTATTGGTGACTAGATATTAGAAAGAAATCATGTGTGATTAATCTGTGTGCCAATGGATACACTAGTTTCTTTCCATTTCAGTGATTAATTGTTCTAATGCAAAGTTCCCAAAACTTTATACTACAGCTGGTGAGACTTTTGCACAACTATGAAGTTGTTAAAATCTGACATCTAAACCCACTTCAAATCAGCTTTCAACCAAAATGTTTATAATAAAATTTTTGCAAGTTTCTTAAACACATTAATTAAAAAATAAATTTTGTTTTTTCTTTTTTTTTGTGGATACATGCAATAAATCCCTCATTAGCATGTCAAATTTTAGTTTATGTTTCCCTTCAGATTTGGAAAAAAAAAAGAAAAGTTAATTATTTATGGAACACTACCATCACTGTAGATAACGATGTCTTAAGAGACTGATGATAACAGACATGTACAAGTACAGTAAAATACTATAGCTCATTTGTGACTGATTAGACAAGCTTGTCAACTCGAGATGGGATGAGAATAGGATGTGCTATTTTTCTAAATAAGGTTGTGTAACAATGTCGGTCCTTTTGTAATAATATTTCAGAATTTTTAAAAGCCTTTGAGTCCTTTTTCTGATATTTGAAAGTTCATTTTCTCATTGATCATTTGTAGAACTAGCATAACATCATATCACCTATGAAAGTAACCTACATTTAACTGGATAATTAATTTGCAAAAGGGAGGATCTGGTCCAACAAGCAAATTAAACAAGGAGGGAAACCTAAGTAATTCAGGAAGGGAGGGAAGGAGGGAAATGAGTGATAATTCAAATTTGCAAGGCAAATTCATGGCAGATGACAACTGAAGGTCACACTAACCTTGCAGAATATGACATATACAAACTTGTATTATCAGGGTATTGTTCTTGCAGCTTCCCTAACGCAACAGACTCTCAAACAGTGGGAATGCTCCACTTACTTTTCTGAAAAATGTTTCCCTGAATAATTCAAAGCAAACCCAACTTTAGCATTTTCCATACTTCGGTTCTGTTAAGTCCTCTTTGTAATGTTAGGATACCAACACAAATTTGGTTTTTGTCCAAATTCTGACCTTCACTTTTTTTTTTTTTTAATCTTCTAGACTTGAGTTTCCAGTACAAAATGAGCCTTTTATTACTGTTCATTTATTCCTAAGTCCTAGAATTAAGAAAATATGATGCTGAACCACATTGATCTTGTGGTGCAATCTGTAATTGCAGCATTTACTGAAATAAAGTGTAGCTCTGAAGAAACTTTTCCAGCAAGGGAAACTCCTGGGAGGTCGCAGTTGACTTGAGAGATGCCAGGATTATGCCATTTCTGTTGCTCATTCATATATCAGGAAGAATGTATTAATGTCTGTGAGATGCTCACACTGACAGAGTCATAGGTTGTAAGAACTAGTGACGTCATAGATTTTACCTTGCAAGCTGGATCTCTCACTACTTAAAATCTAAAGATCCAGAGCGTACAACTTGGTCTGTGACAAAAGATTGTTATTCTGAAGATTTTTCAGGGTCTTATGAATTTAATCTTCTACCAAAGAGTAGGTCTAAAAGTCCTGTTACTAAATAATAGAATCATTTAAAAAGTAATTATAGGCCTTGAAAAGTGACACATTTTATTATTTTCCTCTAATTTCTAATGAACTTAAACAACGGGGAAAAAATATCAAATAACATGAAATAAAAAATTTAAAATTCTCAGTTTGACGGTATTATTTTTTTTGCCACTGGAAAAATTAAAAATAAAGTGTTAATTTAAGATTTAGAAAGCAGTAATTTATTTATATCAACAAGACTGCATAAAAGCAATGTAATTCAAATTTGAGCCAGTAAAATTGTTCTGGCTAAAAGTAATCATAATTTGAAAACATTTCCAGTGCTTCCTATTCTTATTTGGGCTAGAAGAACAGCCTGTCTTCTGAAAGAAGGCCTCATAGAGGTTTACAACAATTTAAAAAAGAAGACAAAATAGCTATATTTTTCTGATATTTTCAGAATATGAGAAAAATGTTCTAGAAAAAGTGATTTATTTGAGAAGTGGGCTTTAGGCTTTTTGAATCAACTCTTACCCTCCTTTGGGAATGAGGACACCAACAGAGATGTATATGCAGAAACTTCAGAGGGAAGTCCTTTAGGATGTTGGCATCGGGAAGGCAATTCGCACACAACAAGCTTTGAAACAAGCAACACGTAGACACTGATTTGTTTCTAAGTGTAACCTAAGGTTTTCAGTTAGCAGATGACAGGTATTCTTCTCCCATTGTCACTGTGTTAAACTAATCACTTCACTGTCTCCTGCAGTACAGATTTATGGCTATACATATGCCTGGCACTCTGTGTATCAAACATAACCGTCCTTGGCTCTGAAAAATGGAGCACTGCTGGAGAAAGTAGACCTGCTTATATGAGGAACTGCAAGGGATAATTATTTCTTTATCTTGCTGTGTATTTCTGAAGAGTAGTATAATGCCTCCTTTTGAGAGACAAAAGATCAGTTCGGTGTTCAGCTTGTGCCAGACTCAGCCTGAGCTGTTTAGAAGTAAAGGAGAATTAGTAGGGGAACAGGACTGTATCCATTGTATTTGCACTGGTTTCACATTGCTGGACTGCAAAAAAAAGTTGTACTGAGCAATTAATAATTAGCTGGTAATCCTCACCCAGCAGGGACTGTCTTGTTGCTGTCTAACAGGCAGAAATGTAAATATGGGGTTTCAGAAGACTTCTTTATCGTAAAGATGCTTTTCTACAAACTGTCATGCAGTGAAGGGAATTCTTCTATGCTATATGTCTTCCGGCGCTTTTCTACAAACTGTCATGCAGTGAAGGGAATTCTATGCTATATGTGTTCCGGACTCAAAATTTTCCTTGCATAAACTATTGGCTATTTTCCTTGCATAAACTTGCCCTAGTTTTTGCATGCTCAATTTAAAGTATTTTTTTTTTTCTATAGGTAGTAACTTTTAATCCTATACAAAAATATACCCTTAAATTATAATTCTCGTTTTTATCCAGTTGCAGAGAGAATGATGAGAAAAATAAATCAATGTCTGATAATGTGCTATAAATCTTGGGGGATTTCTGGTGGGTTTAAGAGTGTCCTTGTAAAATAATGCTCCAATTGCACAGAGAAATGTCAGCCGGGGTAAATTATCTGAATAAAAGTGGCTGATAGATGTTATGATAGTTATTCTTGAGGTCACCTTGAAAGCTGTGCTGAGAACAGGCCGCAGTCCCAGTTTCACATTAAAACCCAAGAACAGCAGAAATTTAAAGCATGCCTTCCTTCTGTTTCTTCTTGTTTTTTGAAGGAAAGCACTGAAAGGTGGATTTTGACTGCAACATGTACTATAAGGTATTGATAAATTATACTTATCTAGTGTAACCGTAGGCCTGTCAGTCAGTCAGACAGAATTGCTCCTTCAGGCAGTATGGTAAAAACAGTAGGGCTCTGTAAAGTACTTGACATTTGCAAATTAAAAGGTATCAGAGCAAGATATTAAAAAGTGCGAAACAGGATGAACAGTAACACAATGTCTGTTGGTGTCAGATGAACACAGGCAACTCCAACATTATGGAGGTCAGAGATGCAAGCTTTTGCTGCCCAACTGTGCAATCAGGAGGAATCAGGTCTGCTCGCTCCACACCTCTGCAGCTCCTGTCCTGCTGTGGGTTTACACAAACACTGTTCAAGCCAACCCGTCTTTCTAAACCGCTAAGTATATAGCTGATGGGGGGAAAAAAAAATCCTTAGTGTTTCTACTCAAGTATCATTATCAAGTCAGAGCCTCTTTCACTAATCTTAAAAATTCCTGCCTACGGAGATGAAATCTTCCTCCTTCCTACCATTTTCCCTGGTAAATATGCTGTTTGGAGTAATTTCACAGCAAATCTGAATGCTTTCTTTGTACATCAGATTCTTCAGTCAGATAAGAAATTACAGAGTAATTTTAATGAATATTTTTACACTTTTCAGTAAGAAGATATATAAAACCCCCTTGTTTTTCTCTGTTCTGATCATGGATAGATATACCTTTTTTATATGGCTATATAAAGAAAACAGGAATATGTTTAACATATAACCATTGTAGTATTATACTATGCCTGTAAGAAGAGGGAGGTTTACATGGTTCTTGCTCCTGCTCTCCAATTTTATTGTTTCCATCAAGCACTGAAAAATGAAGATAAAGCAGTGTAAAAAAGATGACAAATGCTAGAAAAGAAAATGCGCCATTTCCCCATTGCACAAAGGATATTTATGGTATTCACAGTAACAGAAAGAGTACTAGATGTGCTCAAAATAAGATCTAGCCCACCCTGGTACACTGAGATAGGATCGAGCATATACAGACCATCACCACCTCTTGTTTATAACCCATGTTTTACCAAAACCAAAACCACCACCACCAAAATATCAAAACCTTTGAACACTGCCCACAGAAAGTCTTTTCTTTTTGTGCATTTATGGGAATACTTATGGGAACGGAAACTACTTTAACTATACTATAGAATCATAGAATCATTAAGGTTGGAAAAGACCTCTAAGATCATCAAGGCCAACCATCAACCCAACACCACCATGCCCACTAAACTGTGTCCCTATAATGCCTCATCTACACGTCTTTTAAATACTTCCAGGGATGGGGACTCCACCACTTCCCTGGGCAGCCTGTTCCAATGTTTCACCACTCTTTCAGTAAAGACATTTTTCCTCACGTCCAATCTAAACCTCCCCTGGCGCAACTTGAG
>NW_008795127.1:3913198-3930110 GCF_000699145.1 Aptenodytes forsteri | reverse complement strand
GCTTGTTACTTGGGAGAAGAGACCGACCCCCACCTCGCTACAACCTCCTTTCAGGTAGTTGTAGAGAGCGATGAGGTCTCCCCTCAGCCTCCTTTTCTCCAGGCTAAACAGTCCCAGTTCCCTCAGCCGCTCCTCATCAGACTTGTTCTCCAGACCCCTCACCAGCCTCGTTGCCCTTCTCTGGACACGCTCCAGCACCTCAACGTCCTTCTTGTAGTGAGGGGCCCAAAACTGAACACAGTATTCGAGGTGCGGCCTCACCAGGGCCGAGTACAGGGGCACGATCACTTCCCTACTCCTGCTGGCCACACTATTTCTGATACAGGCCAGGATGCCATTGGCCTTCTTGGCCGCCTGGGCACACTGCTGGCTCATGTTCAGCCGGCTGTCAACCAGCACCCCCAGGTCCTTTTCCGACAGGTTATAGTTTCCATTGTTTGGTTGTTATGTGGTTTTTTTTTTTTAATGTTAAGTTTGTTTTCGCAGGCATATTTTGGACATTACAGCAAGTTTTAAAGGATAATTATGGCTAGTCAGAGATCAGGAACTGATCAAGATTATACCTTATGAAGTAATTTTCTTCAGTGAAATATCACTTATTTTAATATTTTTAAAATGTTCTCTTCTCTGGCGTAAACCATTATTTCCTGGTTAAAATTAATTTTTTTAAATAGTTGGATCCAGAGAGCTTTTACAGATGCCTTTTTTTGTTTCTTTGTTTTCAGAAAGACTAGAGCACAGATACTATTGAATACTTCAATCTTTTTTGAGTCCTTCTTAATTTTCTCTCCTTTACTGTTAAGCACCAAGCCTGTTTTGATTTTCTCTTTCTGCATTTAGGGAACGTTATCTTGTTTCCTTTTATGTTCCTCTGCTTTTCTGATCTTATCCCTAAGGGGCTTGAGCAGTTCCTTTATATTCACGTTTAGACCTGTAATCTTCTTTCCACTTTTTGTTTGATTCTTTTTGAATTTTCAGGTCACTGGAGAAATTCTGATGCCTCCACAATAGTTTCTTACTATTCTGCCATTCCTTGCTTCACTTATGTATAACCTACCACTATGCATTAAATATCTTCTCTTTCAGTAACTCCCAGCAGCACTGCACTCCCTTGCCCTTTAAAATTTTTCCTTTCCCAGTAAACTATCATCTCCTATACTCCTGGAACAGGTGAAGTTTGCCTTCGCCCTCAGCCATCACTTTCCTGCTCATTTACCTTCATATTAGTATTACTTCCCACAGCTTTTCTGTAATCTTTCAGAATTTCAGTTGCTGAATGTAGCTTTTGTTTACATGTTCTATCATTTTTGTTAGTCGAAACAAGATCTAAAGCAGGAGCTTCCTTTACTCTCCAAAACAAAAGCTCTCCCCAAAATATTCCGTGCACCGTGTCATCCTGCTTTGCTCTTTAGGTATCTCTGAACAATTACAATCTCCTTTGGCTACAAAGGCTTTAATTTTAGGAATATTGAATTATTCCTCAAAAAAATACCTAACCATCTTGTCTTCTGGCTTATGTGGAACACATGAACTCAGCTCTGCATTTATTTTCCTTTTCTATCGTTAAACAGGAAATCTAACAAATCTCTGTCCTTTCCATGAACTTGTGGAAAAGTACACCTTTGATACATGGTACACCTTTCTCTCTTTCTCTCTTCTTCTCACCTGCCATTCCTAAGGAGACTGCATTTCTATAACAGTAATGTACCCCTGTGATTTAGCTCACCAACTTTCTAAGATGCCATTTTCATTAGGTTTTGGCTATACTTTAGCAAAGTACTTCTTCCTACACATTCCCATATTGGGGCAGCTGTGCAATACCATCCCCCAGGTTGGTCTCCTACTTGACCCTCCCATGACTGTATTGCAGATGATTCTCCTCTGCCTAAATTTAGATAGAAGAGTAGGCTTTTTGGTTTGTTTTGCTTTCCCTCTCTTCACGTCTGAGATTTTATCACTGATCCCAATCAAGTCTATTTTAAAATCTCCTTCCCTGTATGCACTCAAAGATGTCCTTCCTCTTCCTTTTTGCATGGGCCTTAAATCTTTTTTGCTGCCTCCTTTGTATAACACCATGCCAGACATCATGACACCTATCTACGCTCCTTAGTCTTCTGAAACATGCATCTTGGAGTCATCTGTCTCCATCTGCCTCTATGATCTTTATTATGCTGTGCTGCTATTTCCCGTTCCACCACTGTGCTGTCAGATGCTTGCAGACTCTTTCATACTGCATAGTATTCAATATAGCAGTATCATTAGGCTCATGTAAATAGAGATACCTTGCTTATCTTTCTGAAATAGCCCTTATTGTGGGTACAAGCAGAAGCAAGTTCCTGAAATGATGTGTTGTCTGCACTTTAAGGTAGCGAAGGTCAGGACCTTCCAAAAGACCTTTAGGTAATGATTTTTCTTTGCAAATGATCTCAGGTACCAGGACAGGCAAGAAGTGATCTAGGGCTAGTGTTCCTATTTTAGACTGTTCCACATGTGAGCAGTTTTTCTTTCAAGAAGAGGTAATAATAGAAAACTAAGAATAGAATGAGTCAGAACAGAATTAAAATATAACCTTGACTTTCTTGCCTCTTAGCCCCTCAGGAAATCACATGCTGATAGTACAGATTGCTTAGTATTTTCTGCGTTCCTTTATTTTGAGCCGTTTTTGGGAAGCAGGAGTCATTATCTCTTTGCTGTTGCAGGGACAGGCAGCTGACTCCCACCCTGAAAGCACTGGAATAGGCAGAACCTCAGGAGAGAAAATACCTCTGGGGCAGGGCAGTTATATGATTTGTAATATGCCTTCCTCTTCAGTCTATATTCAATTTCTGCTTATCGCAGTATTTGGCCATTGGTCTCCTATAGTGATGTACTAGATGCAATACAACAGACAAATGTGGGCCAAGAAAATCATATTTTTAAAATGCATAAACACGCAGCTGTACAGTTTCATCAGTTTCCTGTGGTTTTTCACTGAGTATGCCACATCAATGTATTTTGAGTAGTAAAGAATAAGAGTTTCTCTTGTTTCTAATGTATGGTGCCATATTTTATTAGGTATTGTATTTGGCAATGTTTACATTACTGCGATTATGTGTTATACAGACTGTTAAAGTTGTGTCAGCAAACTCAGTACTTTCAATTTCATAAGCCCCAGTATTTTCAGATGTGTAACCCAATCACAACATCTTGCTCCAGGCTAAAAATTCTCTTATATTCTCAACACCAAACACTTTCATTTATTTTAATTAAAATAAAACATCCACTTAGCTTTTTAATGTTTTTCTCTTAACCATACTAAACCAGAGCTAAAGTATACTTGCTTCGTTTGAAGCTTTAGAAATTTTCCATAGGTCAGTATAAAAGGCAAAACAGGAAAAGGGTTCAAATACATAATTAAAAAAAATCAACAGATATTTAAAAATTTGCCATTATTTCCATATTTATCATGCATCATCTCTTGTTAATTGGACTATTCTGCATTGAGAGTGATCTTTTTAGCATATAACCATACTGCTATTCATGTTAATTTTGATGAAATAATTTGACCCCTACAGGAACCAGCCCTTCTAGGGTATTTCAGAAGTTGTCAAGGCTGTCTTAAAGTGCATTGTGCAGTTTAAGGTGAGTAAGTACATTCAAGAGTTAGACCCTGGAAACATCCATTCAGACTGAGGCCCCACACTGCAGTCTCACACTTAAGACTATAATTTATTCCTAATTATCTAGTGCCATGACAGTGGCAGAGCAATCACATTGAGCTGTATCTAAGGTAGGGTTTGCCTCTGTTACTTGCCCTGAGTATTACCTGCTTACAGAGAAACCTGCTGCTCCCTGAGAGTGGCAGTATCTGACTCCTAATTGCCGGTAATTCCTTAGCTCCTTGTGCTTGTTTCAATCCGGATGCAGTCAACATTAACGCCAGTGTTAGAAGTATTATAAAATCTCCACTATAATTCCTCTTTAATTAGCATCCTATTATCTTAAATTGCTTCAACAATTTTATTTTTTTCCCTAAAGCTCCTCCATTCTTTCGGTAATACCCTTTTTGTAAAACTGCCTAAGTATTTCACCACTGGTTGGATCTGCTACAGTTTTTTACTTTGTCTTTTAATAGCTTATTCAAAGGGAGAGAAAAGCACAGTGGGCTCTTGGTAGAGTGCAGTAATATCGGTGTTAGTGTTCTCAGGGTTTTTCTTTCTCTGGAGCATAATGGTTGAACTAAGTCTTGTGGTGAAGAGCAAACCTGCTGGGCTAATGGCAATAAACTTGCAAACAGTGAGAGACTTGTTCACTCAAGTTCAACATGTGAATAGCTCTGTGCAGCTCTAATTAGGACCCTGATTCTGAATAGGTAATTAAATATCAATTTGGTTATCCAAGTGAAGGGATTAAGGTGAAAATATACCGTTCACATTTATAGGAAAATACAAAGTTCTGCATTTCTGTTGGCTTACCAGCATTACAGTGAACTCCATTTGGAATACCTTTAAATATGCCTATATGAGACAGAAAGAGACAGCTGAAATGTAGCACACTGTCTGCAATGAGTCTCTCATGACAATGATGCAGCCACTGAATAAACTACAGCTGACATTTTGTCTTTAAGAAAGATATTCCTTAGCCTTTGGAAAAATGAGCATTATTGCGTATCAATAAAAATAAAACCCGTGCCATCATTTCAACTGGTGGATTGTCTGTTTTGACACCTCTCCCTCTCTCCCCCACCCTCAGTTATTTAATGGATGGCTGAGTGCGAACTGCAATATGGGACATACATATTTGTGCTTAAAGGGCTGTTTCTCAGATGGATGGGAAAGTTTAATTTTAATAATCTAATCACCTAAAGCAGATACCTTGGACTCACATATTTTATGAGGTTTTAATACCTGTGAAATACCTTTGGCTAAACCCACCAATTTCTTTGAAGTTTCACTGCTTCCCAAGGCTAACCCACCATTCATTTTTTTTCCCTCTTCACATTAATATTTCAGCATTTTAAAGTGTTTAAAGATCTTTTTAGGTATTTCATTTGTATTACTGCTTTCTGACAATGCTCATATTGTCATAGCAATATAGTTCAGACAAACACTGCACAATGTAAGGCCAGGGATGTCTAGAAAAAAAAATCAAACTGGAGGGTCATTTTGGAATTTTAGAAGTATGCAGAGGCAAATATTTCTTACTATCCTCCAAAACAGGATTACATATATTCTTTTGTTTAGAGGACACAGAGCTATTTGTGCTCTATGCTAGAATAAAGGTTAATTGATTGTCCTGGGTTTACTGAAAATTAGGAAGGAGAATGGAATTTCATAAATGCCAATAAGTGATTGGTAAGGACAGAGGAAAACCTGAAACAGGTCAATGCCTCAGGCTGTACAGTCTCCCAGACATGCTGATGTGCCCTTGCTTCTATTCTTCCCGCTTGTCTGTATGAAAAGCAAACATTATATTTCTACAGAGCCTTCCAGCAATTTTCTTCCATTCACTGAAAACAATTCAATTACAGTAAATTTCATGGTTTTTTCCTTCTACACCAGCACATAGGCTAGATGAGACAGTGCATAACTATTTGCCTAAGTTTTCAAAATCTAGACTTCATTAATTTCAAGAACAGAAAGGGTTACGATAACCTAACCTGACTTTTTTTTTATTACACTGGTAATCTCATTTCCAATTTCATCCAATAATTCATTGTAAAGGGTGACTAACAGAGTAAAAATGTCCCCTGCTGAAATCATGATTGCCTACCTCCTAATCCCTTGCAACTTCTTTCTGCCACCCGTCTCAACAATTTATAAATGTTATGGTGACAATGGCAATACATACTGTGTGTAAACCATTTATCATACCCTTATGAACTATGGCTTAGGAATCACTAATGTTTTTCAAGACCTGTGCTGTTAAAATTTGAAATATCATCTATGTTTTCTATTCAGATTTATTTACTCAAAATAAGGAATTTGATGCTCATATTTTCGGAAATAGGGGGTTACACAATGACAAAATAAAGACAGCGTACTTAGAAGCATTCCCATGGAAAGAAAAAGCAGTTGGTAATACAGTATCCTGAAGTAAATAGTATCCTGAAAGTCTCAGTGGTACTACAAGTTCGTTGGGTGTCAGTGTGAATTAGAGGAAAGTCCAAAATATCAGAACAAAGAGAACAATATATTTTTGTACATTTTAATGAGAAATAAAATAAATTTATTTTAGAAGTCACATTTAAAAAATATCAAAGCATACCTAGAAGACTAGAGCACCAAAGAAAAGTGAAACAAAAATAGAAAGGATTGTATGAATGGAATTATTTATCTTGATGTTCACAAACACTATAATTTTTCATCTTTGCTACTGTATTTCCTGACTATTGGGAGATAATCTTTAGGGACTTTTTACTGGACCCTGCTGTATGAGCTCCCTTTATGAGTTTCATACCAAATTAGTAGTGAAAGTGTTATTTTGCCACATAAATATATGATTAAATATTCCTCATAATAACACTGAACACAATAAATAGGTATGGATTTCAAAGATTTCTGTGCATATTCTACTGTAAGTTAAGATCAATTAAAAATATTTTCAATAATATATTCCCTTTGTGAAAATTAGTCCATGTAAGCATTAAGTATAGATTTTTTTCCTGTATGATTGAAAAAGTAATGAAGTATGTGATTTTGTTTAAATTCTGTACGAGACAAATTATACTATAGGTCTTACCCACTTTTGTGAGCTGATCATGTCAAACTTCAAGATCAAATGCTTTTATTCCTACAACTAATAGTTTCTAATGAACCTCAATTGCTAATGATTTCATTATTTCATAGCATACATTTCGTTAAAATGTTTATTCATCAATCACATCCCACATAACTAGTCAAATGTAATGGACCAACTTAATTCTGATTTCATACCTTTGAAACAGAAGGTGTTATATTAAGAATGATCTTTTACTACAGGCTGGAATGGGACCTCCTGGCTCTTGACCATAGTTTGGTACTGTTCATGTCTTAGTTCTTCATGAAGATCTGTAGAGCTTTACCTTACAGGTGAAGATCAACAGCTGAGAATGTGTGATGAAGAGATCCTCAATATCCAACAAAAAAAAAAATCCTGGCTTACAGTGGACATTGCCACCCTTGTCACTGGCAGTCTCTAGGGCATATCTTTATAATTTATCTTATTACATTTTAATAATTTAATACTCAGGACTGCCTAGGTTGTTCTGCACAATATTTTGATATATGGATAATGCCCCCTAAATTTGTGTAATCTGCAGACATCTTTGGCACATTTACTTTTTTGTATCAAGACTGTTTGATGTAAACATTAGGAAACGTGATTAAAGGCTCATCACCAAGAACACAGAAGAGCACAGAGACACAACAACAGGTAGGGAAACCCCAACAACACAGCCCTCACCCCAACCGCTGACAGGGCTGTCCCCAGGGAGCCTCAGCCCCATGGGCTGGGGTGGCATCCATCAAGAGGAATCATCAGAAAAGGTTTCTGGATCACCTTTTGAACTGAGAGGGCTGACAACCTACAGAGGTAAGGGGATCACTATGGGATGCAGGGAAAAAACATCTTGGGATTGTAGAAGACTTATTATGGGATGTTTAGGGGAAGCACCAAAGGTGGGAAAAGGGAGGGATCAAGGTGGTTTGGGAAGAAACAGGCATGGAAGGGAAAAAGAAAGTGAAAAAGAGGATAAAAAAGGTTGATGACATGTAAACAGATTGCTAGTCAATACACTTGTCTGGCTGTGCTCTGCACTGGTCTCTCCAGTCTGTTCTGTCTTCTCATTTAATGCCATTTCCAGCTGTTTTTCTGGGTGAGGGGACTCTATTCTGTGCGCCTGTGTGTGTGTGTGTAGGTCTAAGTGCCAGCAACTGCAGTGGAGCTGTTGGTCACAAGGGCCTGGGTGCCAGCACCTGGAGACACCAGAGTTCGTGCATATTGTGTGGGTAGGTACACTAGTGTGTGATCACAGCCAACATCAAGCTAGACTAACCAGCAAGTAGGAGAAGAGGTTTGGGAGCCAAGTGCTGCAGCCACCATAAGTCTAGGCCAGATACTGGAGAGACCCAAGCATCTATGAGTTCACTCCTGGAGGGACCAGGAGGTCCAGGCCAGCAGCTGGAGAAGCCATGGGTCCTCAGGGATGACTACTAGTAAGGCCATGAGTCTGAACCAGCTACCGGGGAGACAGACCTGTTTGCATTTCTGTGTCTCTGTGCATGAGGCAACTGGGAGACTGGGGGACCCAGAGGCCAGCTATGGGATCTATTGGGTGTCTAAGGCCAGGTGCTGGAGGGATCCATAGTGTGTGTATCTGTGTGAGTAGGTCTGAGTACTAGCAGCTGGAGGGGGGGCTGCATCCTCTGGGGCTCACATATCCAGGTGCCTACAACTGGGAAGTCTGGGGATCCGGGGGCCAGGGTAGACTGAGTGTCTAAGGTCAGCTACTGGAGGGATCCATACAGTATACATGTATATTTATACATATACTTTCCACTAGTGGGCTTTCATCCTGATCAGCCAGAGAAGGTAACAGGTTGAGGCCATTGGTGCTGATTGTGCTTGTGAGAGTGCTGAGTGTGTCTGCCTGTGGTGACCTGTCTGTCTGTCTGTGCATATACATGTGTGCACATGTGCGTATGTGTGTGTCTATTGGGAATACATGCTCAGCCTTGCTACTTGCTGGACCTGAGGAGATGAGGCTGTGGCAGCCTCGCCTCTATTGGGCTATTGTATTCGGCAACTCCTAACAAATATGATTGATTTTTGAGGGAAAGTAATAGAACTTTCTCTCCTCTTTCTGCTTAATACCTTCCACAATTCTACGGTCTTGCAACTTTTGTACCAGCTATCTTCTTCAGCTAAACAGCATCCTCTGTAGATCTTTACAGAAGACCAGAAGGAATAATTTTATGTATGTGGCACTCAAACCAAGTGTTACGTTAATCAGGGGTAGATGTTGTGCTAGGTCTACTAAATAAGACTATGACCTTCATTTCACCTATCCCAAATTTAATTTAGAATAAATGAATGTTCCTCTTTGCAGTAACTCTGTCCTCAGCCCCAACCAGTTAACTTCAATTGGTGCCTTTGAAAGAAACGTTAAATCTAAAGACTCAAAGAGCAATGTAGACAATTTCTGTATGTTGCCTATTTTTAATGTGGTTCCAGTGCACTAGTTACCCAAGAACCACTGAGCTTCTTCAGTTATTTCAGGAGTTAACCAGATTGCTAAATAAGGATTATATAACTATGCTGTATTCTTACCTGGAAGGCAAACCTAAATGAAATATGGATTTCTTAAAAATGAAAAGTACATATTGGGGAGCTAGTTTAGTAATTTCCTATTAAATACTGGAAACAAAGACCAGAAAGCATCCCTGAATTGTTTCTTCTCTTTCTGTTTAAGACTAATCACACAGAGGACACATCCTGCCCTCCTCCCCTGACTTACTTAAAATAAGTTTCACTAAATCAGACAAATGCAGGCTCTGTGGGTTAGCAGGCGATAATTGAACCCTTACAGTTTAGAAGTGCTCTTGTGTCCATTTGGTCTGGACACAACTCCATTTCAGAATTCATTTTTTCCCAATTTAAAAAAAAACAACTTGCATTACAAGCTAGCCATGTAATTTGAAATTGCATGTGACGGATGCTAAATGGAATCTGATTAAATATGAAGAACATGAGTTCAGCTGAGGAGTAGTAATAGTGAAGAGACTAAAGCTGAAGTGGAAACCCAGGACGCATAAACTAAAAACCATGGTGTGTACCTGCAAGTCTGGCCACCACAAGAGATGAAAATTGCCCAAGAAAAGTTTTTGGACATGTGAGGCAATGCCCTGAGTATATCTGAGTGAAATAATAACTAAAAAAATGCATGCATATGCTCGTCCATACCTAGCACTTCTCTCTTTCTTCTCTGCCCACTTCAGTATAGCCTGAAGTTTGCCTGCTCTTCCTGACAGTCTTTGTCTTTCCTCTCTGTTCCTTTATTACAATACTTTCATATTTTCTCTTTTTCACTCTTCAAGTGTAATTGTTTAAACTGTTATTTCTAATACTGTCTCTGTAATTCCACTGAAGAAAAGGAAAATTAATATCTAATAGTTGCATTCTTATATACAGATATTGCTGATCCATGAAAAGAGTAAACAAATACAGCTTTATTACTGGTTTGCATAAAGGTTTTAGTATAGTTACAGCCAAGTTTTGTTATTAGCACATTCTGAACATTTTGCACCTAACCAGTTGTATTTATTTCTTTGATGTTGAAAGTTAACCAGAAAAACAATCTATGTCAAGGTAGACTGATGCAGAACAGAGAAAATCGTTACTATAATTACAGAGTAAGTCACTTGCAGAGCTGCTTTGTCATCCTTATGGACTGGATTTTTTCTCCTTCATCTCTCAGAGAGGAGAAGAAAGTAATGCAAATTCATATTTTATATAGCCTGCTGAGAAGATCTGAGCCAACTGCTTTATTTGCTGTTTTCCAGTCGGGAAATATCAGCCCCAATTTGATGAATTTTTGTTAGAATATCTAAGCATGTGATTATGTATACAATGTTCTGGATCTAATGAGGCTCATTCAGTGCTTTAGAGAGCAATTATTCACTCCTTGATTGGCACATAACTGTCTTGAGTTGAAAATCTGAAGCATCATTAGATGATTTCCCAAAATTATGCACTTAAATTTAGCTCTGCTGTGCTTATTCCATGCCACATGAATAATGTCTGTATGTGCCAATAAGTGTTTTGGATACACTTATCCAAACAAAGTAGGCTACCTCTAGGCTCCTATGATACAAAACAGCCTTATCCCTGGTAAGTACCTTTGCTACTTCTCCACCTTTTCTGTGCTTCTTCACACAGACTAGCTTTCACTGTAATTGACACAACTCCTTTTTTGCAAGAGCCTAGGATGCAGACTCTTTGCCTCTGAAGAACTCCACAAAATCAAATATTAGCCTCACGGGAAAAAAACATCAAGCCTTCCCTGCTAGCCAATAATGAGTGCCAGAGCACAACTTCCTGTCTCACAAATGGCATGACAAATGCATAGCATTGGGCAGATCACTTCTATGACCACCTTTGTCATTCAAAAACTATCATTAGGAGAGACAGATTGACCATTGCTGCTTGTACTCTAACATTGCACAGCTAGATTGCATTTCTTAGCTTTAGTCATTAAGGAAGAGTTTATGGAACGAACAAACCAGTTAGAGAAGCCAAGTAAAAGGTTTCATGTACATTGTCAAAAGTCTCCTTTATCAACATTCAAGGATTACTTTTACCTGAAAGTTTACACCATGAGTTTCTAAACTGGTGGTCTTCAAGCACACCATGGTAAGCCAGGTGAAACAAAAACAAAGCACCAGATTACTTGGGCAAGAGAGTGAGCACGTTGCTTTTGGTCTACTGTAATGAATCCATCTGAAGACATTGTTCACCAGGATCCCAGAGTTAAACTGCAGAATATACTGATATAATTCATATGAAAAAAACCATGCTAATATAGCATCATTCTCACTGGTTTTAGTGTTGATCAGAAATCCTATCTGGAAAGAACTGGGCTTTGTTATTTATTTCCTTGGTAGTCAAGAGGCAGAGAAAGGACTTACGTTTTCCCACAGAGGCAATGCTCTTAACAAAAAAGATAAATACTGCTAGACAATCTCTATAATGTGAAGCCATGACATGAAAAGATGGTGTGGTCCTAATTTAGATTAAAGGAATGGACAAAGCATGTTAATAGCCCAGGGGAAATCTGACAGTGGCTGAAGAGGTCTGTGTGTTGATCTTAATCTACGTGAGATTAAAACATAAATTGTTTTTACTAGTGACTGTGCAGTCTAAAGTCCTGATGGTTTTACAGAATTCTTTCTTCTGTTGCCTAGTGATCTTTAGTATCTTGTCATCTTTTACCACCTTCCCTAGGGATTTCAAGAATTCCACTCAGATCATTGTAATCCTCCCCACCCCTTTCTTCTGATACCCTGCTCAGCATTATTGCCCCTGAATCATTTCACTGGAGAATAGAGCAGCATCATCTGTCTTGACATGAAGGACACCTCCTACATACTGTGGACTTCCCTTAAAAATAATTTCCAGCCTCAGATTCACACTAAATATCCTTGCTGCTAGAAGATAAATCACACTTTTGTTCTTTGAATCATTGTAATGGTCAGCTCGATGCCTCCTCCTGATAAAAATAAAATTTCTCTTGGCCTTGCTAAAGTTATGTTCCCTGCTAGTTCGTCCTCTTTCTCAATATAGACATTTCCGTCATTCATTCTTTTCCAATTATCTCTAATTTAAAATCACTGATCTGATGCTCTGTCTCACCATGTCCTTTTTTCTTTCTTTTCTCAGCGTCCTGAGGGCACCACCAGCCCTCAATGGCCCTGAACATCCCTGGGGCCACACTCTGCCCATGGCCCAGGACCCCATTTCAGCCCAGCTTGGGGCCCTCAGTCCCTGCCCCAGAGATGCTGTAGGCGTGCTGGTCTTCATCCCTTTCTCTGTCTGCCTCCTGGACAGACCTCTGTTCTGCACTGTGGGTAGCTTGTCTCCTGGATGGACCACTTTCAATGTATGTTGTAGCTTGTTTTCAGCCCTGCCTTTGCCCCCCTCCCCTTTTATTCCTGATGGATCCCTGGGTGGACCCTGGCCACCTTTAGCAAATATCATTGACAGAGGTGACCAAAACCAGGGGAAAATGAAATGGTTTGTTTTCAGCAAAAGCTTAGGGGATGCCATCTTCACTGCCTTTTTGCATAAGTGCTTATAAAAACATTTATGCTTCCATGATCTATTCTTTTCTTAGCTTGCTTACCAGCTCCCTTTTTTGGTGATCTTAGGTGGTCTTGAACAACTTGTTTTATACCTGTATTTGTTTGCCTGCCTGTTATTCGGGGTCAGTAGTAATATGTTCAGCAGGAGTCACTAATATCTCTGGCCTCGTTATCAAATAGCCCCCATTTAGACTCCATTAACTTAGGCAAATATGTTCATTATTTATTGTAGTTCTGACAAGACCGACCACAGCTTACTCTTTCCCTCATAAGTTGAAGTCCTTTTTATTTGACACTTGCTGGGATTTCTCAACTAGTTAGTTATAATTAGGCTCTTTGTCATAAAGGGTGTCATTTACATCCTTGTTTTCACACATTTTCTTAGCCATTTCTTTGCTCTCTAAAGAATGAGAAAATGTTTTTTACTGTTGTTTTTAACAGAATTAATTTCGTTGTCCATATTTTCATGAATTTATCATCTAATGGAGTTTAGAAAGAATGTTGAGTCTAGGGGGGAAACAGATACAAATTATTAATGCTCCAATTACATATATGATTAGAAAGAGTTTTTCCATCATGTAAGTATATGTTTGTGCAACAAAAGAAAAAAACCCCAAACACCAAAACTTGTGATTCAAGGAAAGGAAAGGGAAAAATACTGTAGAAGAGGGCTAAAGAACTAGCTGAATAAATTACTGCATTAAAAAAACTTTTAGAATGAAAGTAGAGATGGAAAACAAGTTACGTCTTGTAGTTTTAGACAGGCTACATAAACTTGGTGTGGTATAGGAAGTTAAAAACATATTCAGTGATATAAGTAAAAAAGGATTAAGGGAAAGAACAGTCATCTTTGTATGGTGAGAATAAGGCACAGACTAAATGTTTAAGAAGTAAAATTAGTTTTTTTACCTTGAATCTAAATAAGGGTATTAATTCTGCAAGGGAAAGAGGTGGGTAGTTGTCACACTAAGATGGAAACAAAACCAAGGTGGTTGTGCCCACCTTGGGCACAACAGAGAATTGCTGCTCTAGATATATAAAAGACCTGGTGCACTATACTGAAAATGAATAAGAGGTTATAAGTCAAATTGAAGGCTAAGTAAGCACAGTGCCTGTAGTTGAAAGGAAAAAGGCTAAGTAAGCACAGTGCCTGTAGTTCTGAAAGGAAATTGCAGATACATCAGTTTATCCGGTGATTATGCAGGGCTTTAAACATTTTTTGGAAAGAATTATTACTATGAAAGTTAATAGAAGAGCAGAGATGTTTCAGCTGTGATTTACTAAAATTCAAATTAGCCTGTTATACTTTTATATGAATTTTGGATTAAAAAAAGTAATGACTTTTTATAAAGATAAAAAAAAGTGATTTGATAGCTATAAGACACACTGGTACAGTGATTCATGCACTGATTCTTGTGAAATTACTCCTAAAGTAGGAAAGATTGTCCTTGGTACCAGTGAAAGGTAGTTGGAGTGAGTATCTAGCCAGCATGGGATAAACCATCTAGAAGTTGTTTTTTTAGTAAGATGTCATACCTCAGCTAAGATGCTTTTCATTGGGCTCATTAGCTTGGACATGGTACCGGACTAAAATGGCTGTATGGTTCATGAATCAGAGATGCCTCACTCTGAACTGCTAAAGAACTATTGGAGCAACACATTAATCAATCATTCTGGCATCTCTACTTTGTTGTAATCAGTGCTATTTTTATTTTCACTCTATTTTTATTCCTTAGATTTCAAAGCAATTTATACTAGAAAGTGAGTTTCTCTAAATGAAACTGGTAAAACTCAGCAGTGTTAACATTAAGCTAGCTTACTTTTGAAGTGAAGTTGGTTTAACCAGTCTGAGTTTCAGATTTAGACCCTTATTCCTGATTGCAATGACGTAAATAAAAAGTAAAGTGGGCACAAAGTGTTATATCAGAATAGAATCTATTTACTTCTATTCTGCATTGCAATTAAAATAAACACAAAGACACCATTCAAAAACAAGGCAGTATAATGTACAAGACAACAGAGAATTAAGTCTGCTGATTTTCATTCTTTTCCAGTGGATCATACCTAGGAGGTAATTTGCTTTAACAATATTACAGAAAAGATTGGCAAAAGAAATGCTTTCTTTAGGAGCAGACATACCACACTGCAGATGATTTGGGTAGCCACCAAAGCTACAAAATTCATGTTAAAACAACTGTTTAAATACTGTTTCTCAGTACAGTTTTATTCTGTCATTAACAGTAAGGCTTTTTTTTCTGGGGAGAGGTCTGCAGTGAGATCTAGGTGTTCAGAATGCCACTATTTATGGAGAACTATTTGAGAGTATAAGTCTGAGAACTGATTTTTATTTTGTGCTAGTTAAGTATTTATAGGATTCAGATTACTTCTGTATTTTTTGTTTCTCAGGGAATATAATGGAAGAAACCCTACACTTTTTTTAAAGTAAATGAAAATAGAAAAATAGGTTCACATTTCCTCCTTATCCCTCAACTTGGACACTGGCAGGACCGTGGATAAACTGCCATAAACTGAAATGAATGCATTATGGTGTCCTAAAATGACCATCTTAATAACCTGATGTGGAATTTAACCAAGGTAAGTATGTCGCAACTCCAATAAAATAATATATATATTTTTTAATGTTAGGCACAATGTACAATTAGGGTACTGTACACTGCAAAAGACACTGGATTCAATGGCCTGGAATGATCAGATAATTTCCTGAGGTTTGAAATCTGAGGTTGTTGTCTATATCATCTTCTTTATTAGTCCAAAATCTGGAAGTTAATCGGCCTAACTCTGACCTCAGCTAGCCAAGCAAATCCTAATAAGAATCAGTACATATGATGTTGCACTTTGATTTAGGGACACAGAAAATCACTAAACATTCTTTCCTCCTGCCAACAATCAAGTTATCAAGGATCTTCAACACGCATAATGGCAGAAAATGATGTCACTAGGATAAATATAGTATTTTGTTGTAACTACAGGAAACAATCATATGAAAGACAATAAGTAATGATTTTCTAGGGTAAATAGTACCTTTTAGCTATCCTTCATTGCTCCCATGCAGGGAAAATTACTGAATGTAGAAACTATGCCTTGCTCTCTGATGCAGTCTGCACAAGAATAAATGTATTGGTGGGACCTTGCCTCGCAGCATAGGCTTTTACCTACATAGCTATGAACTCAGTATCTCACAGTTCTCGGTGGACTCTTATGGGACATTGAAGTCAATTTGGTTGTGACTTTCTGTCAGAAATTAAATGTGGATCACATAATATAACAGTATGTTTTCACAGCAAAGTTGTTCAGGGAAAGCTTTTTGTCTATAGAAAACTTTAAATATATGAGTGCTTTACAGACAGAAGTAAAAACAGTCATAATTTCCTCATGTGTTGCTGTTGTACGTTACCAGGAAGAAAAAGCTACTCAGCGTGTTCATATCACCGAGCTCTCAAAAAACCAAGAACAATTCCTCAGCCTGTAGTCTGCCATTCCTTACAAAATTGAAGTTCAAAACCCTGGTTTAAAACTCCCCTTCCCCTCAGAACCTTTTTAGTCTTATTCTTGTCATCTTCACACTGATTTGAAGGAAATAAAGTCAGTTAACTGGGGTAGTAAAGGAAAGAAGAGGTGAAGAATTTGATGGTATTTTTCGTTCCACTGTTTTCCACCAGACAGTGTCTAATAGCTGTAGCAGATGACTTACATATGCCAGAAACAAGTAGAGGTTTGCTAGCATCAGTTTCAGTCTTGATGTGGTTCAGTGTCAACTTCTTTTGCTTTGCAAGTCCCATGCATATCTCCTGTACCAAAATTGAAAACACTCTGTCTATCAAATGTCTGCAACATTTCCTTGGCACACACGCCACCAAGGGTAGGTGGTCTTTCAATGAGTGGCTTTGCCAAATAGTTTTCTGTTCATAGCTCTACTGTCTCCTATTATCCCCTTCTTCCAGAATTCACATCTGCTGCTACAGTATTTTTTCTTTTTAGCTTTAAAATATTTTCTGGTAGTTTTAATATGGTGGTGGTGAAGCTAGCACTTGCTGGTTTTCTAGGACACTTTTCTTTCTTTCCTCCCCCCCCCC
>NW_008795127.1:3889033-3913164 GCF_000699145.1 Aptenodytes forsteri | reverse complement strand
CTTCTTTCTTCCTCTGGGTATCTAACAGAAAATCTGACGCTGCATCAGATTGTCTCTATTCTGTAAGAGTAATGATCAGTTGTATGAAATAGTCCTAGGTGCTAAAACAGACACCAGACAGGTAGAAAGCATCTGCTGCAATTTTATTTCAGTTGTGTTGAGTTTATGGGTTGGAATAGCAACTAGTGCATTAAATAAAAGAGTTTACACTATGAAAAGAGAAATACCTTGATTGTAAAGGCTGTATGTTAAAAAATATGCAGATATCATACCCAGTGCTAGTATTGTTACAGCATAAGATTAGCATAAGATTCATGGTAGTTAGGGTAGTATTAATTCATCATGTAACCTTTTGATAATTAGATTAATTCATTCTCTTTGCACATAAACACCTCTCTCTATTCTATAGACTATGTAGGCTATATATTCTAGTTTAGTCACTCACTCCAGACTTGCCCCTTTCTGTGTCTAAGGTCAGACTTACTGCTTTTAACAGCATTATCTAACCTGTGTTCATTGTTTTTATGGATTTCTCAAAACAAGATAGGAATTGCTATGTGAGACTGACTGACAATTCACGGCATCAGCACCTGAGCACAGAAGTGAGTCCTACCCCAAAGGAAGAAAAAAGGGAAGCTTTTCAGCTTTCTTAAATTCAAGGTGCATTTGACAAGATTCTGAGTTTTGATTAGTTGGAATTCTCTGGGTGAATGCAGTGATTGCTTACCTGGTTTCTGGCAGCTCACAAATATGCTACTGATGCCATCATTCCCAGAGATGATTTGGAGCTCAGGGACAATTTTCAAATTGTCATTGACACAAAGAAACCATCATTCTGAGTCATGGAACAGTTGACAAAATCTTCAATATTTTCATCACGCATGCATCTCTAGCCAAATAAAGGGAGAATTTTAACAAACAACTTTTTCAAGAAGTAATAACAAAAATCACGTATTTCTTTTTTGACCAATTTTATGATGATACCCTATCACATTTATTTTACTAGAAATATTTAATAAACAGTAATTGTCTGCCATTGTCTGCCATTGTCTGCCATTTCTTAGAGCTCCCATTTTTTCATACTGTGCTTTAAAGGATACAACTTCGGGTTCATTAAACAAGGAAAATTAGTGTGATCGTAGAAACTGTTAAAAAAGAGAGCTTATGTGGAGAAGAATATAGCCTACAGATTACATAAATTTGGAGGTTTTTTGGTGAGACAAAGAGTATAATGTGCCACTAGCCAGGTTAGCCTGTTCTAAATATCTTTTTTCTAATCTGAATTTTTCTTAACCAGCAAAATTATGTTTAACAATGTCTCAACTAACTTAGGATAATATTCTCTTTTCTGGTTTAGATTTTGCATAAAAAGTGGACAGGTTATAGAATCATAGAATCATAGAATCATAGAATCATTGAGGTTGGAAAAGACCTCTAAGATCATCGAGTCCAACTGTCAACCCAACACCACCATGCCCACTAAAGCCAAGAAATGAGCCAAGAAAGGTTTTACATTCCAAAGGACCAAAGGCAGAGTAGTATTACATCTATGAAGGTTTTTTTTTAATTATTTTTTAAGATATAGACACAAAGACATTGAGTTTGTAATTTAATATTCCTATTATTCAGTTTAAATTAAAAAACAAGTGCTGCAGGTACCACTGCCAAGATCTGGAAGGTGGGGATTTTCAACATTACTTAGCGTATATGAGAATATTAAGAAAATCATTGACTTTTAACAAAATTTTCCCTCTACTCTTTCATGAAAACCTCTAAAATTCCCGCTCAGGAAAACTGTATTTCCCACCCAATATATAATTCTTTTTTCTGAAGATTAAGAACATTTTCCTTAGTTCCCTCTTTATAATCCTAGAATCACAAAACAAAAGAATCACTGCTTTATTTTGGGCAAACTTCCTTCACATTTCGGTAAGCATTCTGTGCTTATATTATATCTAGCATAGACTGTTGTATTCTACTTTTGTTCTAGATAAAGTGCGATGCACATGTATTTGAAGTCAAATACACATATCTTTTGTTTCTATGAGCTAAACTGTCTTTAACATGAACTTATACTTCTGTTTTCTGCAGGCTAAAAGCAATGAATTACTGAAAGTGAGAATGCAAAGAGAATTATATCTCACAAAACTGTATGCAATTCCTTTAGGTTATGCCCCAGAAATGGCTCTGGTATATGTGGATGTCCCTGGGCCAGCTTTAAATTGTCCCCTGTACAGGTTAATTTACACTGAATAAGGGAAAACTTCTGGGCTGATATTATTAGAAACTTAATTTTCAGTCTTGAAGGATATCAGGGACTATATGGTCTATGCATGAAATCCTTGAACTATTCAATTTTATTAGAAATATGTCATTTATTTTAGATTAACTGGAATTCTCTGTGTATATTCAACTTGGATATATTTATGTAATGCATTGGTACTACTTTGTGACACTGCAGTGAAAGTAATCTAGTTACATTAGTCGGGGTATTGCAATAACACAGTTATACTCCTTTTGGCATCTGTGCTTGCCTAGATATCTCTACAAAGCATTGTGTTGGGTATTATAGCAGTCTACTGCAAAAGAGGTATGACAGCTGTATGAAGAATGCTTGCCATCATTTTCATCCTGAATTTGTGAATTTATAGAAAGGTGAACTGGGAGAGAAAGGAGAAAGCATGTAGATTAAAATGGTTTAGTAGACATTTGTATCACAGTTTTGGAGTGTTCCAATGAAATTGAACTTTGGATTTAAAAATAGAAATCAAAAATATCACACATTTCCTTGAACTAAATTTTCAAAAGCAACTGTATGTGAGTACTTGAGACGTCCACAATGCCCTTGCATGACTAAGCTACTTCAGTCAAGAGTAAAATCATGTTTAAATCCACTGTAATGATTTGGTTAAATGAATGAACCATCATTCATTTAATAAGATTTTAAAAAATCTAGGGTAAAATATATATTTCAAGAAACTCAAAGTGTAATGGTAGTGGAAATGGATGGAAAAAGCCCCATGAAACTCTGGTAATATAATACATGAATTTAAGTCTTCCACCTGGAAAATTCTCTGGATACACCAACTTTCTAGGGTATGTAGATGTATTTTTTTCTGTCATTGGTGTCAAAGTGAGGACAATTCAGAACTAAGTTACACAGTAACTTCAATCAACTTAGTGCGGTCACACCACTGTAAAACTGGAGTCCATGTGACAAGAAGCAAAACTAGTATGGATCTAATCATCACATGCAGCCTCATACACCATTAGTACCCTTCCAGCTAATGGGGGAACAGACTGTAGTCCTTCTGGTGAAGTCGGGTTTTTTTCTGAAGAGAACATGCATGACATGTTAACAACTAATATCATAATTGCCCAAAGATTACCTTATTGACCCCCAGCTTGTCCATGTGAAAGTCTGGGGATCACCAAACCCTATTTTTTGAGTCCCCACTTGCCATCAAACAGGCAAATCTGAATTTTACTTCTTATTATTTTTTTGACTAAGGAAACATGAAAATATGAGTGAATGTAAATATATGATTTTGAATTTATTTTTTATGCTAGCTCTCTGTATTACGTTGTTGTGATATAGTAAAGCTTTTGCATTCACTTGTTTGAAACTTAACATATGAATTTAAAAAGATATTTAGTAAGTCAGATAGAGACCTGTGAAAAATTCATCCACTTTAGGAGATACTGACTGGAGGAGAGCTAAGAAATACTTTTTACTTTTACTGAATATGGAGTTCAGAGGATCACTAAGAAGAAATTTGATTTTCCAAATGAACGTGAATGCTGATTTTTGAGAGTGTTGAAGGGCAGATTCTGTTCTACTGAACAAAACTGAGGCTGGCTAATCTAAAGTTACTCTACAGCATGTTGTTAAAGCTGTCGATTTTACATTTTGATCATGTGACATGATATATGCTATTTGACTAACATCATGCAAGTATTTATTGCATTGCAAAAAGTTCTGGGCTTACAATCACCATTTTTCTCACCTTTAAAATGTACTGCTACCTACACACTTGGTTTAATAAACTGAAAATAGTACTATTTGTTTTTAATGTAGTCTATATTTTTCACAGGTTCCTTGGAATGTAGACACTTCAACAGGGCCAAAATGTTTGATTTTTGTTAGCTGAAAAAATGCTTTGTTATGAAAGAGCTTAGAGCTGAGACAGAAAAAAAGATTGTATGCTTGCCCTGTGAGGTGCATGATTAAAGATGCTACATCTTACATGCTACTTAAATGATACTGCGTAGAATTTTTTCCAATATTAAACACAATTGCACGTACTCAAAGGTGACAGAACTAAACTTAGATATAGGAGATATAGAAATAGATATAGCACAGAAGTCACTATTCTTCAACAAGTATAAATTCTGTGAGAGAAATAAAATGATCAGAAAGAGACTACAATGAGGAATAGAATCTGCTGCAATGTCTGGGTTTGAAGTATGTTATGAAAAAGGAAGTAATTTTTCAATCATGTTTAACGTCACTGTAGTGCTGAGAGAAACTACAAAAGTCCTCTTGTGATCAACACAATAAAAAAATATACCCAAGTTAACTTGGTATACCTGAAACCATTTGGCTACATTAGAGGGATATTCAGTTTAGATGAAGAGAGTCAATGCTGCAATACTTGGAGTTGTTTAGAGCTCACTTGGGCACTGTTGCACATACAAACTGTATCTGACTTGACTGAGGAACCCATATCATGATGCCAAGTGCTTTCCTTTAGTGTGGTTTGATTATATTTCATCTTAATACATGTCTGAGAGATCTTTTTAAAAAACTGACAGCCTTGACTTTGGTAGATTTTTATGAATTATAAGTCATCTACTGGAGTCATTGGCCATTTTCAGCAAATCTTTAAGAGAAAGTAAGTAGCAATCTGTGACTTAGTTTAATAGTATTTTTATTAGTCTGATCTCCTTCCTCTATTCATTTTGACTTTTTAGGTACTGCCCCAACTTCCTATTTAGCTACATTTACGTTCTTCAGAGAATATGTTTTGATTATTGTATTTCTGTGCTGAAAATTCAAAGCCTGGCAATGCAAATTTATATCAGAATAGGTACTATGGAATTAATCAAGGCTTTGTTACTTATGGTAATGGTGAACTTCAATTCCTCATTTAACCTGAACAAAGATCTGAGGCTATAAAAGCAATTAAATAGTTCTTATTACCAGTAATACATTTCCCAGGTCAATAGAGTTGTAGATGGGAAGTCTGAGAGAGGAGGAAATATTTCTCATTTGTGGCTAAAGATTTTAAAGATTGCATATTTTTTTATAAATACTTGTATGTCTCTAGAAATACTGTTCAAGACAACCATACAATTTGATTTCAATATCTATGACTCAGATATCTGATATGGCACCTTATTCATATAGCCGTTTGGTAGTGACAATCCTCAAATACTTTCCAAAACATAAGCTTCCAGGCTAAGATACTGACATTGATAGACTACTTTTAAGACATGGACAGTATTCACCATCCATATTGGTAGTGAAAATTAAAGGTCTTAGACGTCCAGTTTAGATACTCCCAAGTTTAAAATCGATCACCTATAGAAAAGAAAATGAAAATGATAAAGAAAATAAAGTAAAAAACCCCAACAAAACCCAACAACCAAAAACTGGTGAAGTGCAGATCAGTCTAATTCAGACAGAGTGAAGAGAGAAGATGAACCTTATCAGCTGGGTAGTGTGTGAACAATGATCAACAAGCTTTTACTTAAAGGCTTTTATCCCCAAAGAGTCTTCAGATGTGGACGAATAACATGATACCTGAAAAATTTGAGAAATCAAGACACACTTTTAAGGAATGTAAGGGCACATGTAAATAATTGTCACGTCTATTCATGGGGATATAAACCAAGTTGTTCTGCCAAAATTGCAATAAGGTATCTTTCATTCCATAGCAAAAGTTACGTTCATTTCCATTTATTTCAAACTGAAAGATAGTATGTGCACTGACACCTTAATGTGCATTCTGTCACCTGCTGTTCCTCTTGGTTGATTAAAGCTAATTTATAGTTCCTTCTTTTTCATAACTCTCAATAAAGTATGGAGTTATCAATAAGGAATATAAATACCATTTTTCCATACATGTCTTATAGAGGATACAAGCTAAAATCTCACATACCACAGGGCTTACTTACTGAATTATAGCTATTTGGTGGCACTCAGCACAAGACAACTCTACAGTCATTTGTAAAGCTTACAGTAACAAAGATTCACTCCTTCCGAGATAGTAAAGTCCAGAGTTCAGAAAAAAATTTAATGTGGAGATACAGTATTAACATACTGAAATGGCAACATCTCAGAAGTCAGGCCATGAATGACGTTGATTATACATCTTAACATTGAAATATACTGTTTGTCTCTTCTGGAGGTAAACAACATAAATGAGTGCATAGTATAGTATAGTGTGTGTGTGTGTATGCATGTATATCTATGTATATATGCATATAAATATGTATACATTCACACAAGAGAGCCAAGAAGGCAATAAATTTCCAGAATTAATTTTATGAGAATCCTGTTGGACCATTTTTAACATAGCTCAAACTCTGGCTTTTTTGGGAGCATCCTTTTTATGATTGTTGGCCTGTTTCTATGCACATGTTTTCTTCCCTCCGAAATGCTAAGAAAATCAAAACATTCACCTTCCTTCTCCCCAACAGAGCAAAATCCTCCTGAAGCAAGCAAATGAGCAATGGTGAACAAATTCTCGGGGAGCGCTCGCAAGCCCACTTTTGACAACGTGGTTTGATGGTGCCTGAAGTCACCTTGCCACCTCTGCCTGGGTGAGAACAACCACCCTGCCGGGTGCCGTGAGGGGTCTGCACGTGGCTGACTCTAACAGCTCGTTGTGCAGCACCTGGCACCCACACTGCAGGTGCATGTGTGTGAGCTCAAGGGGTGTTTTCTGGTGGACTTTTGCATTAATGGGTTGTAGGGAGCAGCACAGGTACTCACAAAGCCTGACCACTCATATTTCCAACTGGAGGTGTGTGGAAACATGGAAACCTGTGCTCCCCGGAGAGGTGGAACGGTGCTTGCAACCCATGTGTATGTTTGTGTGATTGAACTTTTTGAAATTAGTTCTAGCAGGGTGTTTAGAAATTTATAGGTGTTTATTAACATTTTATAAGTGTGTAGAGTTGTCATTTATATATGTTTTGCTGCTCATATTGATCCTGACTAGTTCATAGTTCACTGATTATGAGTTAATTAGTGTCATTTGTAAATCAATAAATTGCCTCGATCCTGATTTAAAATATGGGAAGTGAGCAGCTGTTCCCTGAGACTCTATTCCAACCCTGACTTTTTGGACACTAAATATAGAAGTGAGCCAAAGACTCTCTGAAGTCTGCAAGAGTTATTACTAGCCTATTTTATGCAAGAAGGATTCAGATTTTGCAGTGAGTAATGACAGTACTCTATCCTAAAAGAAAAAGTACATACACCAGCCAAAATATTATCTATGTATACAAAAGAAAAACTACTCCCTAAAATACCAGTCTATTCCTGCCTATTGTCAGTAGAATATATTTCTCTCTCCCTCTTTCCCCAAATACTATCCAGAACAGTATTATCTAATCTGCATATTTGCCTGAAAAATCAGGTACTAAATCTTGTAATTGCTCCTATACATACAGTAATAAATTTTAAGATTGCCTTGAGCAGCAATCCAACTGGGACTTCAGAATGTTATTAATCTCAGTCCAATTCATTGGTAAAATTCAAGCTGACAAAGTGGTCCTAACCCTGTTTCTTGGGCATTGAGCCTTTGTGGCAAACATCTGCAAACTTTTGTCTAGGCGGGATAGTCTTTCCTTTGTTAACACACAGAGTCTGGCTTCTCTAGGTTTTGATAAAGTATAGGTAGCTAACTTTAGGTGCTCTATATCACTCGTTGGAGGCATATCTTCTCCACTGAGTAGGAAAAATGATGTTTGTCATCTATTAGTGGGGATGTATTGAGAGTCAGCCAGTCCTGATCACACCTAAAATAGGAAGACACATACAGGGCAGCAGGGAAGACTTCCTTTTTATTGATCTTCAGAAACATTATTTCTTTTCAAAAGCCTAATTTATGGTGAAAGCCACACAACATTTTTACTAGAAATTGTTTCACTAGACTTTTTTTTTATACTTTGGATAACATGTTCTGTCATGTGGTTTAAATCTCACTGTTTTATTTTCCCAGAAGGAGAGTATATAAAAAAATAAAGGTCATTATTTTTAGCATTTATGCTTATTTTTATGTAATTCAAAAATACATTTGAGATCAAAATATGTATAAGACATAATTAGTTCTGTCTTTATAGGAAGTTCGAAGTAGAGCAAGCTGTGCTGTGTGGAATTTACAAAAATTTTCCTTAAAAAGGGCTGCTGTTATGGTATTAGCAATTCCCTCCATATCAGAAAGTGATAAAAAATTCCGGCTTAACAGCGGGTAACCTGATTAAGAGATGGTGTGGAACTACTTTTTCCCAGGAGCAGCAAAGGGCTAGGTTGTGAGTAAGAGCCTTAGTTCAGCCCCTGAATTCCGCCTTTCTTGCAGGGGAAAGCAGCACGAGGAAGCTCATTAACTGTTGCAGAATTGCTTCAAATTTTGTAGACGACAGATCAAGTTTCACTCACCTAAGCAGTGGGGATTGTCCTGTCTGCCCACCAGCCACTGGCCTGTGTGAAAAGGAGAGTGGTGGGGTTAGTAGAACTGGCGTGAATAGAGGTTGTACAGGGGAGATGATAGAAATATCTTCTCTCTTTTGCATGCAAAAGCCCCTGTCTTGCTCTTCAGGATTTACATGAAGAAAAGTTAAACATTTTAAGCACATTTGAATCGGTTGGACAAGTATGATAAACCTACTTTTAAAAAAGACTTTCTGTTTTGAAATGGAAAATTTCTTGTTAGACAAGCTGAAGTCCTTTTCCATCTCCGAATGGTGAGTTGAGTTCAACAAGTGGTTTAATGTAGAAAGAGACAGTGATTTTTAGCTTTGTCTCTGGAGTCTAGTAACCCATGTGGAGGAAACCCAGGTTAAGTGCTATAGAGTTTCCTCTGTGAGAAGCCTTACAATACCATAATTGTTTTTTAGCTTCGCAACACAGCATAATCTCTGGAAGTCTCAGAAATAATTTTAGCAAACAATGAATTCGCAGGTATACTAAAGATATGAGTTGCATGGCTTTGCTTATTCTGCATGAACTGCACACATCCTTCCAGAAAACTATTTACAAGTTTAATCTTTAGTGGTCTGGGTCAATACAACAAGATATGTTAGAAGTGCAAGAATATGTAATTTAGATTTGTCATTTTCTAACACTTCAGAGCAGCTAATTATGTCTATCATTGGTGTTCTCCATATTAGTCGTTAGGCCTTCTTATCATATCTGTGACTGACAGTAAAAGAGCTATCATTTATATCTTCTCGTTTAAGTTTCTACTGCAGTCTAGACTAAATCTCCATTAATATGGCAAATCAATGCTCCCCACCCATGCTAAAAGTAATAACTGTAGAGGATGAGGACAATGTTAATCTCAATGAATCAAAATGACATTTTCTGACAAGAAAAAACATGCCATTTTATACAGTATCCATCTGGAACCAAGTGACCTCCTTTTCTCTTATGGATGTTTATCAGAGTTTCTTTAGACTGAAGCTCTTCCTTTTAAAATAACACGTTACTATTCAAAATGTTCCCTTTTTCTTTTAATCTGTGCCTGGGTTTTTTTTGATCAATCATAAAAATCTCATTTCATAGGATGAAAATAAAAGGGAAAAAATACATATCCTTATACAAAATCTCTACATATGGGAACAGAGAACATTGGTTTATACAGCTTTAACTCTAATGAGAAGTGCTTTATCTACTTTGTGGCAGCAAAGCTTTTCTTCATTAGGTAGCCATGAAAGAAACTTACCCTCAACAGCAGAATTGAACATGGTCTTGCAATAATTTCTCACATGGTAGTTTATGGAAGGCAATTCAATAAAGAGCAGGAATTCCACAGGAATTTACAGATATGCTGGTCTGTATCATGTAATTAGGACAGAATAACACTACTTTTGCTAATATCAAAATCATTTGGTCTCATTACAGCTTCAGCGATCTTCCAAATTCCAGCTGAAGGGCATATTTTGTGTCTACCAGACAATGGTGGTGGTACTCCTTGACATTGATCAAACAACTGTAATCATTCACAGGCAAGTCTGTCCCTTAAGCAGATTTTGTATTTCCAGAACCTTGCATAGTAAAAGGAAAAACAATGTCAAAATGTGTAAGTAACAAAAAGTGAACCAGTTATCTATTGGTAGGACTCAGTTCCCCTCAGTCTAGTCAGAGTTCATAAGAAGAACAGATCAAAAACGGTGCTGTGACTGCTTTGTAATACAAATCTGTGGAAAAGAAGGCTTAAAACATAGATTCCTCCCACTGTGGTAGGGAAGTGGTACAGCTAGCACAGGGGTATTACTAGAGCTAAGACAGGGTAGTGTCTGCTGTTAGCTATTATCATGTAGTTTGAAGAGCTCTTAATGTCCACTTCTATCCTTTCTCCAGTATTGACACCTGTGACCACATTGCCTAAACACCTAGTTTGGTTAAATCATTCTGAAGTGCTTCATAAAACTGAAAACTGAAATGATTTAATAGAATTTGCAGTTTTTGTCACCTCATTGCTCAACATTTTCCATGTCATTAATAAACACACTGAATAAGTACTGTTATTTCTTTTCAGACGATTAGTCCTTTCCTCGTAGAAGAACTGGCCTTTTTCTCTCTGTGTTGCAGCTAAAAACCAGATGAAATTAATCTAGTCATTGATCTTAGCTTTTTTTTAGAGTTAACCCAGACTATTTAGTACAACAAGGGAAGGGAATCTGGCAGTTGGTGGATATTTCATAGTATTCATATGAAATGTGCAGAATAGCTAATAAGTTGTCCACATTCTTACAGATGTTCTTCTAAATCTTTAACACTGGGATATTTTTGTTTCAGCTCAAAATATTGCTTTGCTTTGAGTCCGTGATAGATTATTAGATCTGACCTAGAGAATATTGACAAATCATATCCAATATTTCTTTCGAAGCATTACTAGATCATGTGAACATTCTGATTCTCTTTATTTGTAAAGAGAGGTAAAAGTAAATAGATTTGTATTATTCTAAATAGCTGAGAAAATTGAGGGAATTGAAAGATTTTTGAGTGCGTAGTCTAGAATGCTTTTCTGAGATCTTAGAAGTGACTTCCAATGTTGTTAGCTTGTTCCACTTCAAATTTCTTCACAACAGCTAGTCAAATGGACTGATATTTTCAGTAAAAGAAACATCTCCTTCTGGTTTTCAGATCCAGAACTAGTTTAATCAATTTTAGGTTTCCCACTTCTAGCACCAGAAAACACCAACAAGCTAGCACCAGAAAACACCAAAGAGATTATGTAAAGTCCCTCATTTTGTTGAAATTGCCTGTAAATAATGCAGGAGGGTTTCTCAGAAGGTTATTTCTTCAGATATTTTTGATAATGTTATAGCAGCTTATGAATCTTCAGTAATAAACATCACTGATGAGACATACAGAATACATTATTAAATATTGTAAATATGATATAAATACCACAACAAACACTCTATAAGCAATTTGAATGCCAATCCGTATTCTACTTACTCAAATACATCTTTGAGGAGTTAAACGAATGGCAGATGTCATAGAAATATGTTGTATGATTTTTCCATTTCCACATTTAGCCCTTCTGGAGACATTGCAACATCGTTTTAGTGGTCCAAAACATTTTTATTTGTTTTAATAAATTTTATGTAAATATTGTACTACAGAAAACACAGAACATTTCAATGAATAATTTTCAGCTCCTAACCTATTAGTTATATGGATTGTAAAAAGATCCCATACCTTACAACTTTGTGTCCTGGTTTCGGCTGGGATAGAGTTAATTTTCTTCCTGGTAGCTGGTACAGTGCTGTGTTTTGGATATACCATGAGAATAATGTTGATAACACGTCGATGTTTTAGTTGTTGCTAAGCAGTGCTTACGCTAGTCAAGGACTTTTCAGCTTCCCATGTTCTCCCAGGTGCACAAGAAGCTGGGAGGGGGCACAGCCAGGACAGCTGAAGTCAGCAGGTGGTGAGCAATTGCATTGTGCATCACTTATTTTGTATATTCTATTATTATTATTATTTATTATTATTATTAATTATTATTATTATCCTTTCCTTTTCTGTCTTATTGAACTGTCTTTATCTCAACCTGTGAATTTTACTTTTTTTTTTTCTGATTCTCTCCCCCATCCCACTGGGCTATAGGGGAGTGAGCGAACAGCTGTGTGGTGTTTAGCTGCCTGCTGGGTTAAACCACAACACTTTGTTTTAAGAAAATAAATTTAATAAGAAACCAAAATCTTAGCAGAAAAGGATATTTATAAAACTGTAAAACTTAATGTAATAAAAACTTAGAAGGAAAAAGCTTCTTAGTTTTTCAAGCTGTAAATATGATCCAACTGCTGGAAAAGTAGCGAGGAACCAAATAGGCACTGAGATTTAAAGCCTCTAACAGGTTGCAGAACATATTAAGCTACTGTGAGATCCTGCCCCAGATCTATCAATCAGTTCCTTGGATAAAAGCTGTATGTTCTTACTGATTTCTTACTTATTTCTGCATTGCTGAGGTACTAAAGTATCAGAACATTATTTCTTACAGAAAGCTCAGAAATTGTCCTCTGTGGGTACCATCACCTCATCTTCATAGGGCCACATTGCTTACTTTGCAAAGACCCTGTCACGACAGTAATTTTGGAAAGGTACGCTGAAGCATTATAGAAGTGGGAGCTGGAACATGAAATATCATGGGCCATTTAATATCTACATCTAATCAAAAAGCTACCAATTCTCTCTCAAAAAATTAGCAGTAATTGAAGCTGATCTCATCAGCACTTTGGTTGGTTTCAAGTTCTTGGCAGAGTTTTTATATAAGATTTCTTTTGACATTATCTAAACATCGAAAATACGTCCTTTGACCACTCATTTCATATTTTGTTTTTATAAAACAGCTGATGCCTTATCAGATTTTATGAGTCAGAAGAAAAACGCTATATATTCCTTATAAATGGGAAAGTAAAGGGTACTTTAAAGTTATTTTTAAAGTTTGTTGGATTTTTTTCAGCTGTTGAATCTAAACATTCCAAAAGTAGATTGAGTTCTCTGAAATTATACTTGTATATAAAGCCCTGTTTCCTAATTGTGGCATTTTGAATTGAAAAGTTTGGAATTTTGTTTTCAAAATGAGTTGCCAGAAATATCTTTTCATGTATCACTCACATAAAAAACCCTGCATTTTAAAGGGACAAAATCAGACTTAATTGATGAATTGTTTTCCAATGAAAACAAAACATATTTTTGATTAATCAAAATTAATTTGATGGGAATGTATTCCACAGCATAGCTTGCAACTTGCTGTTTAGGGCTTTTTTGTTCAATTTATGGCTATACTCCCTTCCTCTTGAGCCCCCTTCTAATTGCAACCTTTCCTAATCCTGGAAACCTCTGGTGTCCAGGACTCCACTTCACTGACTCAATTCCTGAATTGACTTCAGTGAAGATATGCTGGTTTATGCCAGCTGTTTCTTTGGCCCTGTACCTTTTTATTTGGATAAAACCTGTTGATTTTCTGTATCCCTGCTCACAATTTGTTTCCAAATAAGCATCCCACACTCCAAGGGCCATCTGCTCTTTGTTCTGAGCTAATAAGTGTGCTTTAGTACTAATGTCCTTGGGAGGAAGTGTCATTTTCTAAAACAGGGCTCCTGTTTTCTTACGAACTCAAATTTCTAACCCTTGTGAATTAACAAGTTTAAATAATTTTCTCCCCACCATGCTCACAGAAGTAAATTGTAGGTGCACAGAGGATGCTATACAGATCTACAGTACAGTCTGGTGATCCAGACTTAATGACCCCTGTTCAGTGATACAGACCCGTTAAGCAGGGGGGACATCTGTTCAATGCTCAGACTTAGAGTGTACTGAAAACGTAAGCTCTTTTAGTTATGACTGGTTATGAGGAACCGATGTCCTCCTCCTAAGAGTGAACAAACCATATTCATAGAACTATTTGAAATAAGCCACATGTAAGTATTGTAAAGATCTTCTGGAGTTTCAAATACAAAGTTTTCCCAAATATTGTTAAAAATATCCTTCTGATTGATTTTTCAAATATATATACTTCCTACTTACCTCGGTTATGTGCCTTGGCTTTGTAGACAATCATTCTAAAACAGAAGACTGTCCCTAAGAACTTCACAGGTTATCTGGTACATAAGTCTATATTTAGTCACTATCCTCTGAAAGCTGCTCGGATGATAATAATCTGTTTTCTACTTTCCTACTAGTAGGCAGAAGCAAAATAACCATCAGTGCTGTCCATCAGAGAAGTGGTAGGCTGAGCCTGCAATTACCGGACAGACAATACCCATTTTGCAGAGAGGTGATATGCCTACCAGACTGGGGTTAACCATAGCTTAAGGCTAGACTTAGTTAAGAGTTTCTGAGATAAAGTTATGATCCATGATTAATTTTTTGAAAAGAAGTGTTTCTTGAGTCAGAGCTGGGATTTGGGCTGGCAACCACCAGTTTGTAGGCCACTATTCAACAGCACAATAAATCCCCCAGGCTATGGAGGATAAAAATTAAGAAATCCTCTGGTCACACAATATAGAGTACTAGGCACATTTTACCATTTAAAATTTCTCTCAATGGGATAGCTAAATTTTGACCTGTCAGGCTTCACTCTGGATAAAACAGTGCCACTTCAACTGGGACAAAGCTAGCACAGTAGCTTAAAGTTAATAAATACTTCATATTGTGTCATTGCCAATTTGATACATGAGACCATAGCTGGTCCAGACCAAATGTATGCCTTTGAGCAAACTGTTTGTGTGTAGGCTTGGTGTGAGCAATGACGTGACCCCCAGCTGAAGCCCACAGTTTCAGCAATACCTCCAGTACAGGGCAAAGGAAAGGAAAAGGGTGCTTTAGCTTGAAATCCAGGCAGTGGGAACTCTGCCTCCTGCTATCCTACTCGTTTTGGTGTTAGGTTGCTTCTCAGTTAGGAGTGAGGACCAGAAAAAGTCCCAGTTAGGCTTTTCCTTCCTTCTTCTTGGTCTTATGGAAGGTATTTTTCCTTTCCAGTTTAATTAAGTAATCCCAACCTTTACACACCCATAGCTCTTAACCTGATGACTAGCAGCTCATAAATCTTATTTGAGGATGTTGCCTTTTTCAGTAGACCATGCGGTTAATGGAGTTCTTCATATAGGGGAAGGAATGGAGCTTGAATGACATGATACCTTTTTTTCACCCCCACATGCTTATATTTTGTGCTATGCTAATACCTAGCAAATTCCAATGAAACAATTGAATGCTGTGAACATTTTTCAGACTGTGCTCCACAGAAGGATTCAAGACTATAAGAAGCTTTGGAAAGAAATGTAGTTAATGGTTCACTATTACATAAGCTACTTATCTCAAGAATAATTTGTTTTTATATTTCTCTTACTGACATTTTTCATTAGTAATGGAATAAAAGATACAGATGAGGAGATCCACTTTTGTCTTAATTACTGCAAGTCAAATTTTGCCCTTTTGAAGGTATATATTATAAAAAGGTAATATGTTAATGTGAATACCAGAAGGTCAATTAGATTAATTGGTGTTGTTCTATATTATTTTTTCTTTTATATCCATTTATTTTAAGGCACTTAGGGAAAGGAATGGAGCTTGAGTATGATGATACCTTTTTTTCACCCCCACATGCTTTTTTGTGCTATGCTAATACCTAGCAAATTCCAATGAAACAATTGAATGCTGTGAACATTTTAGACTGTGCTCTCCACAGAAGGATTCAAGACTATAAGAAGCTTTGGAAAGAAATGTAGTTAATGGTTCACTATTACATAAGCTACTTATCTCAAGAATAATTTGTTTTTATATTTCTCTTACTGACATTTTTCATTAGTAATGGAATAAAAGATACAGATGAGGAGAAGCACTTTTGTCTTAATTACTGCAAGTCAAATTTTGCCCTTTTGAAGGTATATATTATAAAAAGTGAATATGTTAATGTGAATACCAGAAGGTCAATTAGATTAATTGGTGTTGTTCTATATTATTTTTTCTTTTATATCCATTTATTTTAAGGCACTCTGCTTCTTGCTGTAGAAGAAGGAGCAACTGTTTGTTGGAGAACAAAACTGCTACAACTACACATTATGCATACTGCTTAACCTAAGTTCCACCCTTATTATGTTCAGTCCACTTACTCTAAAGCCTTTCAAATTTTCTGGGAGATCAATATAAGAACAGTGAAGATGAACATAAAGATTTATGTATCACACCGTTATTATTATAAACAACAATCTGTCAGTATGAAAAGGGCAATAATTAGGTGTAATGGAAGACTCCATTCACCTTTATGGTTTTTATTATTGCTAAAGTAACATAAAGGGTGGTCAAGTCCATTTGTATATTAGTAGAATTACTCTTAATGGTTCAGTCAGTGATAGGTCTAACACAGACAGGTAACCATGACAACCAGGTCATTTTTCTCTTGGTTAGTTAAAACAAAACCTGATTTAGTTCTGTATCTGAGATGAAAAGAACAAAAACCCATGCATTCTCTCTTTCTGGTAAACCTTCAAATGGAAGCTTGCAGAGAACCATTGTTTAATTTCAGGCACTAAAAATGCATCTGAACTTTATAACAGTAGGAGCTGCATAACTTAGAAAAAATCATACTGTATCTTAAAATGTATCCTTTCTCCTGTTTTAAGTCACTTTGCATGTGGATTAATGGGCATTCACATTTATTTTTTAATGTTTCAAGTGTTAAGACACATTACAGAACAAGTCATTGACTAGTAGGGAAAGAGTCTATACATTATCTTATTTATGTACTGTTACATGGAAAGGAAAGATATTTATTGGAATCAGACTGATACAGTGCATCAAAATCCAATTAAGGTTTGGACTAAAAGAAAATTAACATGCCTTTCGTTAAAACAAGTAACAAAAAATAAAATATAAGTAAAAAGTATTTGCTGGGAAACTGCAAAATCTCTGAAAAGTGTAATATTAACACAGTATGAGAAATACACAGAATTTCGCACATTGAACATGAGAAAGAAATGGGAAAGTACATCTTTAAACAAAGTGGCAATTCATCATCAGGGGAGAGTTAAATTTGTTGCCTTAATGCTTATAAGGAGTACTAGGCTCAAATTAAGAGAAGAGTACATCTAATCAATTTTTTTACAAAGCTGCATGAACTGAATGAAGCAATGAGAATGACATGCCTTTTCTTCATTTGGTAGCAGCCCTTCACAAATAACTTTTGAGGTTGTTTTTTTTTTCATAAAAAGAAACATTAAAACTGAATTTTCAATTTCCAGATATTTCTATTTTATTTAAGACATAACACTAGAAGAAAACATTTTACTTGAAAAAACAGCAGGCTTACAGACAAAAAGAGGACCCATCGAAGTGAACAGTAAAATATCCAGTTAACTCTACAAAGCTAGAATTTTTCTCAAATTCCTTAGTAAAAATGAAGAAAACCACTACTGCTTGTATTTTTCCTCCAAAGAAAGCAAACCATTCTATGAGACATAATCCCAGAATCATTCATTTGAAACCAAGTTTAGTTTTTTTTGCGCCTGTTTAGTTCAGCGAAAGCATTTTTTCTTGAATTTTGAATCGTCCATGTTTTCTTCGGTACAAATTGCCAGTTCATAGCTAAACTACAACAAATATGAAATAGAATGCAACTATAATGCTCCTGCACTAAGATATTCTGAGTCACTTTAAAAACATATTTTATTGACCCTAGTAAATTCAGTTGACTTACAAGAAGCAGTTTTTTGATCAAATGGTGTGTGGCATCTGTAAGCCAACTGATACTGAAGGATGTCCTTAGGCTTCCTGCACCTTATGCATCTCCAAGGTCTTAGCGTGAACACTGGTGAATGTAAGACATGAAAATCATGTTAGAGAGAGGTGGCTGAAGATTAGATCCTGAGATTCAATCTTCTATAAATTTCACCTGATGAAAACAATGATGCCTCTCAGAAAAAGGAGGGTTGTCTCCCCACCCTTTCCCTTTAGTTATTTAATATTAGTTATAAAAATACATTACAAGCTATTTCGGAAACAGCTCTACAGCTAACCACCTACATGGAGTAAACTGGAATATTATTGGCCCCCATTGGGAAAGTCTCCAAATATTTGGTCAAAACCTGCACAGAATAGAGATGAGGTATTAATCTCCGTGATCAGAATGCTTCGAAGGGTTTTTTGTCTTTAAAAATCTGACTTCTTCTACCCCTCCCAATATACCTTTATACAGGGAAACAAAATTATCACAGATTTAGGTATGTAAACTGCTCTAGTAACTTACCGTTGTTATTTCCCAGTAAAGATGAAAGGTGATGCTAAGTGAATGTGTATGTTTAACACAGTGCATACCTATAATGCAGTGTGCAGCCTGTAAAGATACACCTCGATCAATGTAGTTCCTGATAACAGTGCAGTTACGGCTCCACAGAATTCAGTATGTGTTGCTTCACAGGTACTTGGCTGAAGAAGCCCATCCAGGCTAGCCTGAGTTTGTCTATGTAATTTGCAATTATATTTGTGTATTACAGATGTGCAAACAAGAAGGCACAAGTGATGAAGGAAGAACAGGATATAATTTCTTGGCTTAACTTTGGAGAGCTCAGAAGGCAGATGCAGTGACAAGGCACTTTCTCTAGGATCTGTTCAGGTATCTGAGGGAAGACACCACAGTATGTTGGATATGAACAGTTTCAGACAGCAGAGTTCACTTTTTTTGATTTCCAGTAGGTAGGATCCATTTATTCTGTGAAATAGAGGTCAGTTAAGGTTCTGAGTATATTATGTGTAGGTCAGTTAAGGTTCCATGTATATTATGTATAGAACCTCTGTTCTAAGCTATTATTCATTATGATAAAGTTTACATCTAATATATATATATCATGCAATAGATATACATAAATAACATCAGAAAACATTATACAACCCTATTGCTGTCATAAAAAGTCCATTATAAAGATAAATACATTGCATATATACATACATACATACAACACAATAGTAAAACTATAACAAATCTAACCACACAATATACTGGATATTAAGAACTCAGCACAAAGTAGTGAATATTTGCTGAGTATTGTTTGATGACCTATATTCTCAGCTCATTTACTTTGCAGATAAATGATTCATCCCATGTATTGCACCTTTGGAGGGCTGTCATACAGGCCAAGATAAATTAAGAAGGCTAATGAATTCAGAAGTATTTCTGAGTAGAGAAAACTTATGGTAATGTGGCTTCAGGCAATGTATGTTTGGGATAGAAGATACACGAGGAATAAAGAACCTAAATCTTGTAGAAAACAGTAAGGCTTCAATACCACAGATAACCATGTTAAGATACGAATTTCCAAGATCATGACATATGTTGCTAGTAGCTTTTTGCTATGTGAAGAGGCCTTAATAAAATCCAGTTTGTAGCTGTGTACTTGCAATGTATGCTATGAAATCCTAGTGTAAAGAGAAACGTAGCAAAGTGAATAGAACAGAAAGGTTACATGATCTTCTGCTTTTACATTCCTCTTCCAGTGACATGAAGTTGCTAAGTAATGTAGACACTTCAAAGTGTGCTTCATGTGAATATTTCATACTGCTACCTATGATATGTACAGCTGTGGGAAAGGCATTAATAGTATTGTATTACAGAAGATAAAATAAGCTCAGGTAATAAAAGTATTGGAAGATGTGTTTGTAGTTCATGTTTGTATTTGAATCTCTAACCTTAATAGTGGTGAAATTGTTATAATTAATCACCTGCTTCTGCTTCATAATGTAGCTTTTGATAAAGAATTAGGTCATCAGATTTATTTAAAGTCTGGATTTATGCATTAGATTTTTACGTCATTGTTGGAATAATCAACATTCTGTTATGTAATAACCCTTTGAAATCTCTGAAAGATAGAGATGGGAACTTATTAGATACTTGCCATTCTAATGGTATTAGAAATCAAAGGATATTTAAAAGAAATTTTAATAACACATTAATTAAGAATAGGTAGCATTAGTGACAGTCAAACCTCATAAGTATTGTTCTTTGAGCTTTGATTAGGATGCAGCACCTGACTGGATGTCTCATGAGACATGGCTTGCTTTCCGTGACATTTCCAGCCTTTCTGGATTTTGAAGGGGACAGGCATACTTCAGGTTATTTAAACAATTCTCTTATTAATTGTTTCACAGCTCTGTTCAGAGCTGTTATTGTAACCAGTAACTAGTTCTCACCAGAACATAGAAGTGCAAAAGCAGATAAAATTGTTATGCATATAACAGCTAATAGATTTTTCTTAAACTCAACTGCATTCTCCTATGAGAATACTGCAGAGCCATCTTATACATATTCTGTAAACTACTATTCAACTGAACAGCAAGGGAGTACATACTTTACCATAAAAATTTCACAAATTGTTTCAGCTCTTAGAAGACACTCTGCTTACCACTGTGAAACAATCTACGAAAACAAATGGTATTATTCTATTAAGAGTAATACACAGATTTAGCCAAAGGCAGCATGACTATGCCAAGGCTTCCTAACATCCTACTGTCTCTGCAGCTGCTCACAGAAGGAACCATGCAGACTACTTAACACAGCACTGTCTTCTACTCCTCTAACGACAAAAAGTGGAAATCTCCAGACATTAACACAGCAATCCTGACAACAGCCAGTGGCAGGTGTGGGCAGAAAAGGCTGCATTTGGTACGCAGCCACAACTGTTCTTTCCTGGTCTAGCCCTGTAATACCCCGGCTGCAGAATCTTAAACTGCTTCCTCCATCAATGTTCAGCTGCTCTTGCTTCTTCCTTTTCTTGAAGTTAATGATCTGAATGAGACAACATGTTTCTTCATGTCATAACACTGCACCCTTGACTGTCACCTACTTCCAGGAAGTGTAAGATTACAGAAATTATTTGGGTTTTTTTAATTTCTTATTTAGACTTTAAGCCAAATTATGTTTAGCCCACCACTTACGAGCTATTGTTAAGTCCCAGAGACAAGCCAAGGCCAGGCATTCCTTGAGCCTCCAGTCCAGTATTTGGCAGTTGCCAACTTTTTCTCCTTAGGGTCTCAACAGCTCTTACTTTCTTGAATCAAGAATGTCATGCTATCTTTTTCAGGAGATTGATATACACATTTCCTCACCAGGAATATAATCTATATATCATGACGTAATTGATCTAGCAATTTTGTACTTTTTCTCATGCCTTGCTCTTGTTTGACTAGTTCTTTCCAATTGCTCATATTTGCTTCTTTAATTCTGATTAATACCCCTTCACAATCAAATTCTTCATAATATTATATAATATATATTCTAAACCCAAATTTATATATGCTCTCATCCTGTTACTTTTACTGTCTTTTATTCATCTTAGAATGCAAGTGCTAAAAGGTAGTGTTTCTGTCTTTCTTTACATGCCTGCAGTATAAATAATGCATCAAATCATGGTGCTTTTGGGGAAAACCAGTGTCTGAGAAACACACTGATAGGAAGGCATTTCACAAAATATAGAAATATACTGGACCCCATTCCATTCAAGGAGGAAATTTTGTATATAACTCCAGAGGTGAACTGAAAATAGTTCATTTTCCCTACATCAGAGAACGGAGTTTGGCTAAAGATTAAAGCACAGAACGAATGGAAATACTGATGCAAATTGCAACTACAGGTGAGATTCACTTCATCTATGGGAAGTCTTAATCTTTTGGCTCCATGTGAGAAGTGGGATAAGTCAAATGCATCTCCTGCTGGGAAAGGTGCTGCAAAGCCCTAACTGAGCAGCAATCCATCTCTGTGGACTGAAGTGCTCTGTAAATGAAGGACCAATGTGGAAGCAGATAGATAAGATGCCAGCAATTATCATACAGGAACAGGTAACTAAGTCCTTGCGCCTTGCAGTAACAACATGACCTGTTACGAACGCCAGATAGTTTCCTCTGTCCATCTCTCTACTGCTCATGACTCTGCCTTCCCACACCTGAGCCTATTTCTCAATGCCTTTGATATAATTTATATTTGCATCTTCCCTCATGCTGTTTATAAACAGTAATAAAGCCACAGGTAAATTCCATCCTAAGACTATTCCTTGTTGACCCTTCTCTAATGTCCTTCTTCCTTTAACACTCATGAATTGTCTAAATCCTAATACAACAGTGTTCTTCCATAAAATAGCATTATTGTACGATAACGTCACAATGAGATAACCAATTATGTAGGAAATGTGATATCAAATATTTTAATGGGAAAGGAAAGAAGAAAAGTTGTTCTCTTTCACTTTAAAAGTGAGCATGGGTTTAGGGATTTTTCTTTCTCTCCCCCTCCTCTGGGAGGAGGAATGTTATTTAAGCCAATATGTGCTTCTTAAGTCTTGTTTTTGTCTATTTTTCATTAGTTTGTATCTGAAGTAAGGTAATTTGGTGTGTTACCCTGTCATAGATTTACTGTATCAACCTTTGTCCTTTCATTTTGTATTCAGGAGGATAGTTTCCGTTTTCTTCAGCTGAATCTTTCTTTGGACAACGATCAATAAATCAGAAAATTGTTAACAAAACCCGAAGATCTTAGACTGTGCAGAACACCTATTCTAACATTTTAGAAATAAGTTTGGACTTCATCTTAACACTTTAAGTTCCTACTCTTTCTGTAGTTGTTTAGTTGTAGGTCTCTACAGAAATTAGGATAAGCATCTTTGTTCATATTCATTTTGGCAGAGCTGGTTAGCATGTGATATCTGCCCAGATTTTGCTTTGTCTGTGGTTTTGGTATATGCACTTTGTCAGAACTGTTTAATTTACAGTTATGAAGGGAACAGCCTAGATTTAATTCATGCTGCATTTTTTTGCATTTGCCAAAAGAGCTGGAAGGCAGAGCTATTACTAGATGCAAAGACTCTGCTTTCAGATCCTATTTCAACTAATAATTTCAGACCCAGACATCACATAGCTATCTAAAAAGGAAATTAATTGAAAGAAAAAAAAACAACAAACGAGCATTCACTCAAGTATTCCCCTGTGCAACATTCATGTACGGTTTGAATTCATTCTCTTAATTTTCTCTTGAATTTGGTCCTAACAGACAACTAAAATTGCCTTTGTCAGAAAGCAGAAACTAGTCCAGATGTCAGCTTTCTCCTATGTCTACTGTCTGAGCTAATTTACACCTGTTGTTTTTTCCTGTTATAATCTACATTTTCAAATGCTACTGCTAAATGTTATTTAATTATCTTGCTGCTTCTTTACTTTAAGGAAAGTGAGCCACTGCAGACAGCAGTGTGATGTAGCAGTACCCACAGTAGCTGAGGATATCAGGAGCAGCTCCTGCAGGCTCCATGTGACTAATTTGTCTTGCTTGTCTCTCTGACAGCTCACTGTGGTCTGTGTTGGTATACCCTGTCTCAAAGAGAAAAAAAAAAAGACATTCTGGACCTCATAAAAGAGCCTCTTCTACTAGTAAGCTTATTCAGTGAAATTGGTCATGACACCATTGAAATACCAAAGCCTAAGATAAAAGAAGAATTTATTCCAGCTAGCCTTTCTCTCTTGACAGACCTGTAAGGCAGAAAAATCTATGACTTACCTAAATGCAGAGATTGATCCAAGTTTCAGGCATATCAAGATCCTACAAATACTGCTTAATAGAAAATTCAACTCTTTCCCATCCTCTATATTTCAAGTTATTCATTACATTTGCCTTGTATTTCCCTTATATTTCCTCCTTATTTCATGGACTAGATTTAAAATAAAATTCAAATTATTACTTCAGGTTTCAAAGTATGCCAGGAAAAGGTCTGCTCTGTGAAACAACCTAAATTTCTCACGTTTTGTACTTACCTCAGCAGATGTGGCAGTAGCCTATTTTTCCTTTTCCAATCATATTAGTTGAGCATTTTACATTTTTTTTTTTTTTTTTTTGAGCTCTTTTTGCCGATAATAG
>NW_008795127.1:3887791-3888865 GCF_000699145.1 Aptenodytes forsteri | reverse complement strand
TTTTCCGAGCTGATAAACTTTTTTTTTTTTTTTGAGCATTTCTTTTTGCCTAAGAATTTATAGTTTGAATGGTTTTTCCAGGCTCCTCCTTTTAAGCGACCATAACTGACATAGTTCTTCTAATGAGGAAGAGTGACTGTACGAAACTCACTGACATGTTTCTCATCTGCCTAGTTACTGATGACTGAGAATCAAAACAGGTTTGTCTTACTGCAGATCACATAACTTTGAAGGATCATTTCTAACAGTGTTATCTGAAGAAAAATTAAGGGCTTTTTCTATATAAAACTGTTATTTAACTGAATTTCATTTTATTTTTGGACTTGCTGGACTTCAATAATTTACTTATTGATCCTTAGGCAAAGTTTCTCTGACTTAAGATGTGAAACAAAGCTGAAAATGTCTCTTTAACCCAAAGTTACGTTTTGCTTTGGACACTCATATGAAATGTCCTTTTTCTTTTCTTCCTGCTTCATTGATCTGGCCTGAGAAATACTACTCTCAACTGAGCAAAAGAGGTTCTGAGAATTTCTCCATTATGTCAAATGAACTCCTTAATCATCTGCCTACTCAGTACTCTTCAACAGTTTCTTTCAAAAATATTTTTGAAATGTTTCATTTTTGCTGGAGATACGGAATTCTTTGAGGAATGGAATTGTTGTGGTTCAGCTGCACTCTAAAGCTTCAGAAATTTTGGGAATTCAAGGGAGTTTCAAACAATTTCTTAGATAAACATGTTGAAGTTATATTCAGCCAAGCATTGAGTGTTTTCTTGTTTTGCACTCAGGGCTCCACATACTGCATATACTTTTTGCTCTGGAGCACAGTTCTGTATTACTGGTAAGATACAGGCTTGCTGCCATCTCCTTTCCAGAACTAGAGATTTCTTCTGATATCCATACACAAGGATTTTTGTCCCTTTAGGTGACTTCTCATGAAGGGCCAAATGCTAAGCTGCTGGGGAACTACAGGCCTGTCAGCCTGACCTCGGTGCCGCGGAAGATTATGGAGTGGTTCATCTTGAGGGCGCTCACAAGGCATGAGCGGGACAACCAGGGGATCCGGCCTAGCCAG
>NW_008795127.1:3885518-3886840 GCF_000699145.1 Aptenodytes forsteri | reverse complement strand
GGACATGGTTTAGTGGGCATGGTGGTGTTGGGTTGACGGTTGGACTCGACGATCTTAGAGGTCTTTTCCAACCTCAATGATTCTATGATTCTATGATTCTAAGCCAACAAATACCTGGAGTGCTCATTATTCTAAATGCTGTCAGAAATCTCAGCTATTTAGAGAACTCTTACATCTCCTTTTAAAGGTGAGATTGTTTTTCTCTGACATCTTTCACCTGCAGGATTCTCTGTCACTGATTGTTTTATAATCCCTTTATATCTTGATATATAGAGAAGCACCTGGAAGCATGATTTTGAATTTGTTTTATTCTGTTCACGTGGAAAATTAAAGTGCTGTGAGCGCCCTCAAGATGAACCGCTCCTATATCTGAGGATATATGATATTTTACTTTTTAGGTATGATAATACTAATAATAAAAAAAAAGGATGCTAGGGAAATGGAACTGGAAGTTTTACATGAATGGTGCAGTATAAAGCATCCTGCTTTGGGTTGCCTTTTCCTGATGTCTTGATGCATTAAGAAGAAACTCTTGTCCTGAGTTAACTGATTTCTTTTTAAATCTTTTGTTCTAAGGTGTAAATTTATTTCATAGTAATTTTGTGAAGGAGAGAACTATTTCTAGCTTTTGCTGGAAGTCATGCTTCAGGGTGTATCCAAAAGCTTTCCTCCTCTAGCTAGAACAGTATGGAAAGCTCTTTAAAAGCAAACCCAAATATGTCATCTCCACTGAAGGGATCACGTGTCAAGGTTTCAAGATTGACAGCTAAGTGTCATCACAATGTGTTTCAGTCATTTCTGTGGAGGAAGCTGTTTGCATCCATAGATCCAAGTCTTGTAGAAAAGTTGTTTTTCACTCTGTTCTTCTCATCAGTTAAAATATAATGGCATATGCTGATGCCTGGGGTAAACAGATTCTTGCATGAATTGAATTTCTATTAGTGCATCTCAGTGAAATTTAATATAAAAATATTTTCACTCATATTTACCATTCTGCAAACAACCTGAAATTCATATCTGTCCAAATGTATTTGGAGAAATTTTTGATAATGTCATATACCACCTAGATGCAATTAATCTCATATTGAATCCCTGTGCTGTGAAAAAAGATAGCAGTAATCAATTATTTGAAATTAAGTCACCAGATCTTTCATATATTTCATATGAGATGTCAAACATTCAAGGTCAGGTTGGACGGGGCTCTGAGCAACCTGATCTAGTTGAAGATGTCCCTGCCCACAGCAGGGGGGGTGGCCTAGATGACCTTTAAAGGTCCCTTCCAACCCAAACTATTCTATGATTCTATGATTCTATGATTTGAT
>NW_008795127.1:3874124-3884035 GCF_000699145.1 Aptenodytes forsteri | reverse complement strand
CAGCTTCTCGAGGAGAATGCTGTGGGAGACGGTGTCAAAGGCCTTGCTGAAGTCCAGGTAGACCACATCCACAGCCTTTCCCTCATCCACTAGGCGGGTCACCTGGTCATAGAAGGAGATCAGGTTGGTCAAGCAGGACCTGGCTCTCATGAATCCGTGCTGGCTAGGCCGGATCCCCTGGTTGTCCCGCTCATGCCTTGTGAGCGCCCTCAAGATGAACCGCTCCTATATCTGAGGATATATGATATTTTACTTTTTAGGTATGATAATACTAATAATAAAAAAAAAGGATGCTAGGGAAATGGAACTGGAAGTTTTACATGAATGGTGCAGTATAAAGCATCCTGCTTTGGGTTGCCTTTTCCTGATGTCTTGATGCATTAAGAAGAAACTCTTGTCCTGAGTTAACTGATTTCTTTTTAAATCTTTTGTTCTAAGGTGTAAATTTATTTCATAGTAATTTTGTGAAGGAGAGAACTATTTCTAGCTTTTGCTGGAAGTCATGCTTCAGGGTGTATCCAAAAGCTTTCCTCCTCTAGCTAGAACAGTATGGAAAGCTCTTTAAAAGCAAACCCAAATATGTCATCTCCACTGAAGGGATCACGTGTCAAGGTTTCAAGATTGACAGCTAAGTGTCATCACAATGTGTTTCAGTCATTTCTGTGGAGGAAGCTGTTTGCATCCATAGATCCAAGTCTTGTAGAAAAGTTGTTTTTCACTCTGTTCTTCTCATCAGTTAAAATATAATGGCATATGCTGATGCCTGGGGTAAAGAGATTCTTGCATGAATTGAATTTCTATTAGTGCATCTCAGTGAAATTTAATAAAAATATTTTCACTCATATTTACCATTCAAACAACCTGTTTAATATAAAAATATTTTCACTCATATTTACCATTCTGCAAACAACCTGAAATTCATATCTGTCCAAATGTATTTGGAGAAATTTTTGATAATGTCATATACCACCTAGATGCAATTAATCTCATATTGAATCCCTGTGCTGTGAAAGCAGTAAGCAGTAATCAATTATTTGAAATTAAGTCACTTCATATATTTCATATGAGATGTCAAACATTCAAGGTCAGGTTGGACGGGGCTCTGAGCAACTGATCTAGTTGATTATTATTTTGTTAAGGATGTTATGATCCTTCTTGAATGATAGCTGAAGAATTAAAATATGACAGTATCATGTTTCACTTGCTGAATTTTAATAGCTGTTGAAACATGTCCAACATTTAAATCCTAGTGAAGAAAGTACCCCTGTTTGGGGCAGTTTATCAGAACAAATTTAATCTAGGCATATGCTTAAACTCTGTTCTGAAGAGAAATGTTTTTAAACATTTTCCTGAATGGGCTCAATTCTTTATAATGTATCACTCTGTATCTGTAAGCCTTTATATTCATAGAAACATACTGAAATGACACTCAATTTTGATACCATTTTTTAGCCATTCTCGAGCTACAAGGGCTCCTTGGGCCAGGCAGTGCTATTAAATGAGATAATCCCCATACAAACATGGATATTCTGCTGCTAAAGGCAGCATGTTTTTTAAAATAGGCAGAATGTCTCTGTGCTGCAGAGACATTTCAGTAATTGTGCTTGGAAGGACACCAAGTTCAGGTAGACTTGTTATCTCTAGCCATGCCAACTACACAGATCCACTGATCCTCTGGTTGCAGGAGGGTTATAAGACTGGTTTAGCCCTGCGGGCACCCCGGGTCCAGGTCCAGGCTACTTCTGTGCTCAACTTAATAAGCCTGCTGCTGGAGTACTCAGGTGCAGAGCAAGGAACCCCACTGAGGTTTCAGAGCGGCCACGCTGAGTCTAGTGAGGAAAGTGCTGAGCCAGAGTTAACAAGCTCAGCTGACCCTGAACAAACTCATTATAAAGAACAGGAAAGTTTCTGCAGTGACCTCCGTACCTTTATCATTTGGGGTCAGGAGTATTTCAGCTCGATGAATAATGAAGAGTGGAATACATGCATGAGGGCTTGATTCTCTGTTGTATTTTCCTTTTAATACTCTAGGTAATATTTTGGACTTCTTTATAGAAATCCTAATGCCTGAAATTACCTTTTTCAGACATTATTTTTTCTTTCTCTCTCTCTTTTTTTTTTCACCTGAGAAGCAATTTCTTTGTTTTGTTTTGTTTTGTTTTGTTAGTCCAGCAAGTTCAAATAGTGCTAGGGAGCCCAGTGCAACAAACATGAAAACCCTACATTTCCCATTTAAAAGTGGTAGTCTAAATTAAAAATGTGGATATTCATCGCTTGCCTTGTTTTACATCTATTAGTTTTATTTGTGTTAAATGAATTTCCTGCCACTGGTCCCACGCTGGTATTTTCAGGATAGCATGAAATTGATTTCCAATTTCTGAGTTCAGACCTTCACTTGTAAATATGATGCCAGAATGTAATATAATCTCCTCTGCTAACAACCTAATCTGATTTGGAACAAAAGGTCTTTTAGAAAATGGCTCAGATTGATTAACCACTTCCACGCTAAATCAGCATATATACACTGCTGCTCTAATAGGTACTTTCATAGGTGCTAGGACAGGTCTTGATCACCAGCTGACACAGAATAGCAGAGCAAAGAGACTGCAAGTAAAGGGAAATAGAGGTTTTATTGAAGAAAAGAAAATAACAGAAGAGAGTAATGGCTTCTGTCTCTTCAAATTATTACTAGCATGGGTTTGCTGCAGCTAGGCTTTTGCAGCTCTCACAACACATCAGCCTTACCTCAGCAGCTATAAGCATCAGCTTACCCCAGCATTACCTCGCATCAGACTCTGTCTTCCTGTACCATAAAGCATTTCCCTTTAGACGTTTTAGTCCTTACAAAATCTCCTACGAGGCTTTGGTTTCAGAATCTAGAAGCTTCACAGAAGATTTAGTACAGATTTGCACCAATTCAATTTCTTACCTTCTTATGGCAACCTACGAAAAACTTGTTTTCATTCTTTTCCTGTTCCTCAGAGAAACTGGAAACTAGGTATAAACATATATAAGAAGAATAAATGCTGCAGCTCCCTGCCTTCTTCATTATTCTTCTTCCTTCCCAGTTTTGGAGCAAATTTTAAAATGTATTTTTTAGTGACATACCAGAGCTTCAGAAGGTTTATTTTTGGCATTATGGATCAGATGATTTATCTTACCTTGTTCAATATGTTTACATTTTTGATATTGGATTGATATTGGTATATACATGTGTAGGAACATTTTTAAAGCTGATTTACCTGTTATGTAAGTGACAAGGTTGAAAATTCTATTACTGGGTCTGAAAAACATTATTATCATGAGCCTCCCAAAGAATAGGTATCCATAGAAAGTTTTCAAAAGCTAATTTAAAATCACCACACCATAAGTACTAGTAAAATTGCTCTCAAAGAGTTAGAATGATTCCAAGGCAAAGATTATGCATCATAGCTATAACTTCAGTCTGTGACCTGTATATATGAGGCAGATACTTTTGTCCTTTGGACATTCTTATAACTGGTAAATGCTGGACAAATGCCTGGGCATCCATACCGATTTGTAGATCAAAGCAGAGCTCAAACTAACTATAAATAAAATTATGAGAAAGTCTCAGAACTTGTAAGCCCAAGTTTGAGATGTTCTATTCAATAATCACAGTCTACATGCTAATGTATGCTAAGACTCAATTTAATAAAAAAACCCCAAAATCTTTTCCTTTTCTGTTAAAGGGAATGTCACAAGGGAATGAGAAACTTTTAATTGCATTTTGAAATACTGCCTTTGATTTTTTTAATGCTGTAGCCAGTAGGTCACTGTCTGATTAAGCCTCTTTAACAACTTCCTGCCCAGAGACTGGAAATTAGTATGTGAAATAAGATTAAAAAAAAAAAAGGAGGTATTTTTTAGCTATGATTCTTTAGACAAAAAAAGAATACAAAGAATTACAAGAAATTGTGTAGACCAAGATGGATTTTTTAGAATATGTTAGGTCAAATATGGTACGAATTGTTTTATTATGATAGATGGTTTGATATACTTACAAGGATGGCAATGTAATTTTTCTCTAATTTAGCTCTTTTCTCATGTTACTTCTTTTCATTCACTGCTCTCACCCACTGCATGCCAGAGGCTTCTGCCACCTTAACCTCTGCCAACAGCCCTTGTTCTGACATAGCGCCTAGGGAAGACAGGGATGTAGGTGAATGATGAGATGAGGCATCAATATCTGCTGGGAGGATGGCTTTGAAACACTGCTTTCTTTGAAAGCTGCTTTCCCCTGAGGGAGAATAGGATGTAGGATCTCTTTACATAATTGGCTTCTCCCTTCAATGCGGCATGGGCACAGATAAATGTGAAAATTACATTTCTTCTTTGGTACTTAGAGGGTGGTTATTTGTTCTGTCATCCTCCTCTTTTTTTTAAAAAGAGTTCCAACCTAAGAGTTACTGCTTTTCTGTGAATTGTTTAATTACGGTAGAATTTCTGAAGGTGTTCAACAAGTAGTCTATCTCTGCTCCCATTGAAGTCAGCAATGGAATTACTGTGGACCGTTATGAAAATAATGATAAGCCATTGTTTAGTGATTTTGAAAAACCCTGTTCTGTTACAAACCCAAGAAACTCCAAGGTCCTGTGAATAAGGGGTATAAGGAATACAAGTATTAAACTTGATAGTCTGTTGTCTCCTTCCATTCACATTTGTAGAGCCCAACACTGGGAAGAATATAGATATTTCTTCCCCATATAGCATTACAACAATGAAGTTTAAGTATAATGATAATAATAATAATAATTATTATTTTTCTAACTGGTCTAATATGAAGTTGGCTTTCCCTGCAAAAGAAAAAAAAAATAATGAGAGAGATTGGTTGGGATGAGAAAGTCAGAATTAGGCCCAGCGAAATGTAAAGAACACAAGAATGGGATTCAGGCATGGTTCTATTCATATGGATAATGTGACATTAGCAGAAAATAATTTTATCTACATGAGTAAATGACAATTTTGGAAACTAAAGGAAGCCCATTACGTAACTCTTCTTTGTGAGAATAAATGTTATCCTAGGTTGTCATAACAGAGTACTTCCAGGGGTAGGTATAAAAGACCTATTAAATCACACAGTTCATTTCAGTGCTAATCCAGTATTCTTACACTGTAATAACCAAACTGCAATTACATTATTTGAAAAGTTTTACAAGGAAGTTTGGAAATTGTTGAATCAGTTTTGAAATTTTAGAACCGGATCAAAAATCATACTTTGTTAAAATACAGTCTAAGGGAAAAAATCCCTCTGCTGAATCAGAATCTTTCTTCCGATATGTTTTTCTTCAAGTACCTGTTTCTGTTCACAAAAAAAAAAAAAAAATCTATATTTTTTAGGTGGAGGTCAACTGTTTCAGAACAAAGAAATATTTGTGTTTTTTTCCTCTTGACATTACTATGGATAATTAGCACAACTGAATGTAATTATGAGTCAGCAAATAGAAACCAAAGTTTTCAAAAGAGTGAATACATAGCTGACTAATTTGCCCAGACGTGAGTTTAAGTAAATGTAAACATTATACAGTATATTTTTCATTGATACAGGGACATACACATTTCCAGGCAACACTGAATGGCACAGGGAATACTGGCAAAAATAAGAAATAACTATACTGGTGTGAACTAAGAGTAATTCCAGTAGTCTGGTAAAAGTAAGTGTAAAAGATTTTGGCATAAAATATTTTAGCTTTTCCATCTCTTGTAATCCTATTAGATCTTTAATAGTTAAATTCATATTTATTAATAGTGGTTATTTCTTTTCAAGTTTACATGTGTACATGAGCAAACAAATGAAAAAGAAAGATAAGAAGCTATCACTCAAGCTCAAATTAGTACATATACTTGCAGCATATGAGGTATTTAACATCCACCCCACCCCCTCCAACCTCCCCCGTCAAGCAAATTTAGGACCAAATTCTGCTTTTATATGCAGGTCTGTGGAATCTGTGCTGCCTCCCTCAGCAGCAGAAAATGCTGCATGATTGAGATAATATTTGTTGGCTTCAGGATAAATTGCAGAATTAAAAAACTTTAAAAATTTATAACTAAAATTAAACTCAAGAGAGGATAATTAACAGCATTATTAAAAGAGAAAACAAAAGGGGGAATTAACTCATAATAGGAGAATACATCAGGTATTTGCGGTAGCCAGTAATAAAGTTCTCCTTTACAATAGTGGATGACGGGATCTCAGTGACAGAACTTTTCATCTGAGTTATCTTGTGGTTTTCAACACTTTTCTTTCAGTCTTCAGTGACCTTGAGAACGCCAGTGGAGGTTCAGACCCCCATAAAGTGAATTCAAACAAACCTGCTCTTTTTAGTGATCTTCCGTATATATTTCAGAGCTCCACAGGCACATTCCTCACTCCCAGAAGTCCTGACACCTCAGGCTTTTCATTAGTTTGCACCCAGCTCAACATGAAAATGACTTTAAATAATTTAAAGCTCTTCCCTACTACTACAAAAAGTAAATTCTATCATATTTTCTTTGTACATTTTGACAACAGTGATCATACCAATTACAGGCACATACATATATAGGTACACAAATATATATAATTAATGAAATGGTTACTTGGTTATAATTCATTACTGAGTGAAAGAAAATCCAAGCAACAGCTGAATAGGAGAATGAATGTCAAAATGGCATTTTGGCCAAATAAATTGAGAAGAAACAGACCCAGAAGAATGGAAAGAAGAGAGAGTGGGAAGTGTCAAAGTCAAAAAAGACAGAAAAAATTATCAGATTTCTTCTTTATGCCAATCTACCTTTCTAACTACTCTCAGCCAATGGCCAATATACCTGTTATATCTGGGAAGGAATAATTCCTTGCAGCAATGTGTAGCTTGAGGACTGCTGGGCTGGAGCATCTGTGGAAGTTATCAGATTTCTTCTTTATGCCAATCTACCTTTCTAACTACTCTCAGCCAATGGCCAATATACCTGTTATATCTGGGAAGGAATAATTCCTTGCAGCAATGTGTAGCTTGAGGACTGCTGGGCTGGAGCAGCTCTGTGGAAGAGGCCGTGGGGGTGCTGGTGAGCCAGCAGCACGTGAACAACAGAGAGGGCCACCAGCCTCATGGGCTGTATTAGTGGAGGCACGACCAGTATATTGAAGGAAGGGATTATGCCCCTCTGTGTGGCACTTGGTAGATCACATGTAGAGTATAGCATCCAGTTTTATACCCTACTGTACGTGTGGTGCATGATTGGAGAATAAGAGGCAATGACCAAAAGTTGAACAAGAGAGGATCAGACTGGATATAAGGAAAAGCTTTTCCACTGTGAGGACAGTATAGCAGTGGACCAATTTGCCCAATGACAACGTGCAATTCCCATCCCTGCAGGTTTTCAAGACCTGACCTGATCAGGTCTTGAGCAAACTTTTCTGATCCCACCACTTGAGCAGACAAGTCAGACAACACAATCTCTTGAGTTCCTTTCCAACATGAGTTACCCTATGATGTTACATGAACTGCTGTTGCTCAAAGCCTTCAGATTTAATGAGTAATATATGGTATTTAAAATGAATTAATAAGCCATGATCTGAACTATCAGCTCAAATTGGTATTCAGTATTGAAGAACATTTTGGTGCTTTATTAAATATCCAAAGGAAGACTGCACTGTTCTGTTAGGCCAATAACTTCAGTGGATCAATAAACCTCACTGGGTCAAAATCATGCCTAAAGTTATTATATTGATTTTGGAGATTTATCACTAGAAATATTATGTCAAGTATCTTCTCTCAGTATTCACTGGTTCATAGGGAGTGCAAGAAACTCCGTAACTGAAAAAGAGAATAAATTGCTTGTAGAAGAGTTTCTTCCATATCCCAGGCAGTTGGTGCTGGGCATGAGACCTAAAATATGTGTCTGTATAGTCAACATATGTTTTCATTTTACATAAGTAACTGTGGAAGTTTTCCTAATTTTCATAAATCTCTAATCCTTTCATAGTTGTACTAAAGTCTTAACTTGTATAAGATTTTTGAAGAAATTAATGATAAAATTTGCAAGAATAAGTATGGAATTATTAGTTCAATCACCAATGAACATCACAAGTAGATATTACAGTTCAATTTATAATTTAGTCTGTGCTTTTTAGTTAAATTATGGTATTAAATAGGAAATTAGCCACATAAATCACCATATGACTTGTGAAGCATGAACCCAGTACAAAATTCATTTATGTTTACATTTAAGATATAGCAATATTTCCTCTGTCATAAATTTATTTAATCCATAGATCCCAATGGTGGAAATCATGCCTATGTAGAAAATATGAGCAAACCCACTTAAAAATAGGTTTTCTTGCACTTATATTCAGTGTAGGGTTGTGAAGTACTCTGCACAAGACTGGAATAATTTTTCTTCAGTCATGACTCAAAATATTAAAAATTACAGATTATTGTCTGATTCTGTCACAGCCATCCTCTGTTTTGGACTAGTTCTTGTTACTGAAAGACAGAGGTAGATTTATACATCTGATTTTATTTGGATCAATTCAACATGTATTCACAGAGCTCTTCTTTCAGTCTCAACACTTTCCAAAAACCTTCAGAGGTGCATTCTCCATCTGTGAGATTATGAGTTTAAGGTAGTTGATTGAAAACAGTGAGCTTATATCTGTTTCTTCCAAAACTGAGGAGAAGAAAAGTCTTGGCAGATAGAATAACTTGTGGCTGAACATTTTCTCCAACGAAATAATTTAATTCAAAAGTACCTGCAATTCAGCAAGAGTTGCAGTGCAATATGTTTTTCACAGTTTATAATACCTTTTTTTGAGAATCTTTTTATTTCTAGTTTTGTATGATTTATTAAATGTTAAGGACAGTTGCATTGGCTAACTTTCTGTGAGATTATGAGTTTAAGGTAGTTGATTGAAAACAGTGCGCTTATATCTGTTTCTTCCAAAACTGAGGAGAAGAAAAGTCTTGGCAGATAGAATAACTTGTGGCTGAACATTTTCTCCAACGAAATAATTTAATTCAAAAGTACCTGCAATTCAGCAAGAGTTGCAGTGCAATATGTTTTTCACAGTTTATAATACCTTTTTTTGAGAATCTTTTTATTTCTAGTTTTGTATGATTTATTAAATGTTAAGGACAGTTGCATGATGGCTAACTTGAATCTCTTCTGGGTGTACACGAAGCACATAGCTAGGGTTTCTGTATTGTTCTGGCAGAACAATAAAAAAAAAATCTTCCTTTCCTAACCATTCAGATTTCTACACAGATTAAGAAGATTACCTGAATTTAAGAAATTAAATAGTTTAAGTACTTTATAATATTTTATTCATAGGAAAAATATAGTTGTACCTCGTCTTGTTTACCAACCGTGGTTCAGTTACCCTAAATCCTGTTCCAACACACTGAAATGAGGTGAATTCACAGGGCATTACTAAAACTTTTTAGCCAGTATGACCAGCCTGATGATGCTGAGACCTTTTTTATCTATGACGTCCATTGAAACATTACAGTTGTGTAGAAGGATCATATGATGGCATGAGAAAAGTCACATAAATTTTTCTGTGTCAGTGGCTTCTAGACACAGTGCAGGAAAAAGAATACTAATATTTGACAAAACTCAAAAGAACATTGTCCTGGTTTCGTCAGGGATAGAGTTAATTTCCTTCCTAGTAGCTGGTACAGTGCTGTGTTTTGCATTTAGGGTGAGAACAACATTGATAACACACCAATGTTTTAGTTGCTAAGTAGTGCTTGCACTAGTCAAGGACTTTTCAGCTTCCCATGCTCTACTGACTGAGAAGGCTGGAGGTGCACAAGAAGCTGGGAGGGGGCACAGCCAGGACAGCTGACCCAAACTGGCCAAAGGCATATTCCATACCATATGATGTCATGCTCAGTACATAAACTGGGGAAAGC
>NW_008795127.1:3865954-3873084 GCF_000699145.1 Aptenodytes forsteri | reverse complement strand
CCTGAGTGACCACCATCACAGATGGAGCCCAAAGTCACGGACTAAATGAACTCAATGGATATTTCATGGACATTTCTGGACATTTTACAGACATTCCACAAGGGTGGTCCATAGACTAAGGGAATGATATCTGTGTGTTATATCAAAGGATGGAAAGCGGAGCGGGTGGTTAATGATGTTGTACTGGAAAATATGGGACTTGAGCATGACGTAGATGGTATAGAATAAGGGGTAAATAGAATAATTTACCTATTAAACTGTCTTTATCTCAACCCATGAGTTTTCTCACTTTTACCCATCTGATTCTCTCCCCCATCCCAATGGGGGGGGAGTGAGCGAGCGGCTGTGTAGTGCTTAGTTGTCGGCTGAGATTAAACCACAACAAACGTCAAAAGGAGTGTGGCATGCATCCCACCAAACAATTACAGGGAAAATGTTCAGTAAGTTGGTAGACATAACAGAGCATGGAAATGAGGACACACCAAGAAGTGTTTTCTACCCCTCTCCTTTCCTCCTAACTGTTTATGAAGGCAAATCCTCAATGCTCTACAGAAAATTGAAGATCTTTGTTAAAAACTCATGGGATCAAAAAATCTTTCATGCCTTCAGGCCCATCACTTCAAATTTCATGGGCAATATCTTGCAATATAGTTGTTTCTGTCTTTCAGCTTGTCATGAAAGTGTAAGACCACCAATAATTATACAGAATGAGATGAAGTATTACTAAAAGCACCGAACCTCCAGAGCTGAAATCATAATATGAAATGCTGCCGCTATAACATGCGACATTTTGTTAAATCTCAAGGTGGTACTCAGCAGTGATAATACTGCACGGTTCACTGTTCATCTGTCACATTAATAAAGCACAATAAAAAGATGGTACTATTCCATGTCATCTGTGCTTTTCCACACCTCTTCCCTGGAAAAGTACAATTTAGTTACTCTTCTTAAGACTGATGTGTTTACTTGTTTTAAAATTCGGTTATCACTAAAGGGAATATTTTATGCCAAATGCTCTTACGCTGTAATAATGAAGAGCTTTTGCCAACTTTCTGTGTAAAGCCATAAAGATATACATTATGGATAATCAGGTATTTTAATGCAAATTTAATATCCTAGAAAGTAAAGCTCTACTGATGTACTGTACTGTACTGATGTACTTGCCCCTGTACTCGGCACTGGTAAGGCCGCATCTCGAATACTGCGTTCAGTTTTGGGCCCCTCACTACAAGAAGGACGTTGAGGTGCTGGAGCGTGTCCAGAGAAGGGCAACGAGGCTGGTGAGGGGTCTGGAGAACAAGTCTTATGAGGAGCGGCTGAGGGAACTGGGGTTGTTTAGCCTGCAGAAAAGGAGGCTCAGGGGAGACCTCATCGCTCTCTACAACTCCCTGAAAGGAGGTTGTAGCGAGGTGGGTGTCGGTCTCTTTTCCCAAGTAACAAGCGATAGGACGAGAGGAAATGGCCTCAAGTTGCGCCAGGGGAGGTTTAGATTGGACGTGAGGAAAAATGTCTTTACTGAAAGAGTGGTTAAACATTGGAACAGGCTGCCCAGGGAAGTGGTGGAGTCCCCATCCCTGGAGGTATTTAAAAAACGTGTAGATGAGGCGCTTAGGGACATGGTTTAGTGGGCATGGTGGTGTTGGGTTGACGGTTGGACTCGATGATCTTAGAGGTCTTTTCCAACCTCAATGATTCTATGATTCTATGATTCTATGATATTCAAATGTAAGCATTATTTTGAAAGAAAAATCTTATGCTGGGTTTGTTATGAAGTATGATTGATCTGTGTTGTTTTCTGACAAAATTATTAATTGCATTACTCCAGTCTTTATAAAATAAATCATAATAAAATAACCCAAAAAGGAAGCCAAGGAGACTGCATATATATTATTAGTCTGGTTACTTCCACTAAATCTCTGGAGAATTCAACTCAAGGCTAATTCTTCTTATCTTTTCCAAAGCTTGCCCACAGTATCATGTATTGTAATTAGTCTGAATATAAAAGATAGTACCTGCTACATGCAGCTTCTTTTGTTCTTTTAGGATTACAGTTAACAACATTCAGCTAAATTCTCTCAGCTTTGAACTAATGTGCTAAATGGAGGAGAGATGTTTTCCCCCAAATGTAGGCACCTACACAGGAGACAGCCATCATTTGTGTGCCCAGAGTCCAAGCAGGAGGTGGGAGGACAGGCACTCTTAACTGCAGCTTCTCCTCAACCCTATAGCCATTTTTCTTGTTCTGGAGGAAGCATGTTTTGGTTATACCCACACAGTCATTTGCGTGCACGTAAAGTGAGAGGGCAGTATTCGTTGGCTTTGTTTGCCCTTGATGGATGTGGACGATAGTGTTCCAGTTGGGCACCTATACTTCAGGCTGCATCTGAGCCTGAACCTACAGATTTGTGATCCTAATAAACTACATAAACACTTACAACAATGGCACTGCAGTACCAAAAATTAATTGTTGGTCTTAGCTATGTCTGGAGGAGCCAGAATGAAGTTTTAAGGCAATACAGAAGTTATGTTGCCTCTAAATGCTAGTTCATGTGACTAGTAATTTGGGCATCCCCTACTAGTCATCTGCTAAGGATTAGAGTCTGGCTTGGGTTTTCAAATAAGGGTTTCTAAAGAATTGGTACCTAGATTTTTCTTTCAATGAAAGTCCTCAAACTCAGCAGAAACTGGATTCTCAGAATATTTCATGCATTTATATTACTTAATCTCAAGACAAAAGCAGACATATTCTTGAGTTCAGAAGCTGAAAACCAGGGTTACTTTCTTCTAGCTCAGTGTCCCTAAATTCCACAACACGGAATAGTAGCTCCTCTGCCTTTTGTTCTTTCCCCACAAATCTGATCTTCTTGAAGGCGTAAGACAGCTTCACAAAGAAGTAGAAGGTCTCATACTCAGTTTCATCTACAACCTTCTTAGACTGCTCTCACCAGAAGCTGCAGTAGTAGGTATGAAATCTTCCCAGCATGAAGAAAGAGTAAAGATTGTTTCCCCTACCCTGGGGGAAGGCGGAGGAGAAGGGGATTCATATGGGCACAAAACTATGATGTGAATAACAGGCAGACCTTTCTGCTACTTCTAAAATCTGCCTGGCTTGTCCTGGATGCAGTGTTGTTACTGATGTGCAGTGATTGATGTGCAGAGATTACTGTGTGTTCTCAACAGAGGTGGCAGCTCAGGATACTGCGATATCCCTCTGACTCAGGGCTACACCACAGCAGAAGTTCAGCAGGGTAAAAAGGTTTAGCTCCTGAAACTGAGTTGTGTACAAACACCCAAATTTAGGTGCCTGGGTAGTGCAAAAGTAGATATCAAACTGAAATTGATAAATAATTATTAAAAGTGCATTTCTGTGACTCTGTTCTAAGTTCATTTCATGTACCAAAGCTGATCCTCTAGGTCTGGCCCAAAATTTTTCATGCTTTTGCCACAAGAGCAACACTGTTTCATTGCAGTTTCAACACAGCCTTCATGGAAGGCTGTAGCATTTTAAGTATGGTAGTCATATATCAAAAAGCCAATTTTTAACAAGAGTTCCAGTAAATGTCACCTGAGCTGCTTTTTCTTCATGTATTCTGAATACAAAACAGTTGGGAACTGTGAAGAATTTGCTAACACCGTTGAATTTTTAATGATAATCTCTGTAGCAAGTACTGATTTCACATTTCCTTTTTTTCCTTTAGGAAACCATTATTGTAAGAAAAACCGAAGATGATAGTAAGTAACAAGAGTATGCTATTTTAAAGCCACACAGCACTTAAAATGTCGGTTATGTCACACTGAGATGATTTAGATTAAAATGCAAAAAAAAAATTGAATAACTTTTTAGAGTTTTTATGTTCATTCAGAACTTTCCACATAATCTTTTGTCTATGTACATAGCTTGAATAATCAGAACAGTTTTAAAGTTAGGTTTTCATGTTCAACTGTATCTAAGACAGTGGATTACAAAATAATAATACATTTCATAAGTCATTTTAAAGGAAGAGTCTATGGTTTTGTTCCCTACAAATGCGATTTTCTTCAAAAATTTGCAATAATTTTAATTTTACAAATATGTTTCTTAATAATGTTCTTAAATATGTTTTTCAGGGTTTCTGTTGGTTTGACAGCAAAAAAATGTAATGTCACTGCCCTATTCTTGCCTAAAAGAAAAGCTAACAAGTAGATTTATTTTGGCATTGGTGTTTTACAAATAAAACAAAATAATTTTTTAGGTATGTTGAAGAGGAAGTATAAAAGCAAGTCTGAAATGTAAAGTGACCTTCACTAGATAAATTACAACTGTATTTATTCTTTCCTACGAGTCTGATTTTGTGATGTTTACCCAATGCACTTCAAAAATAAATTCCAAATCTGTTCACTCTCTCAGAAGTGTCTTCATTTTTTTATGTATTAACTTTTCATATGTTTCCTTTCCTGGTATCCCTCTCATATTCAAGAACCCTGGTTTTTGATGGCCAGGCATGCCAAATTCCATACTAATCAGCACATATTGTAGCTGACTTCAAATTAATCATTATCTTTCATCTAAGTTTCTATTTATAATTCAACTATTCTTCTGAATTCAAAATTATACATTTTAAATTTATTAAGCATTCTTACTCTAAGGTCCATTAAAACTCACTAGGACTGTTCTGATTAAATGCTATGCTCAGTGAGGCTGTGATGCACCAACTCACATCGATAAATGCTTTTCAAGGGGTCTTAGAACATAGAAGGACCTATGGATCAATTTTATATCACTGCAGAATTTGTTTCATTGTCATTACCAGACACTTCAAAGAGATTTAATTGCATATTTTCACATCTGATGTGTTTTCAGAGCTATTTGCAGCACCAGTATTTGTCCTGTCAAAAATAAAATATAAGCTACAAATATAATTTCATTACTGCTTGCTGTCAAGAAACTCAATGGTACATGACTCCTTTTGACTTCAGAAAAACTGAAAAAGGCTTTTTTTTTTTAAACTATATTCTTTGTTTTAGTAATATGAATCTGAAATGATTGTCTAAGAAGAAAAGCATATGAAATCTATTAGAATGATTTGTTTTTGTGATAGCAGCAGTTACTGAGGTGACATTTTAAGTGTGAAAGGCCCATTCTCATTTCTTGCCTTTACTCCAAAGAAAAGGGACAAAGAGGAAGGCAGTGACCTTAAAAGGCTTGTTTGCAACTGGGAAACTTCTGAGGCTGTGTTTTGAGGGGAAGGGGAAGGAAGAGGAGGGGAGGAGCAGGGATCTCTTTTAATTAGCTTTCCTGGTTATTTTTCTAAGCCATAAAGAGAATATCTGTTTTCTAATGATTCTATTATCTGTTATCGTAAGGAGTCAATAGTAGTTCTAGTAGGCAACAAAAGCATTCAGGTAACTCTCTGGTCCACTTTCATGATACTCAGTCTCTCCAGAATGCTATTTGAAGGTATTTCTCTCTCCATCTCATTCTGTCACACTTACCATTGTACCTGTTCTACAACGTGCTAAGGAACAAATTAGGCTGACAGATCAAATTTTGGGCAGTTGTATGAGCTAAATGGGGAACTGATCCAGACCAAAACCAAAGCAAATCAACCAAAAATAATCTGGATCTGTTCCCTGATCTCATCCATTAATTCTCTGCACTGAGAACTGTGTCAGCATAGCTGAAGAAGAGACACAGCCAGATCTGGAGTTGGAGTACAGCAGCTAGCAGCAGCAGTTTCTACTCCAGAGCAGTTTCTATTCCTGAGCAGATTCTCATTCTTTAAGCTGATATTGTTGGCAAACAAGTTTTATCATGAAAGTGGGGACGGGGGGAGGAGGGAGGGAGGAAATACTTGGGTGAGACAAGACAGTGCTCCATCTTTTCCATGAGTTCCCCCTCCCTACAAGCTACAAAACATAAATACCAGTGTTATTCAACTAGAGTTTGCTAAAGATACATTTTTCCACAATGACTAAGGAACTGTAAGAAAGTGGTGGTATTGTGATCTTGAGAAACCTGGGAAGACTGCTTTAAGCCAGATATTTTTTTTCCAGGGCCTGGTTCCCAGGATTAAACAGGTGATTTAAATCCTCTGTAATTATGCTCCACAGTCTTCAGAACACTGTGTGTTCCTATATTTTTCAAATGCAGGGATGATTATATCTCTCTACATATTTAACATTTGGTTCTTATTTACTGTTCATAAGCAGATAGATTTGATGTGGCTACAGTATTGTACTGTCAATTTTTTTGATAAATACAGTACTAGAGATCCTTATATTTTTCCATTTTTTCCCCAACCACAATCACATCTAATGCACTTTCTCATTCTTTTCCTTTTATCTTTTAAAGAACATCCCCAAAAGGTAACTTTCCTCAGAGAAATCATTAAAGAGTTACTAAAACTGAATGTACCTTCAAAAATTGGTTCAAAACAAGTTCACAATGACTTCTTTCTCAGAAACAGTTTATTTGTAGAAATTAGTTGGGTCAAGCAATCCACGTGTACTTAAGCTGAAAACACAAATGAAGGATATATTCAGTGCATTTGTTCATGCTTGAAGCGTGTTTCCTGTCCCCCTCAAGAAACAAAGACTTTCACCTCAAGCAAGTACATTTCCATTATAAGAACTTAGAAAAATCCATCATTATTTTTTGAAATCACAAAATATTTGTCAGTTTCTATTAAAACTGAATCGTGGAAGGATTAACATATAGACTCTGGAATAAATGGAAATTTCGCTCAGTTGTTGCAATAGGAAAATTCAGGTGTGAGGGAGAATAATATAGAAAACGGATCTAAATGTTTCAGGAAAAATATTAACTTATGATAATACCACCATAACTCTATAATCTGAGGATTTTAAGGACTGGATATTGACTATGCAAGTGTCTGTCCACATGTGTATTCAGGATAATTCTCTGCTATAACATATGCTGAAGTAGTAGCCTTTCAGAAAACGGATCTAAATGTTTCAGGAAAAATATTAACTTATGATAATACCACCATAACTCTATAATCTGAGGATTTTAAGGACTGGATATTGACTATGCAAGTGTCTGTCCACATGTGTATTCAGGATAATTCTCTGCTATAACATATGCTGAAGTAGTAGCCTTTCAGATAATTTAAACAACTGGCTTTACAGGG
>NW_008795127.1:3857966-3864650 GCF_000699145.1 Aptenodytes forsteri | reverse complement strand
TGGATGTAAGGAAAAATGTCTTTACTGAAAGAGTGGTGAAACATTGGAACAGGCTGCCCAGGTGGTTGGTGGAGTCCCCATCCCTGGAGGTATTTAAAAGACGTGTAGATGAGGCGGGGACATGGTTTAGTGGGCATGGTGGTGTTGGGTTGACGGTTGGACTCGAAGGTCTTAAAGCTTTTCCAAACTATGATTCTATGATTCTATTTATTTTGTTGAAGGCGTTGGAAGTAAAGCTCCGTAAACCTTCCAACTAAATGGGATGCTGGGCGCTAACATACAGAATTGAACTTTCATTTTGTTTTCAAAAAACCATTATGAATCAAATCAGAGAAAAGACCTTCCTCTCCCCTCTTCTTAGTGTGTTGGCAGAGTATAACTCCATTTCAAACATGTGTGGGTTCCCTTGGTAATTAGTTGTGTGTTGCAAAGGAGGTGTGTAAGGACTGCATGGTAGTGGAGATGGATGTGCCTGAGGGTGATGAGTGGTGAGCCCCAGTTCAGTCCAGGTGTGCTTGGATCCTAATAGGTTGAAACTAGTCAAGGTCTACAGAGGGCAGATGGATCGAGTCATATGGCATACTCCTCTCAAGGACTTCAGAGGTGTGCTTGATATAGCTAAATAAAGATGTAGAATAGTTAAAGACTGAGTATTACAGTACATTGTAATAGCAGGTGGTCATCATCATCTTTACAGAAGATACGACCATCCTGAAAGCACAAGTGCAGCACACTAATACCAAAACCATGATGAATAACTGCCTGCTAAAAAGCAGAAAAATGTGAAAAAAAAAAGTTTCTATATGTTTGGTCCTGGAAACAAGTTACATTTCTCCTTATTGGAGAAAGCTAAGTAGCTACCAAAGGGAGGAGGAATGAGAGCTATATATCTCATTGAAGCAGAAGTGTGTGTAGCAGACAACTCTTAGGAGATATTTACGTACCTATGGAAGAGGGAGAAAAAAACATTTATCCTATTTAAGAGGTATCTCCTAATTATGGAAGGAAGAAAAGGGGAAAAGATTAAACCAGCATAACCACCTTGAGCTCAGTCTAATTTTAGGTCATGTGATGACAAACTAAGGGGGGGGAAAGCCTATAAATTCAGACCCTGGCACGCTTTAATCATCGAATCATAGAATCATTAAGATTGGAAGAGACCTCTAAGATCATCGAGTCCAACCGTCAACCCAACACCACCATGCCCACTAAACCATGTCCCTAAGCGCCTCATCTACACGTCTTCTAAATACCTCCAGGGATGGTGACTCAACCACTTCCCTGGGCAGTCTCTTCCAATGTTTAACCACTCTTTCAGTAAAGAAATTTTTCCTCATGTCCAAATCAAATATTTTGGTTTCCCAGTGTATTCTTCACTATGCCCAAGTGTAACAGAGCAGGTCCTGATGTAAGTCTTACACACCAGCTAGGCAGCTGGGGGCGAGGCAGAGCTGTCTTGCAATACCCTTTTTTCTGTTCTTGCCCTTGCCATCCCCCCATAAGTAAAGGTTGTTGCTTTGGAGACATACTGTCTATAATATTGAAATAATCAAGCAGAAGATTGTACCTGTGGCAATAATAGGAGGTTTAGCAGACAGTTTAGGAGATGTAATTTGCCCTTTGAAGTTTAGGTCATCCCATCAACGCTAAGAGAAGCTCTGAGAAGGCATTAAGGGTAACATGACCTTCAGAAGTCTCTTGCTGCTTCTGTACACAGGCAAAATTCTCTCTCAGGTTTGTCCTCTTTTATATAATGGATGATGTAGAAACCACAGATATATTTTGATGTTTAAAAAAGTCTCAAACTTTATATCATACACGAGAATCTAATTTTTGATATTCCATTAATTTTTTAAGAATAGCTGTAAATCAGTGACCAGCCCCTGACAGTGGCCAGCGCCAGATGCTTCAGGATAAGATGCAGGAGTGCCTGACTTGAACAACTGCAGAATAAAGTGGTGCTCAAAAGAAAATTTTTTTTTTTTTTTTTTTTTTTTTTTTTTTTTTTTTTTTTTTTTTTTTTTTTTTTTTTTTTTTTTTTTTTTTTTTTTACAGAAATTTCCCTGCCAATGCTTTGCTTATCCTCTCGGGCATTACCTCCTTATCAACAGTAACAACAAAAGGTTATCATTGTATACAGGACATACTTATCTGAGCAACAGCTGTTTTTTCAGGCCAAAGGGTTACATTTCTATCCAATGGAAGCATTGAGCCTAGAGCTGTCTTTTTAAGATAAAGAATTATCAAAAGACAGACTGTTTGACTTGGAGAATTTTTAGAAAATCTGGAATTTACTACTCATTGTAATCTAAAGTACACTGCATGTAATGACCTAAGGATGTGCCAGAAGGCATATTTCTTCATCCAAGAGAGCTGAGCTGCCGTGAGAATCAGCTTCAAGGTTAAAAATTTTAAAATGGTTTTGTGCACCAATCAGTGCTGGCTGGTGCGTTATTGTTGGGGTTTTGATTTTCATACCTGTACATTTAAAATTATTCTAGAAAGTCGTTCCCGTTACTAATTACACGTTATTGGTAACATGCTGTGAGAAATGCCTCATCTATTTTTGAATCTTTTCCTAAACTTCTGAGCTATGTATTGCCTTGGGACAATGAGTTCTACACCTGTGTTATGTGGCAGAGACAGTATTTTGTATGCATTAACTCCTGATAATAAATACCATTGTAATGATAAAATATTGTAGTTAGTAGCTTGAACACTTTATTCTTCCACAGCTGTGGAACACGTATTGCCTAAACCTGGAGATGTGTTTCCTGATGATTTGTTAATTCAATTTGAATTTCTTACAACACCCCCTTAGGAGAAACTGAGGTGGCAAAATAAAATTTCCCTTTAATTTCCTGAAAGAGAAGGTCCTTAACAGAAATCTATTCCAACAATTTTTGTGCTAAAGATGAATGTAAAAGAATAATTTAGTGTCAAGTTATAAAGCCCTATGGTGTCCATGGTTTTACATTCAGCAGCTGTACTGCTATGGCCAGCTTAAGCATTTCTCACCTTCCACCTCCTTCCTTCTTCAGTTTCCCAGCTGGTTTCAGATTCCTGCTGAAACAGTGATCCTGGCTAGGCTCCTATCCCTCTTTTAAGTCTGATTATTCCCACAGAAGGAGCTGTGCTTGCAAAGGGGGAGGTGGGATGTGTGGCTGGCAGTGGGAGAAGAGGAGAAGTGGACAATGAAACTGGCTCTTTGGCTTCAGTCTATAGTTTTACCCAAGGAAGCTGACTGCAAAATTGTAGGATATAGTATATCTGGTCTGCCCATCCTCTCCCTGGTGCCAACACAGCTGTCCGTGCAGAGAACCAAGTCAAGGAGATGATCCAGGGCCCTGGAACTATCCCTAAATAAAATGTCTGGGTCTCTGTTCCTCCTAAAGAGACTGATTTGTTAATCCAAGTCACTATGTGGCCATACAAACATATACTGATACAAGATGGGGAGCAGCTTGGCATTGGCAGAGTGACCCAGGAAAGAGCAAGAGTGCAGTCTCCTAGCACAGAATGGCTCATACAGCCTCAGCTTCAGATGAACGAGTACTCATTCCCATGGGTATTATTGCTAACTTCAGAAAACTTCAATAGGACTAGCCACAGGAGTAAGCAATTTACAGTATAGCCCTTGGCTTCTCTGCAGTATCTTATCCTCAATTACACCCCTCGTCCCTGGTAACCCAGCAGTCTCACTCGTTGCCTCACAGACTTCCATCTGCACACTGCTGCCAATCTGTTACTCATTTACATTAGCATAACGAGAAGTGTTGGTTGTTGGGTTTTTTCATTACTGTTTTTGTAGAAAGCATTTATAATGTAAAGGATTTGGTCCTGTGAAGTGCTGGGTCTCAGAGGCTCACTAATTTCATTTGTAGTGGAGTCTGCTGAGCATCTCTGAGGGCACTCAGCCTCTTAAAGGATTAGACCATTTTGGAATACCATCCATTTGTGTCAATATTTTATCAGTAATACAGAGATTATGCATTAGATTGTGTCTTAGCCTGATTAACTGCTGTACTGGAAAGGGATATTGCATCTTTATGTCCTTAATAATCTAGAATACAGTTTGATTTACACAGTATTAAAACATACAAAATAAACACAAACACTCAAAATGCAAAGCATTAATACTGTGTGGATATCCTATAGCCATGCAATAGGTATAATGTATAGACTCCTTAAAAGGTCTGCTGGAGTAAGTGTCTGACAGGGTAGACAGGAGGGAGATAGAGATTCCTCTCAGGGAACGAGGATCTGTACCCAGCATCTGAGCTATTCTGTTTCCCTGCCAGATACTGTGGGTAAGTCAGAAAGTCAAATGGTGAAAATAGCAGGAGAAACATGGTTGCTGTTTATGGCTACTGCACTGTTTTGTGATGGGAGACAAAAATGTTGATCTTGGGGAGCTGGAAAGGATCATTCCTCTACTTAAGGCTATGTCGTCAAGTAGAGAAGCAGAGGGGGAAAGATGTGCAGTAGCTATCTATTCCTACAGGCTAGCTCATTGAAAGGGCAGAAGCACAAAGAAGAGACATACTACAGAATAATTTTTGTCATTGGTTTCTTGCATACTGGAATAATATCCACATTTGATGTGACATGAAATCACAGACAATCTTTTCCCATCCCTCAAATTTTTTCCACTTTTGTTGGTCTCAGTATCTCATTCCTAGATTTTTATTCTCCCTGTCTTCCTCTCCTCCCCGATATTTCTCCCTCTTTTTCTTACATATCAGTCCAGGAGAAAACAGTCCATTCAGCTATGAATACTATGTTTAGTAAATGTCTTCCCAGGTCACCCCCTGGTCTTGCTTTCCTAGGCCTTGCCTTTGCAATGTTGCCTCCTCCAGACCCGCTGCCTTGGGACTACCCCTTTCCCAGCCACCACACGTTCTTGTCTCAGAAGCTGCCTGGCTTTCATTTTTACTCCTTCTTCAAAACCCTTTGCCAGGAGGTATTTGAGATGTGGCAGAGCTGTGACTGATACCTGGTGACCCTGCACAGACTGCTCACATAATGACAGTACAGTACAACCGGCCTGGGGAGAAGCTCTGTGCTGAGAGGTGTGGAGCAACCTGTCCATGCAGGGGAGGCAGTGAGCAGCAAGGCAGAACAAAGGGTACTAGTTTCAGTGCACAGAGTAACTCCAGAAGCATGTAATTTGATCTTGGTTCACAAGAAGAGACAAAAGAGAGATTTCTGACTCACTTTGAGGAACAGAGGGTAGAGCAATGACTCATGCAGGCAGCATTGAATGGCACAAATTCCACCCTGATCTTAAGAAGGTAGGAGATTTTATATGTGACAGAGAAGTAGAAAATATTACAGTATATTTTGGTGAGAGAAAAAGAATGTATTTTGCAGAGCAGAAAAATACAGGTAGCAGAGCTGGTGGATATAGCCGTCTCTAAGCCTTAATCCATCTTAAATCAGGGAATGTAGAATAAACTGTGTGTTTACATTTAAATTTGACATTGTTTACTAAGTTACTTCATTGAGCACTGCAACTAGTAGAGCAACTTCTGCAGCAGAAGATACAATTTGATTTATAATGATTGTGAATTTTATTCATAATTTTATTTTCTTGCATGTTTCATTTATAGCTGCACTAATGCCAGTTTATGATGCTGTTTTAAAGTAATCACAATGTCATTTTCTTTATCTATTTTGGAATGTTTGCCATCTTAGACATATGGCTGGTGACATTTAAATGAATACTGTATTTACTTGCAATATGTACATAGGATAAAACTGTAGTGTAGGTTTTTAATGTGCAAGTAAACACTATGCTATGCCATTGTTGGGAGGTATTTTCAAGGTTATATGGTGCATTGACATCATCAGGGCAAACAGATTTTCAAGAAGGAGCTCAATGAAAAACAATTTCATATCAGAAGTTTTTTCTGAAGACAAATACAGAAAATTGAATGCTATGTAGTATACACTATTTAAAGATAAGAAAGGTACCCAGACTTAATATTATTACTCATAAAAATGATCTACCATATTCAGAGCAGGATTTGTGAATGCTTAGCCCTGTTAAAACTCTGTTTCCTTTGAATGTGAAAATGTTGAAACAGTTGAGCTACCACTAAATACTTTTGAATATCCCCTAAGAAATGATGAAGACTTGCTGATCTTGCTTCACACACATGTTTGAAAGCCAAAGCATCTACCAAGATGTACTGCTGATGTCAGTTTAGATGGTGAAGTTAGTCAAAATGAGCCATGTAATTCTTCATTTTTACTGAAGCAAGTTCTCACAGAACTGCACCTTAACTTTGGCAGTTGTGTATTACATAAAAACAGATGAATTCAGAGTTAGTTCAATACCATATGATTGACTGGATGATACAAGAATACATGGTATAATAAACAGAAAACATTTCTCTTTAGCACTCAGATTACTTATCAGGACAAGGTCACCTTGGTGTGGAAAAAACCCCCAGTATTCCCTGTCTGGGTTGCAGGAATTGCAGGAACATGAGGTAGGTGGGAGGCACAATAGAATCATAGAATCATAGAATCATAGAATCATAGAATCATAGAATCATAGAATCATAGAATCATAGAATCATAGAATCATAGAATCATAGAATCATAGAATCATTGAGGTTGGAAAAGACCTCTAAGATCATCGAGTCCAACCGTCAACCCAACACCACCATGCCCACT
>NW_008795127.1:3851329-3856759 GCF_000699145.1 Aptenodytes forsteri | reverse complement strand
CCGCCAGCTCCCTCAGCACTCTCGGGTGGATCCCATCCGGCCCCATAGACTTGTGAGTGTCCAGGTGGCGTAGCAGGTCATTGTCTGCTTCCTCTAAGAACAATGATACACTGGGAAGCACAGTGCAAAGAACGTTCCGCGTAGCAGGTCATTGACTGCTTCCTCTAAGAACAATGATACACTGGGAAGCACAGTGCAAAGAGAACGTTCCACCGAGAAGATAAAACAACTAATGATGAGAGAAGAGTAAGATTTGTAAGGAGAAATGCAATCTTTTTTTAAAGCAGTTGACAGAGCTCAGGGGAGAACAATCTTTCAAAAAGGCAAGATCATCTTCAGGCCTGAAAAAGAGTCAGAAATTTCAAGCCAAAATACTGAAGAAATTGCTCTCGATTAACAGTTATGTTAATCAGTTGGCCAAGTATGAGAAAAGGGTGGTCAGCACTTGTGTAGGGGATAGGGATTTCCTTAAGTGTACTAGTTAATAATAAAATTAAAAATGATTATTCAAAACTGATTTGATGATCTGTCCACTTTTTCTTTAAATAATACCTACTAAGGGCTTCTCATCTCTTAAGCTAGGTCTCAAAATCGTAACATATATTTACTGTGTGAGACAGCTGAAAAATAGGTTTGGAAACAAATCTTCCCCATCCCTTTGCAGTATGAGAACTTTTTCCCAAGCTTACCTCCTTGTCAAGCAATACACAGTGATTTTGTGGATGTGAAAAACTCTACTTAGTCTCCTGAACACCTAGGAAAATATTCTTATGGTCATCTCTGAGGCTAGACAATCTGTCCACTGGAAGAAAGACCTCTACTCCTCACAAGAGGTTTCCAGGTTTTGCTCAGGAGAAACTATCTGTGTTTTTCAACAGGCATTTTGCCTTGCATTTCTATTCGGCTTTTCCAGTTATTCCTAAGAGGGACACATCTTTTTCCCCTCCTTTGAGAGACTTTTTATCCAAAAGAAAGTGGCAGAGTGAGGAATAGAGGCAACCTTTCCACCCTTCTTCTCAGCCACTGTCTTTTAACAAAATACATCACAAATTGCAGAAATTACGTAAAGAAGTTATGCCATCTGTCACACACACATATGACTCCTTGTTATTTCTAGAACTTTAGCAGGACAAACTGTGCCACCATGTACGTGTATTCTAGATAAGGACATGGAGCCACAATGTTCTGCCATGTAAGACACTGAAAAAAACCCTAAGACAGAGTCACATTTAATTATACCTTCCACATATTTCATTAAATATTTGCAAATCAACAGAGTTCTTACGGCTAACTGGAACAGAATTCCATTTCCATTTTTCCAAAAGAAAATTTATTTTTCATGTAAATACTAGATTTTTTTTTTTTTTTTTTTTTTATTTCATCAAGATGAAAGAGAGACCTTTTAATACTGCGAAAATATTTTATTCCAATGTTTTGGAAAACCAGAGAAAAGTTGATCAAAGTTGTTTTAAAGCTTTAGACTGTTCTATGCCATTTCCATATGATGGCCTCACCACTGAATTCTTGGCTCATCTGGCCTCTCTTGTATCCTCGGGTTTATCGTGTCCTCTGAGCTCTCCTGCTAACCATTGGGCTATGGGTTTTTCCAACTTCTTTCTCTGTTTTTAGTGAGGAAATCTATGCCGGACCTAAGCAACTTTCCTCACAAAAGCTTGTTAAGACCAATGGTTCTGGTTTTAGTGAATCGGCATGTCTGATACAAAAGTTTTGTCAAAAATTTCTCCAACAGCTGGTTGTCATTTCATTCATGATTCAGATAGCTTGCTGTTGTAATAATTCCTTGTGTTCCTTCAGGTAAGCTGTCAGCTTGAAGTGCCCTTGTCATACCTCCATAGCTTCCTTGCTTGTGAAGAACAGTGAGATTTGCATCTCTTTTTGTCATACACTGAATTCAGCTAAAAGAGACACATAGGCAATATGCCATTACTGGTCTCTGGTTTGTTTATGAGAACCTGCCAAGTCTCTTTGTAAAACAGCAAATTACACACAATTCAAATATACATAAAAGTAATATATTATTTGTTTTTATTGGACTGCAAGTTCCCTCTGCATCAACCTTGCAGTGAGATTACCATGAGATAACTTCCTGAGTGTCCCTTTTGCCCACTGGCTCTGGGCCAACTCAGTTGGCTACAGGCAAGAAAAGTCATTTTAGTTCCAAAATGCAAACATTTTTCAGAATGCCATCCAATGCAAAAAAAAAAATATTTTTGCAGAGATTGGGCGACTACTCAATTTTCAATCTCTATTACTTTAGCCATTCATTTGGAATAGACTTACTATGGCAGGTCATATTACAATGTCAACTATTTTAAACTCACTATAGTGAAGACTCGACAACATTTTATTGGGAGAGGAGTGTTTTCAGTAATACCTGCAAGATACTTCATACTGTCCATGAGTATTATTCCTTAATGAACTACTCATTGGTTCTGTATCAGTCTGCTGATTTAAGAGTATGACATACTGTGTTGGATGTAAGCTTTGAAAATTTTTAATGCAATAGAAAACTATTAACATTTTTAAGAGTAAGAAGGATTACTTATTTCAAATGTATAAGGTAGATCTTTCATACTTTAAAAAAAGACCCTGTTGTAACTCCTTCCTGCAAATGTGTAGTCAAATCATACCTTTAGGTGTAACTATAATTGCTTTTCATACATGTTAAAAATGAAGCCTAAATAGAAATAAAGGGATTTACTATCAAAAGAAGTTGTGCCCTTGTGTGAATGACATTGATTCCCATTTCATTCTTATTTACAATCCACAACAGGCAACGCAAAATGCTTCCATCTGTCAAGTCTTGAAATCTGAGTTCAGAAACATTATGATAGTGAGGCAAGTTGGTAGAAGTTTTTGTTAGCTGATACACATTGACTGTTCCTAGTACAAGCTAAAGCGGTTGAAGATACCAAAATATTTCACCTTCTGTACTCCCTTTCTTAGTAATCTAAAATCCATGATGTAATGAATTGATTTATTATTATTATTATTTTATTTGTTTGTAATATTTAGGATCCTAGAAATTGAGACAGAAACTTCTCTAAAATAGGTGCTGTGCAAACATTGTGCAAAAAGATGCCCCCAAAAGCTTTCATTCATTCGACTGCAAGAGAAACACATGCACACAGTGTTCTTCTGGCATGAAGGAGGCAGTAAACAACAGGATAATATTATTCAGCACTATAAACTCTTCTGTGTCCTCTGAACCTTTGAAAAGGAGAAGACACATTGATGGCTGGAGATAGTTTTAACCTTTAACTTGTCTGTTTTGCTCATGTGGGGGCCACATAAGATTGAATTGCAGTTTAAAGACAGTGAGTTTCTTGATGTCTAGTTTTATGCATTGCAAAGATACCCAGAGCAAATGGCCAGAGTTTCTTTTTCTGGAACACTTCAATCCATGCAATGAACAGCTTTACACTCAGAGCTAAACAAAACTTAAAGTTTGCAGTTTCCCCCCCTCCTCTCTGGATCCATCTCTGAGTCTATACATGCTGCATATTTAACAGTAGAGTAATTATTAAGTTTCAGCAAAATTCCTATAGAGTTTTTCCATGTTTGTAGCTCATGATTCTGCAGGCTCAGCTAGCTGTAAGATACAGCAGAGCTGAAAAATTGCTTGCTCCTCTGAAAAGGCAAAAAAAAAGAAATTACATGGATTTATTTTCAGTGGGACAAGCCATCTGCACTTTCCACAGCAGCTTTCCAACCTGAAAGTGGGCAGTAAATAAGCACATTGCAAATATCGACCGACACATGCAGTGAGTAATTACAGCATCAGGGTATCACTGATCTAAGTGGTAAAAGTTATTGTAGTTAGCCCACAGGGCAAAAAGAGCTTTGCCTTTCCATTAACACTGGTTGGTACATTATCTGGTTGCATTTAGAACCATGACCCCAGTTAGATCTGGGATTTGTCCCATTTGTTGCAGTTCAGCTAAGATATAGTGTTCTTTCTGCCAGATTGACCTATTCAGCACCTTTTTGTTACCTGAGGTTTGTCATCTCAGCAGTGACCTTGCTGTGGTCTGAGCTCACCGTGGGGCAGTTTTTCTCCTGGGCATTTCGGTCACGGGAGACACTGGAACTCAGCTATGGGGGGATAACATTTTCCCACTTGTTTGTCCTTTCAAGTAGCATCTTGGCATAACTATCCTTCTCCTTTTGTTTATTCTCTTGCTTTCCATTGCTTTCTTTTAACGCTTTCTTTGTTCAAGCATGTGCCTGTTTTCCTGTAATTACCAGTTCAGTTTTCTATTATCCAAATGGTTTTTTTTTACTTAATTGTGAAGATATTCAAATTTTTAGGTACAGGCACGCAAAAATTTTGTTTCTTAGCTCTATTTGTTCTTATTATCTGATCCTTTTTTTCTAGCATATGCCTTAAGAGGTGGTCAATGGATTACTTTGTTTTTCTTCTCTTTACTGGACAATAATAACTTGCTGTTCTAGAAGTGTGTCTTAATTTCCGAGTAGTTTTGTAACTGTTGCCTTTGGTTTTCTTCTTTAGCAAACTGCTGGCTTATCCTTCTGTTTCTGCAATAAAATGTAACCCTGACTGCTGCTGCTAAATGAGATGCAAAATGAATATGGAGTTTGAAAGCAGGATCATAATTCTGGTTTGGGTTCTAGTTTCACATATATTTGCTTTTCTTGGTGAAAAATTCCATACACTTCACGGATCGGAAAATTTAAGAAAATAATCCTGGATTACACTGACCAAATTCCACTGAATAGGTTAGAGAGAGATTATGTTAATAATACCTTTAAAAGGTAACGTAGATCTAAAAGCTTACTGAATGGTTTGCTATTGCCATATACCTTTGCAGGGAAATGCAAAGTGTTACCAGCTGGAATAATATATTGGCAGACATTTGGCCCATGTCTGGATTATTATATAAGGTACACGTAAGTTGAAAATGAACTTGCTGCTGTGGTTTGCATTATGTTAGATATGGAAATTAGACTCTTGGGGAACACTGTGGATGTCTCTCAGATTCAGCTCTACTACCATGTTTATTCTGATCTTCACAGTGTGGATGTACTAATACAGTTTTCGAGAGACAAATAGATGTTGATAGTCAAAGTAGAATGAAAACTTGTTATTTCTTGCAGTAGTATACATAATAAGTATATATAGTAAGTATTAAAAAAAGAGTCCATACGTTGGTTAACCTACTGCCAGCCATGTGAGATCATGCATACATATATAAATAAACAGTTATACCAGGAAACAAAGTTTGTTTTCCAAACATGTTCCATGCGTATGGACAGCCATATAAATATATCGGTATGAAGAGTTTTGAAGTTTAATAAGATGTATTATTTAGGAAGAAGCAAATGGCTATGTGCTTTGGAAAAATCCAAAACTATTGGGATAAAAAAAAATGTAAAAGGGACCAGGGG
>NW_008795127.1:3821531-3851288 GCF_000699145.1 Aptenodytes forsteri | reverse complement strand
AGAAAAACATAAGATGGCAAAAGCTATATGTAACTATATTAACACTAGCCCTCTCCTGTCCTAGGTAGTTCTCTTTCATAGTTATACATTAAAATTCATTTGGCTTCTGCAAGCTTCTTTTTTGACTAAACTTCAAAGGTAACTAGAGCATATGTGCTTGTTTTGTGACCTACTGGATCATAAAGACTTGCTTCTACTATCTCTTCAGCTACAGGAACTTTTCTTAGTAAATGCCTGACAGTATCAGTTCCGTAAATCATTTCTATTTATGATTTTATAATTAACAATGCTCTTAATTTTTATTAATTTAAACATCTTTTCAAATAAGGATTTTGCATGTATTTTCAAGGGTTTTTTTGGTAACTTTTGTAGAAAACTGGAAGGCACAATATCAATCTATCATTTAAAGTTGCAAAGTGAGTAATTTTTTTAAAGCCCTTCAACACAGTTTTAAAAATGTATAAGATTTCTCCTTAGAAGAAAAAACAAGCATAGCATTTTTAAAATAACCTGTATATCCAGAGTTGAAAGGGCTCTACTAGCAAATTTGGGAACCTAGTGCTGTCTATACACTTCAGTGCAGATATTACCCCACATTCATACTTAGGTATAGAGTTCATTGAATTTTTGGTCACATATTTTCAGTAGATCATGCTAAAATAGTTATTGAATATAGCATTTTAAAGCTAGTTACTACAAATGGTTTTTGGAAACTGCATATGCAGTGGCCAGGTGCAATATGTGCGGACAGTCATAGCGAATATGCACGCAGTTGGCCAATTAGAGATCTAGAACCTCATCCAAAGACCGTGGAAGTCAATAGGAATCTTTGAACTGACATCAATGGATGTTGGACCAAACATCCAGCTAACTGTCAGGGAGGCAAAGCTAACCTTCCTAGAGCACAAATACTCCCCATCCATCCTAAACAATTATCCTTAAAGACCATCAGTTTCACAGTGTAGATGCATATAAATTAAATTAGATTTAAAGTTCATCTGGAATCAGTGCTGAATTAGCAAATCTGGATGCTTTAGACAGGCAGCCTGCACAACATTCCTCACTTGGATCAAGGATGTCTGGCCTGTGGCCTGCTTCGTCTCATGAAGACTTTGCTGAAGAGAAAGTACCACATAACAAGTAATCAAAACATTGGTGTAATTGCCAGATGATGGCAGCTTGATGAGAATTTCTTTCTAAGCAATGTTGCCTGTAGTGCATTTTATAAGGAAGGTTCTGGAGTCCTTGGTACCTAATGAGCTAAGATTTCTTAAGAGCAAAATAAATGTGTAGAACTGAGTAATAAAGAGAATTTAAGTTCCCTCAGATAAGGTATATTGGAAACTTCCCTTTTAATGAGCTCTACTGCAGTGCAGAAGTTAATCTCTCTGAGAAACTTAGTTGTACCTCAGTAGACAAATTCAACATACGGACATGTATGGCAGTTTTAGTCAAGAGCTGTTTAAGAAACTCGCAGAACCACAACTGACTTCAAATTTAGCATGGGGAGAAGGGGAATAAATAGCCCAGCTTTTGGTAAAACGTAAATAGCACATTGAACAAATTAAATTAATGAATTATTTTCCCATTTTGAATAGACTCAAATATATTGTGTTAATTTTTCGGCTTGAAGAGTTAAATACATTGTTTTATAAACATTTTTTTTTTTTAATATTACAAGAAAAGTTAATGTCTCATGACCACATATAAAGTGTGTCCACAGAGATTATATCACGAGTAGAATAAGCATGACTAGACTACTTACACAAGACTGTTCCAAAGTTTTGAAGCAGCTGTTTCTTAACCACAGATAATTCCAGATAAACTGTGTACATGCAACAAAATTGGTGAAATATAAGATATTCATATCTATTCATCTATATAATAGGAAATGTATATTAACATTTTGACTCAATATTAGAAAATGTTAAACACAGGAGTAGCTTGAAGGGTGTCACGTAACAGCCTAAAAAGTTAAATCACAGATGTAGATTTTCCTGGCAGAAGAGGCCAGGCTTCACTTAACTGTCTGTCCTGTATGCAAAGTTCCTAAGGAGGAATTTTTTTTGCACATTTTCACTGCATATTTTCCAAATAAAAGAAAGACTTATACAGCTATAATTATCCATATTCATTCGTAACTGCTGAGGAGTTGAACATTTTGCTTAAGGTATGCTAGAGCTAAATGAAAATGAAATAAAAATAAAATAAATGTTGTAACATTATCTTATATCGTTGGCAAAAAAACGCCATACTGAACCAAGTGTCCATGTTTTGGAGAATTATATTTTACCTTATGTTTACAACTGAAACCCTGTTCTTCCAAACACTGACCTAGTGAAATAATTAGGAATTAGTATCAATTGAACTTAGAGAAGCAGGTAGGTACCTGTTCTTTCCTATGATGTCAGATGTTTTAGGTATGCCTCTGCAGTTTTAAAATGGTACTTACAAGGAAGAGAAAATAATCAAAATGTCTAGAATATACAAATTAAGTCTCTACTTTAACAATATCCCTTACTCCCTTTCCTGTAGGCTGTAAAAAGTTTTTATGAGGAAGATGTTAAGCTTGATAGTCATTTAGTTATACTAAAGTTTATAAAAGTCATTCTTCCTGTGTAAAAAAGAAAAAATAGCAAAGATGAGTGGAAGTGCTTAGAGTTTTGTTGTTTGTTTCTTTTGAATATGAACCTGTTTTTTTGGGGGACAAAAAGGACAAATGACAGAAACTGGACAGCTCACTTCTCACTCTGTCACAGGCTCACTGCAGCATTATAGGAGATGTTGTTTCTCAAGTAAAGCTGACATAAGGCTGCGATAATGTCATGTTAGCCTAGTTAAACAAAAGACAGAGAAGGGAAAAAGAAAGAAGGAATTATGCAGGGAAATAAGAGTACATACATGAGGAACATAAGCTTCAGTCAGTGCTGAAGCTCAGAATTCAGCCCAAGGCAATGTAAGCAAGGACAGTGCAATAGAAAAAGCTGGAGAATCTAGAGATTTGTTTGCACTACAAAAGGATATGTCTTAAATGGGTTAACCAGTTGGAAATTAAAATTTGACATAAGTTTGAGACTATTGAGTTTATAGCTATTCTAAATCAGTGTTTCTAGTCTTTTAAAATGTTCCACTCATGTTAATATAATAAATAACTGTTCATAACTTTCTCCAACCTTTTGGTTTTGACTTCTTTTATGGTTGGTTTCTGCCTGAAGGTGAATTTTGCCATTCACTGGGGAAAGGTTACTTACCATGGATGAAGTGAGAGATGACTCTAGACACTATGAATAATAGACATATGAGATAGTAATTTTCATGTTAATGTTATATCTGACCTACATACTTGCTTTATATAAAATTGTCAGAATGCTCCGGGTCATGAGCTAGTCATGACACACTGCCCTAAAATCTTCTGGCTCTGTGAAAGCATGTGGATTCTGCAGATTCAAAGACAGACTGCAGTTTTGTTTGGCACCAGAGCTAAATTGATCAGTGAGGCTCTCAAGTGCTGTTAAGAATCGAAATATAACTGTATTGAACTTTGAGCATGGGATTATATTTAGCTTCTAATAAGACAGGGCTAGGCATATCTCATATTTGCAGCTTCCCAACACATATCATGTGTAGACTCCAATGAGAACTTCTGTACACAGATTCTTATACTCAGTTATTCTGCAATCGGAAAGCCCTCATCACTAATGAACGTGCCTCATTTACATTAAAACCACATTTTATTCTCTGATCATCATCTATCTCTGCATTCTGAGTTAACTATTAATTCTGAACACAAGTCTAAAAGAGACGTCTTTCAGTTTCATTTAAATCAAGGCGTGAGGAAAAATGCTTTCTGTAGATCACAGTGCACTTAACAGTGCTTTAAATGTGGAGTTAAGAGATAGGACAAAAGAACACAGTCAGTTGGAGGACTTGTTTTGTCTGATCCCATGTAGCTAACCATAACTGCAGTCCCCATGCTGCCCACATATACAACACATTTTCTAGGAGACAGTAGCACTAAAACGGGGGATGATGGGTACAGAATAGGTGGACAGAGCAGAGTTTATGACTTAAATGGGAGGAATCCTAGACCATCATTCTTCATGGGAAGGCCACAGACCAGCTTGAATCCCTTTGTGTAACACGTTTCACAGGGAACCCTTACTGAAATGCACTACAAATTTCTCTGAAATGCTTTCCTGATTGACAGGATTTAGGCTGCTGTCTTCAACAACCACTTTCAGAGATGGCTTAAGTAAGGGTAGCAGTGCTGGCAGAGTGAAGATGGCAATGCCCATCTTTTCCTTGAGAAGCTGCACAATGAGATAAAAAAAGTAGTTGTAGTTAAAAAAAACAAACAAGCAGTGAAATTGGAGATAAGTGCAAAGAGATGTGTGCAGAAGAGAAAAGGAGATGGAGACAATGGCAAGTATTTTGGATGGTTTCGGTCGGGAAAACTGAATAAAGGTGAATATGGTAGTAGAAAGAAGGGGAATCATACAAAGCTGTAGGGTCACTAAATGACATAAACACTGAATAAGTAACACAAAAAAGAAGGAAAGGTTGAATTTTGGAGATATGATAGAAGAAGGCAGTAAGACAGATACAGGCTGAAAATTTGAATTAAAATAAGATGAATCAGCTGGACTTACTTGTAAACACTTATTATAGGATAAGTAAGCCAAGTTTATTTACAAAACCAAAAGGGTATGTGAAAGGAGAACAATAATGAGGAAACATTGTTTTAAATGAAAATAAAAATCATAATGTGATAAAATCAAATGGTCATATACTGAAAAAATAATTAGATTGCCAACGATGCCAACTTGATTTTTGCAGTTTGAACTCTTAATAGTCTGAACTGTTTGCTACATTAATAAGTTGTCTGACAAACCCTTTGAAGGAGCTGAAAATTTGAAGACTGAAAAAAAAGTGAATATATTTGAAAATGTAACTATTGCTGAGGACTTGTCATTTATATGTAATAGAGTATTTTTAATATATTTAGAATTGTTTTCTATTCTTACAGGTGCTCTGCATTTTTATTATCATGCTATTTCTTTTTCATAAGCATAAACGTTCACAAAAACATTATTCTAATGAAATCTGACTTAAAAACCAACAGGGATCCTCTTTAGTTGTAAAAGTCTCCTCAGTAGTTTCTATTCCATTCAGTTAGCACCTAGCTCCTAAGCAGCAAACTAGCATGGTGGAAATTTGCTGTTCTGCTCTCGTAACTTCTGTACGTGTTGACATATTTTGGTCAAATGTGACAAAAGAGTAAAGGCCACAGAGTTATGCAGTTTCTGCCAGCTTTGTGAGAGGAAGACACCACAAAGGGAAAGACTATGTGTGATGCTATCCCTATTAAAAAGCAGGAAATCCAGGCATGTGTCCCAAGTCTCCACAAATCCAGGCTTCATCAGTTCTGTTGCAATACATTTATAGACATATGTATACATAAATAATAAATGAAGAGTGATAGGTTTATGTGACAGGTGAATCAATACCCTTGATAAGATTGAGATTTGTGACCATACACGGCTCTTCACTAAAATCTTTCCTATTATTTTTTTGGGAACAATTTAACAGTTCTGGGAAACTGTTTAAGCAGTCTTATTAGGTCAAGAAGATACTCATTCTCCTGATAGATCTTCTTTAATTACAGTGAATTTTCTGCCTCCCTGATTCATGCTGTTTCTGAAGAGTAGTGTGCAGAATTGAACGTCTGCAAGTATTTCTAGAGAAGACCTCTCATGAGCACAGCTATCTCCACAGCTTTCCCCTAAATAGTTCCTTCGAATACAGTCCTCACTAAACATAGAAAAAGGAGATCAAGTTGCTTTATGCATGTTGTCTATGTGTTAATTGCACTCTGTTTCACCATTTTGGAGTTTTTGTAACGTTGCTCCAGTTGATACGTACGCCATCAAAATCTAAGGCCAGATTTAATAACTGTACTCTGATACACAATACTTTTAATTAATGATACTAATCTCAAAGTAAGAAACTTCAACATAGTAGATGGTGATATAATCTAACAGTGATGTTTCAATCTAAACCACATGCTCATGTAGCAAAGCCAAATTAAGGACATAGATCCCTCTGGAAATATGTAGTCCAATCGGTGCTCTGAATTAGGCAAAAGTTTCCTGTGACTGTCTAATTAACAACACATCATGAAGCATGTGTGCAAGCGCTTTATTTTAAGTTTTGCAATAAGTCTTCCTTCTGAGAGTCTAGTGTTTATTTTGGGAACATAATTCTCTAAAGCTGCAAGTATTTTTCTTGAGAAAATAAACAGTAACTACTGTGATAGAGAGCAAGATCAGTTGTTCAATTTAAATTAATCTAATATTTTTTAACCCTGTTATTTATGCTCTAACTTTTTAGGATGATCCATATCTGTAAGAGGCTATTTGTATATTCAGACTGTTAAGCTTTCAAAGCTCTCAAATGTCTGGTTCATAAATTACAGACAACACAACACCAAAGAAAAGGGGAGAAAGGAAAAAAAAAGCAGCAAGTCTTTGGATGAAAGGCTTTATATTTTGAATTTTAAAATGTACTCCCAAATCAAATATGTCTTATTACCACAAAAATATTTTATTCTTAAGTGTATTTCATACTGACTAAATAGTCAGTTCTGTCAGCAGAATAGGATGCAGATGAAGGAGTGAAGGACAGGAATAGAATAAAAGAGTCCGGAGGCCAGGAACAAGAACTATGAATTATATTTAAAATACACATATATTACTCTAAATAGTATAAGATGAATAGTATAGGTATTCCCAGTTTTACTTTTTTTATTAAGGAAGTGAATTCTGACAAGATATTCCTTATATCTAAAGGGCAGAAACCAGTATAATCATGGAGTTATAAATCTTCTATGATTGTGCTGCATTTTAAGATTACATTACAGTACGCTTCAGTATACCTCAAAATATTTTATATACATCAGTATCATTGATTAGACATGCTTTTCTCAAACTAGGCTTAAGAATGAGTATTCTTCTGTGTTGATGCAGTGTTTTCACAATGTGGAAGGTAAGCACCAGATGATCGTGTAGATACACAGTGATGATGCAATGCAAATATTTAAATATACTGATAGAAGAGTGTAAAATAGCAAGTTAAAGATATTTTTTTTCCCTCAGGTCAACTAGAAGTCTATTAAAGATGAATCTATTAATATAAAAACAGCAAATACTGATGGCAGTACAAAATAGAGTGGTAGCTGCTGTACAATTTTTTTATTATACATTAGTACTCAGCAATTAGCATGAATATGTTTTACTGCAACTACCCCAGTCCTGCACCAGTTCTGATCACCCATCATGCAAGTAAGTATAAAATTTAAATTGGATTAATCCAACCAAGTCAGGGATGCCCAGAACCTATGGAGGTGGCAACGAAACAGCTTATAGTGGAATGAGACAGAAACATAAAAGTAAGTTTAAAAGACAGTCTTGCATGCAGAAAGATTTATTAAAGTGTTAAAATAGCATTTGACTACATGGATCAAGTTGTTGCGGGTATAGAGGTTGCTTGATAGAAATGCATTCTTTTTAATATACAACTAACAAATCCAATTATCTTGAAGTAGAAAGGGAATATTAAGTATCTTGTTAAAGTAGCTAAGATATCAGGCAGAAGTCAAAGGCAATAGTGGCAATGATGTGAGGGAGATGGCATAAGGCTGTAAATCTGTAAGAGCTGGAGATGAGGAAAGAAAACATAAGAGCAACCTGAATTGAATAATGAAGAAGTAAAGAATAAATCTAACGTGTCACCTGCACAGTATAAGGTAGTTCCCCCAGAAAGATGTATATGTAGAACTTGGAATATAAAAAGTGGTGTTTGGGCAATTACAAATTACAGCAGTCTATATTACACCTTTTTTGGTGTGGTTTTTTTTCCTCCAGTTCAGCTCCCCAGACATCTTAGAGGGTGCAGCAGGTCAGCTGTACCTGGCTTGCAGTCCCAATGGCAGTCCCTGCAGCGTAAGTGCTCCAAGTTGTTTTCTTCTGAGGTGCTCTAGGAAATGGACCTTCCCTCTCTCTCCTCCCCAAAAATGAAAGCAAACCAACCTACTTATTCCATGGGAGAATGCTCATATGGAGTCTCACATTGACTTCCCTCATCTTGAGGCTTTGTTTTGTCTTGTAGACCTTGATGTCAGGAATATGCATACTCTTTGCCAGAGAAATCTTTTGCGTCTGTGGGCTCTGATGGAGAAAGGCTGAACCTTCAGCATGTTCTTTCAATTTTTCTTTGTTCCACCTTTCATTCTCTCCCTCCTTTAACTGTCTGTGTCAGTATGGTACAGGCATTTTCTATTTCATCTCTGCAAGTCCAGAAATACCCAGAGAAACCTATCATAGCTGCTCAATTTTGTCAAGAAAACAACCCGGCCCCAAACTTGCTGTTGATGCAGAAGCAAGATATGGTCAGCAATGCCAATTTGTCAGCACTGATGCATTTTTTCTCAGGTAGATAAGGTGTTCAGCAAAACCGACAAACCACAAGCAGATTTTTTCCCCTGGAAAAACAGCTGATTTCCCAATGCAAAGGCTGATGCTCCAACTGTCAGGGGTAATGACTCAGGGCAGCCCTGTTGCCTCTAACACGTATTAACAGGGTTGCAGAGGGCGATACTGTTTATGAGTGTGAGAGGATGCCGGGAGGTGCATTGCCACGCAGCCTCAGGGCATTGATACCCTGGGAGGTCTGCCTGCATGGCATGAGCCCCCACCAGGGCTGTCTGCCCCCAGGCAGGGCATGACGTCTCCAGGATCTCCAGGCACCCTGCAGACTGCTCAGGGCTTCATGGTGGAGAGCATTTTGCTGTTCTGCTTGGCTTCAGAGAATAGAATGGGTTAAAAAACCCAGTCCAGTACATTTCTTATGGCCACGTATAGCATCAGTCAGAACACATTCTAAGTGCTTTTAAGAAGTTTATTTATAACAAGAGCTGGATATGAGTTTTCCATTGGAATTTCCCAACAGAAAATGTAGCTTCTGGAGAACTGATTTCTGTGAGAAGTTTTTATAATGCCAAAAAAAATATATTATCCTTTCAAAACTTAGCATATACTTTATTTTAATTTTTATTTGATCCAAAGCACAGAATTTTAATGTAGTACAAGGACTTCAAACAACAGGCTCTATTTTCTTATGGTACATGGATTTCCTTATGAGACAAGCAATGCCTCTAGTCCCATCCTTCATACAGGGCAGCATCCCTGCAGTGCTTTATCTTCCATAATGTCAGTTATAGTGCAAAATTTGATGTGCATATTGTCTCACAGTGTAAGGAGGGGTGCGAGCGGTCTGGCTCTACAGAACCTATTGCACATTAAGTGCACCACAGGAAAATGAAGTTTCATTTCTTAAGTGATTCACATCATAGTGCTTCAGGCCATTCCAACAAACCAGAATAAAATATTGCAGTTTTAGGAATGCCAAAATATTCATTTTCAAAACTGCAGTGAACAGTCTGGATCATATGGGACACTATAATTTAAAACTTTTTTTACAGTTTTTTTTCTCTGTATAGCAGTTCAAAATAAACTTGCACTAATTCAGGGTGTAAGTGAAATTGTTATAATTGGAATTTGCTTTGGGTTTAAAATATATTTTTACTTTTTTAAATTCACTTTCACTTGTGGTCATTTATTATTATTCACTTACAAAATATTTAATTTCAAGAATGGTTCATCCTGTTAAACTGTCATGTGAATAAGCTGAACTTCCATGAAATGGAAATGAAAGCAAACTTTAAAATATGTTTGAAATTATTCTGGTTATGAGACAAGCTTTTCCAACATCTCTTCCTGGGCTTGATTTAGTCCCACCCTCCCAAAACAAGAAACCAAAGAAAAGCAGATCACATTAATTAATGTATTACAGAGAGAGAAGATTTTAAACACACATCATGATTCCTCATCATTGTAACTACCATGAAAATACAGGTTACACAAATAAGATTTTAAACACACATCATGATTCCTCATCATTGTAACTACCATGAAAATACAGGTCATACACAAATACAGAATTTCTGTGAAATGCCAGCTTGCTTGTTCCTGGTTCATTTAAGGGGTTTTGGGTATTTTATTTATTTATTTTTCCTTAAAAGGCAGGGACATTTAGAGAAATTAGAAAGGATTAGATTCAGTGAAGAAATGAATGGAAATGAAATTTTTTAAAAAAGGAAAGGAAATGTTGCCATAATGAGTCAAAATTAATAGTGTAGCAATTCATTTAGGGCATATGGCAAAAACTATGACTGTATTTCTGTGTTGATGTTTGTTTCTTTTGTGATGCTATTGTAGTGCCTGTTTCTTTTTCCATTTATGTTGTATAATACATTCACTTTTAAACTTATTTTAAGTCCTAGCTTACATTTTAAAACATAGCTTCCAGGTTTACATTAAATTAATGTATTTAATGTGCGGTGAAGTTCTGTGTCTTTTATTTTTCAGCATAATAGGGATTCTATTTTCTATATAGATCCCTAGCAACCAGCAAGGCAAAGTATATATGATTACTTTTTGGTGAGCTTGCAAACACCAGTAGATATTAACGAATAAATCAGCTAGTAAAAATATATTTTACAAGTGTTTAAATTATCTGTGAAAAAGGTTAAATAATATGTTAAAATTATTTCAAAGACAATTCTATTCTAGTTCGAAGATATTTTTTTCATATTTAGATTTCAGAAAGTGCTGCCAAATGAAATCTATAGATCAGGACCAAAAATCGTCTTCTTTCTACTCCATGAACTAACTGTTTAAATACAACTTTTTTGTTCATCAAAAGGCATATTTTCCCATGGCTTAGTTCTATTTAAAGATCTTCTACTAAATGCTAGTCCCTACTTATAGGTATTGTCTAACCTTTTCCCAGAGAGTATCTCAGCTACTTCGAGAGATTGGGGAGAGGAGGAGGGGGGCAAGGCAGATAAGAGCCACAGAGACTGCATACTGTTCCTGATGTAATAAAGGAGAAATTTAATTAAAATACACCTGCTGTATGTAGTCTGCCAGAATTTAATTATATGAAGTGGCAGATTCTTATGGATGAGAATGGCTATTGTCCTTATTTTTAACTGGGTAAAGCATAACAATTCAAACCTGTCCATTGTCCTTTAAAGTTCAGCGCCTCACCATTTGTCACAGCCAGGCTTAGTAAAGGTGCTGTGTCACAGCACACAGCATTGAGGGAGCTTCATTTAGACACTCTGTTTTAAGGAGTTTCTTAGTTCTTAAAGTACAGACAGGCTAAACTAATGTCCATGTCTTGAAACAGGATGAATAAAAAGGCTTTTTGATGATTCTGAACATCTCATCAGTAACTTCCAGAAAAGAAATCCAAGGATTAATTCATTACTTAACTTTTCCCTTCATAAGACCACACACACACTTACTTGTCTATTCTATTCCCTGGAGGTCCGATGAGACTGCTTTTTAGATCAGGCAACACAATACTAATACCGCTTTTAACCCTTTTGGTGTTAAAGGCTACCCTTGGCTAAGTTCAGCGCGGCAGTGATAATCAATGCGTGTGATAAGCTCCAATTTGGCAGATACAACAGATGCTGAGTTAAAAACTTCTAAAGCATAAAGGATAAGGACTGGACAAGGACTGGGTAGGACTTTCAAGCATTGTTCACAATCTTCTCCTTCTCAGTGATTTTCCTACCCAGATCCTATTGCTATCAAAACCAGGAATGAAAATCTTTGGAGTCTGATCCATTGCCAGGTTATTTTTATCTAGTATCTCAGGAGACTAGAAAAAATAAGTGATGTGTAATAGAAAGGGGCAGGAAAGGAGATACCAAAAAAACCCTTAGTAACTTGGTAAATGGTATTATTTTACATAAATTTACCTGGCATAATGAGTGCACTCTCAGCAAGTTTGCAGATGTTTATAAGGTCCCTTTTCTCTTAAACTGCATTCCTGTAGCACCAAATAACGCACTCGATCAGCACGGCTGTCAACTTCGGAAAGCAAAACAGATGCATCACTGGAAGGCAAAAGTTCTTTTCTAGATTAAAGAAAATTCATGAGGTGGCCACTCTGTAGATCACCTCACCCCAGACTTTGGGGTCGGCACTTCATTTCACTTACCTCACAGCTTCAACATGAGAGTCTATCTCTGCATTAGGGGAAAAAAAAAAAATACTCAAACCCAAAAAAATACAACCCCCCATGTCATGGAGCTCAGTATAAGGTAAAAGCAAATCAGTATTTTCTGTGTTGTTACCAGCTGGTGAAGTGGGTCTGTCTGACCCTGTTCCACACATGCTGAACAAAGATTTTTGCTGTGCAGTACAAGGAAGTGCTGGCTCCTGCTGCTAGATCAGATCAATTCCCTCATGCTTCAGGTAAACAACTGCTTTGTAGGCAAAGAGAAAAATTTTATATCCTAGCAGCCCTCCTGCTCCAAGAACAGAGCCTGAAGTGTTGTTTCCATTGTGTCTGTGGAGCTCAGGTCACTCTGGCATGCAGGGTGCTGGGGGCTGCATGATGCAGAGCTCTATCACAACACAAGGGTCTTGGGGGCTGCATGATGCAGAGCTCTAGCACAGCACAAGGGTCTTTGCCGGGTTTTTGTACTAATTACAGTTATTCAGTTATTATTAACACTGGCACAGGTTGCCCAGAGAGGTGGTGGATGCCCCATCCCTGGAAACATTCAAGGTCAGGTTGGACGGGGCTCTGAGCAACCTGATCTAGTTGAAGATGTCCCTGCCCACGGCAGGGGGGTTGGACTGGATGACCTTTAGAGGTCCCTTCCAACCCAAACTATTCTATGATTCTATGAATTCTATGATTCAATAATGCAGAATATGCTAATATATTTTATATACAGTTGAATAAACAATGCTTCAACAGTTTATATACATTTGAAAGTAACTAATAGCAATTTAAATAGCTAACTTCTATATCTGGAACAAACTACAGAAGAGAAAATCACAATTTAGCAATGGTATTGCATTAGTAAAGTATAGATGAATTGTCAGGTCATTATATAAACTATTAATGAAGCAGTGTGCATCTTGCTGTGATACTTAGGTGGGCTTAGGTGGAGTCCAAATATCTTTTGTGTTAGCCAACAGTAACTCCCCAGTATGCACATCTAGGAAAACCTCAAGCGATGATAAGTAATGACTACTTTGCTCAACCTCTTCTTAATGCCTGCTGGAGAAAAGTACAATAATAAGGAAGTAATTCCTCCCCACCTCCCCCATGTCTTGGTATATCAATGTAAGTCTCTAAAAGAAATATGTACTTAAGAAAACTACATTTTTTTGAAAAATCTTTCAGATTAAAACAAATAATGAGGTTTTCGTATGGTTATGCCATGTAAGGTTCAAGTGTCACGTGAGGCTATGGGCAGCTCTAGTAGTCTGTCGCTTTTGTTCTCCTGTGTTCACTGTGATTTGAAAATGCTATTGGAAGCCTTCTTATCAAGGACACAAAACCAAATGTTTGTTATTGGAAAAGTTTTGTGCAAGATTTTGATCAATTCTTGATTACCGTAACAGAAAACAGACCTTTGAATAATGCTAAGTGAATATTTTTAATGTGTAATAGTCATGCAAGTTTGAGAGATGCTAGCAAAGGATCTCTTCTAGCCAGTCCTAGAAAAGATGTGAGTTGAACCGTTCAACCGTGTGTTGAAATTGCCAGGCTGCTTCTCCAAGGGGTGATACTTCTTAGGCATTCCCTTCTTCCACACCCTTTATAAAAACATTCCTATCAGATTTGTACATGTATGGATGGTACACTCAGACATCACCTCAGTCTGGCACATGATTGTGTTGAACATAAAAAACTATTCTGATACACAGAAAAAAAGGTAAACAATGCTTACTATCCTGAGGACCAGGATTAAAGACAGCATCCTGAAAGGCATCAGAGTTCCTTTTGCATTGTAGGTCCTGAACTGAGAGGCAAATGTGGAGTTTTGTGTATCAGATACAGAAACTGCATTCAGAATGTGGCCACTGGTATCAGTCATTCTGTGCAAGCAGCACTGTTAGAAGCTTTTTAATAGAGGATGGCGAGCTGAATGCTGTACATGAAAGTAAATTGGTTGTGCCAATACAGATGAGCAAAACTCATAATGATGGAGAGGAATGTCTCCGAATAAAGATTAAGAAGAATTTGACCCACAGTAATAAATGATAGACAAAAGTGTAAAAATTTTAATAGATGGTGCCATTTGAAAGGGTTTATTTAATTCATTACAATACTTATTATTCATGTTTTTTAATATTCAAAATAGTATCTTAATTTATAGCTTAATCTATGTTAATAAAAACAGAATCCTTAAACAGTTCCTTTCTCTTCTCAGAAGAAAACATTCATATGCCTTTATTATCAGTGATAGGAAATTTCATTTCCTGAGCCAGCCAGAAATCTCTGTTGAATTTTCTATAGCTGATAACTTGAAACCATTTTTTCATTGCAAGAACCTGCTTCTTCATGTCTGAGATACTTTTTTGCTTGTCTTCACTTGTCTCCTGCAATTATGGTGATTTTTTTGATAGAAGATCCTCTTTGTTTCCTGGACATATTTGCTACAATGCTCTTGCAGATTAGCTTTTGTAAAAGTGTATTTAAAATTTCAGTTTCCACAGAAAATAAATCCAGAGCTCCTATTATGCAGTTTATTAAAATATTCTTCCTTCTCCCCTTCATCCAGAAAAAGAGATTTTGACTGAGATTTTCAGATTTTTGTTTTCATATTCCAGGGCCTATATTTGCAAAATACAAGAAGTTATTCATAGAATCATAGAATACCAAGTTGGAAGGGACCTCAAGGATTATCTGGTCCAACCTTTCTTGGCAAAAGCACGGCCTAGACAAGATGGCCCAGCACCCTGTCCAGCCAAATCTTAAAAGTGTCCAATGTTGGGGAATCCACCACTTCCCTGGGGAGGTTATTCCAATGGCTGATTGTTCTCATTGTGAAAAATTGTCCTCTTGTGTCCAATCGGAATCTCCCCAGGAGTAACTTGTACCCATTACCCCTTGTCTTTTCCATGTGACTCCTTGTAAAAAGGAAGTCTCCTTTGTAGCCACCCTTTTAATACTGTAACATGGTGATGAGGTCTCCCCTAAGCCTTCTTTTCTCAAGGCTGAACAAACCCAGTTCTCTCAGCCTTTCCTCATATGGCAGGCTTCCCAGTCCTTTGGTCATCGTTGTGGCCCTTCTCTGGACCCCCTCTAGCCTGTTCGCATCTCTTTTGTATAGCGGGGACCAAAACTGAACACAGTATTCCAGGTGTGGCCTGACAAGTGGTGAGTAGAGTGCGATAATCACTTCTTTATCTCTGCTGGTGATGCTTTTGTTGATGCAACCCAGCATCCTGTTGGCTTTCTTTGCTGCAGCAGCAGCAAAGTGACACTGTTCACTCATATTGAGCTTGTCCCCCAGGTCCCTTTCCACAGAGCTGCTTCCCAGCCAGGTAGATCCCAGCCTGTGCTGCACTCCTGGATTATGTTTTCCCAGGTACAAGACCTTATATTTGTCTTTGTTGAACTTCATAAGGATCTTGTTAGCCCACTCTTCCAGACTATCCAGGTCTTCCTGCAGGGTGGCTCTCCCTTCTGAAGCGTCCACTTCCCCACTCAGTTTGGTATCGGCAGACTTCATCAGGGTACACTTGATCCCATTATCCACATCACTTAAGAGGATATTAAACAGTGTTGGGCCCAATATCGATCCCTCGGGGACCCCACTTGTGACAGGTTGCCAGTTTGAAAAGGAGGTATTTACCACCACCCTCTGGGTGCAGCCTGTCAGCCAGTTCCCCACCCACCGCACAGACCACTTGTCTAGACTGTAATGGGTCAGTTTCTCTCGGAGGAGGATGTGGGAAACCATATCGAAAGCCTTGGAGAAATCCAGGTAAACAATGTCCACCGCTCACCCCACATCAACGGAGCAGGTTACTTTGTCGTAGAAGGCGATCGGGTTCGTCAAGCATGATTTGCCCTTGGTGAATCCATGATGGTTTTTCCCAATCACGTGCTTCATTTGATTTATGATAGTCCCCAGGAGGATTTGTTCCATAACTTTCCCAGCAACTGAAGTAAGACTGATAGGCCTATCCTGTATATTGAAAAAGTCTAATAAAACTGCCTCCCCTTTGTTGATATATTGATACTTCTCCCTATGCTCTGTACATTTCTAATGCCGTACGGAATGTGATGAGAGAGCAATCACCTGAAATATATTATTTTTTCTGCTATATAGGAAAGCATTCAAACATAAGACTGATGCAAGCAAGAAAAGAGTTTGGGAAAAGTAGTAATAAACTACCAGTTAGACTAATGGAAATTATTTTTTCCTGGAAAAGAGGAAAACCAGCATGCAAACATTTTCTCAGAGTAATAATTCCTTGTGTGCTCTCTACCAGGGAAACCATATGTGTATATTCTCTCTTACTCAGACCAGACTTAGTCAGTAAAGACTACAGCTTAATGACAGTTCAAATCAACATATGTTTTGAAATTGAACATTTGTTACTTAGTACTGAAAATATAAGGCACACTGGAAATTACTAACATTATTTTAACTACCGGGATGATCAACATTTCTGGGTCCTTCTTACCTATTGAATCTTAAATGGTGTTTTGTAGAGAGGAATAGTTTTATGGAGAGCGTGCATCTATTACTTCATATGGTCATGGCTCTGGAGTTTCAGAAACTCTTCATTTTAACTCCTCAAAGGATGAGAAAATCAGTCTGAGATGTCTGTCTTCTGATTTGAGTTCTTTAACTAGTTGAATATTAAATAAAATGTTATCGCTAACCATGCTTTAAAAAAAATACCAGCCACTTTATCAAGAGACTTACTTATTCTTATGATTATTGGTCAAGCGTGTCCTGAGAAATCTTATTGGATTTAACCTCAAGAGACAAAGGAAGACAATACCTGTTTTTCAGTACCTTATAAGAACTGGATATGATCTTCGTTCCAAATCCCTGAGCATCCATAAACTGAGGTTCTAGCACAATATCGGATAGTTAAAGAGCTTTACTATATCAAAAACAGAGAGAGAGTCCAAGGTTGACAATAATTAGAGTTTCTGAAGATCCAAAGTTGATCTTGGGTGAATAATTCCACATATACATAATTCTCAGAAAGTTCCCTTGAAAAAATACAGTTGTATCAATTCCAGACCCGTATGATAGGGATAGGCTGACAGGTTTCTCTTCAGAGACATACTATAAAGTGCTCAGATTCTACAATGTTGATGGCTGAAATACTTCATTTCAATGAGGTTTTGCAGAAACCCAAGAAAGCAAAATACATAGGATATTCTGTTTGCTCTTTTTCCATGTCTGGACTTTTGTTCTACTGACAAAAGTCAGCAAGAAATAGACCAGTTTTTTAAACTGCTTTGGATCAGACTCATTCCCTGACATAGTTTTACTATAGCAATGATGTTTATACTAGATCAATAGCTTTGGGACAGCCACCATCAGAATTATAGTCATTACATATGTTAAGCAACGCTCTCTTTGAGATGATGAATAGCAGACAAACAAGAAGCTAATAAAATGACTGCCCTCCTTAAATAAAAAAGAAGCCTAAGTGGAATCCCATTAGAAAATAAAGAGATTAAGGAAAAGGTAATGGATGTAGGTATAGCCGCAGATAGATCTAAGAAAGTCTTTTAAAAGAGAACTTTCTATTGTTTTTATGTAGAGGAGGGGCAAGGCAATGACCAATATAGATGACAGGAAGAAGAGTTTGCTATATTTCCTGCCCCATGGCAGCAGTAGCACAATCAGTACCTTGCAGTCATTTTGCATAGTTGTCTAAAATGTGACCTACCACCTACACCTATAGATACAGACATACCCAAACTTCTTTTGCTGTGGTCCTTCCACCCAGGGATCACTCACAAACCTTAAATAACCTGCTGACAGGTTCAATCTTTTGACTTTTTTTTGTAGAAATACAATAACATCATAGCATTTAGACATTTTTCAAATTATTTCAGTGTTGGTTTTCCCCTCAGGTTTTTGTACTGCTCTCCCATTTGTATGAAGTAATCTAAGGTGCCTTTTTGTCTCTTGAGACACTATAAATCTCAGTTTCTTGGTTCTTGTTTTCATACTTTGTATGTTTCAGGTTACCTTCTACGGTAAGAAATCTGAAGGTAATTTAAGAGAGCGTAAGTATTTGATGACTCTGTGTTCACTGGTGCAATTTGTGGTATCCTCAAAATCATGCTTTTTGCGAAAACACACCTTATATGTAAAGCCAGTAACTCATTGGTATAGATGAAATCATAATAGCCTAATCCAGGAATCATTACTCATCCAGATCTCATTATTACAGAAAAAGAAAGAAAAAGAAAATAAAGACATTAATATCTCTATAAAGAAAGATTCTCAGCAATAGTAATACAGCTAAATTTGTTGTACACACCCTTTCTAGTGTCTAACTCTTTTCCCTGTGTTATGCTCACCTTTCCACTACTCCTCTGCATCCTAAGGTTGACAGCTTCATCTTAGTGTGTGTGTCTGTATGTGTGTGTGTAACAGCAAGTTTTCATCATCTGGAGTCCTTTGCTAGGAGGAATATGGTGTTGATAGCTTCTTCTCCCTCACTTCAGGATCTGACTGGGGCTGTTATATATTTGCTAGCATACTATTGCACCTTGCTCTTTCTTCATTGGTCTGCAACTTCACATTTGGGCCCCTCACTACAAGAAGGACGTTGAGGTGCTGGAGCGTGTCCAGAGAAGGGCAACGAGGCTGGTGAGGGGTCTGGAGAACAAGTCTTATGAGGAGCGGCTGAGGGAACTGGGGTTAAACATTGGACCAGGCTGCCCAGGGAAGTGGTTGAGTCCCCATCCCTGGAGGTGTTTAAAGGACGTGTAGATGAGGCGCTTAGGGACATGGTTTAGTGGGCATGGTGGTGTTGGGTTGACGGTTGGACTCGATGATCTTAGAGGTCTTTTCCAACCTCAATGATTCTATGATTCTATGATTCTATGATGTCTGATTTGATGACTTACATTTTCTTTTACATATATTAAATAGTATTCCTCTGATCTCTTTTTTCTCCTATCTCTAAAACTAGTTTGTCAGACTATGCTGAAGGCAGCATGAGTTTTGTCAGGGAGAGGAAGAGTCTTAAACAAGTGTTTTCTCCGGACCAAAGCATCTCTCACTCTACCTTATATTTGCTAAGAGTGAGCTCACAGATTTGATCGACTTTTCTTGGAACAGCTCAAAAGTCCCACGTGAAAATTTCAAACTAAAATTTCACCTTCCAATAAGCTTTAGTCAGAAACTATATTCTTCACCAGCAACTATTCCCATACAACCCCTTTGATAGTTATGTTTTAAGAGATTTCTAGTTTCTTCTGTGAAAGTCTGTCCTGCAAAACCTCTTCCTAATACCCTGATTTTGTAGAACAGATTTCATACTTTTATTCCAACTAGGTATCTTGTTCCCATTTTCATTAAACACAAACTGCTTAAAGGTACATGAAAACTGTTAATTCTGAAGGGCTGGCCAGCCTCACACTTCTTGACCCTAGGAGGGTCAAAATAAGCTAGGCACAGCAGCACGTGAACATTTTTTTTCACAATAATATCATACTAACAGATAGAATGAATGCTATCAAAAACAGAGAAAAGGATTTTAATCAGCAAAAGATTTGGATAAATACAGATATGGAATAGATTAACAATTCTCTAGTTAGCCCCTGCTGACATATAACTTCCTCTGACAAACTTTAGGAACAAGCACTGTTTGTTAGATTTAATAAATTTCTCATAGGGAAAGTCATGTTTTGATTATAATTATTGAAGTGCTTATGAAAGATTTATTAAATTTAACTGGTGTCCCTCTATTTCATATTAAAAAGATGGGATTTCTATTATTGATGACAAATGCTTTTAATTTTTTAGATTTTCTTTGGTTTTATATCTAGAGTTTATAATACAGGGCTAACATGAGAAACAAACTAACATTTTTACGATTCTAGTATCTGTCCTGGCTGTGTTTCCTAAGCTGTACACTTTTGTTACCTTTCCTTAAGGGCTAACATGAGAAACAAACATTCACATTTTTACGATTCTAGTATCTGTCTCCTGGCTGTTTCCTAAGCTGTACACTTTTAATACCTTTCCTTATAGACCCCAGAATCTTCTATCCCCAAATTAATAGAGTTCTCCTGATTGCCCTCTAGCTTGGTATTTACAATATTCTTCTGGAAAAGGAAGATGGATGGACTTGGATCTCTTTAAGTAAGGAATAAGCCTAAACCAGCTCTCCTGTTACTTTGGAGGGTGATCTGGTTTTCAGACAGTTATGGAAAATTGAGTTCTGCTTCCAAGTCCTCCTCTGGTTACTTCTCAGAAGAAAAGGATGAGTGACCCAATCTTTTGTAGATGACCCAACATTTTTAATGCATTGTAAGCATGGGAGAGAGAATTCCAGAAAAATCCTTTACTCTAACATTGCCTACCAATTGGCTGAGATCTATGTCAATCCCATTTTCACCACTGCTACTACTCCTCGTCAGTTATCTAGGAAACAATAATCTAACTAAACGGTGTTGACTACCTCATGTGTCAGAGGTATGGTAACACTGAATGCTACAATTATTACTAGTCTGTGAATATGGACTTTATGGCCTGCATTGTGGATCAGAGAATTCAAAATCTGTTCCTTCTTTTTAATATGTTCCACAGAGAATAACTCATACAGCTCAGAAATATATTAGTGTTATAGATGATAAATTTTTCAATGTCATGCAAAAATTTGTTTTCATTATGCAGTTTATATAAGTAATAAGTTCAAGAGTCTTTTTTTCCTCTGTTGAAGAAATGGAAACAGTTTTATTTCAGATCTTACCAGGACGAATTCTGATTTATATTCTGAAATAAATACATGACTTTCACCTTCTAAGCTAAGGTAGATCAGATGTTCCAAAGATGTCAATTAGAGAAAAAATATTTGATCTTCTCATGGATGTTTGTTATAGTCTATTAATTTGCCTCGTTCTGAGCTTGTCATTTGATGTTCCTAATCAACATGAACTTCAATTTCCACTTGAACTTTAATTGTCTACATCTATCTTTGTTAATAAAATTTAGTTCCATAAGTATGTATTCATGATAATTGAATAAATCTTTGGTATCAAAGCACTGGAAGTAGAAAGTAATTCTATAGTAGCTTATCTCTCATTTGTCATGAATCTTACCTTGAAACAATGGTTACTGGCGTCTATGAGGAGCCTGCTACCAGACTAAACATAATATTGAAGTGACACTCTATATTCTTACAGTGTAACTTTTATATTTTGAAATAGATGGTGTCAGGTTTTCATTAACTTTCTTTTTTTTTTTTTATTGAAAGCTAAGAATAGTTCAACACATATGTTTTCCAGCACTGAAGAAAAGCAGCAAGAAAACCAGAAAGGACTCTATCCCACAGTAAGCAGCTCTTCTAAAGATGTCCTCCCATTTTGAGGTGGGTGATTTACACCAGCTGTAGTTAAACTAAGAATTAAATAATGACCGCTATAGAAGGACCTTGCCTCTCACATTCATTGAAGAGAGATGGTGAAATAATCACTGCTTGGCAATGTACTGCTGTGGCGTTGAGGCCATATGTATAAAGATGAGACAGAGTCTGGCTCTAAATGAGATATTTGGATTTCATTGCACATGACAAATACCGCATATGGAGCTTTGAATTCATTTTCTCCTTTAAAAATCAGTCTTGATTTAAAGCTTTGGACAGAAATTTTCCTTGTCCCCTTACATAAATAGTTTTACTGAACTGGAAATAAAAAGTTCAATATTTAACCCTATAGCCTCTGCTTCCTAACAAGCCATATTTTCAACTACCATTAAGTTGCAGGTTCCTTTTAACTTACCATGCTGAGAAAACTGGGAAATGGTATATGAAGGGAAGAAAAACTCTGCAGTTTCTTGATTGCATGCATAAAGTTCAGTGTGGGCAGTGAGATGAGTGTTTGCAAGACATTTCTAATTGTTAATCATATATAGGACATTTTCTTTATTTCTATCCTGTTTGTGATATGACAGAGAAACCTGGCCTCTGCTAATCCAAGACTTGAACTGACATTATTTTCATATGATGAAAAAGTAATGCATTTTCCTTTCAGACTTTGCAACTCAGCTCTACAGGAAATGAAGTCACATTCTCAAGTGAACAAACTGTTAGCACAACAACTGCCTTCTAAAAAGTATTATATTCACATTTATAAAACATGGCAGCATTCTCACTTTTCAACCAAACATTTTGTTAAAACATCCTATGAATTTTTAAACTTTCCTCTGGGGGTAAGTGGAGTTAAGTCATTTCTTCTGCAATAATGGATGCCATTATATAGAATACAGGGGAGAGAACAGAAGCGGTATTTTAATAATAAAAATAAAACAAAATGTACTTATTGTGCCATGAAACAAGGGTATTTGGTGTCAGAACCATTAAAAGTCTGAAATCATATTTGAAGCAAGTAGTTAATTTATTGTAATTAATGTTTCTGAGAAAAGTTTCCAGGAAAAACAAATACAGAGCTTAGTGAATAAGAAAACATTTTCTGAGTATTTATGTATTAATTCATTTTTTCCATTATAATTGATGATCATTCTTCTGAAATAAAATCATATAAACAATGATGCATCATAAAAGTCAGTTAAAAAAAATCACAAGGTTTTGGTTATTTTTTTATGCTTCTTCTTTTTTTTCCTGAACAACTGATTAGAATTCAGACTAACTTTTATGTATCTCCGCTACTTGATCATCTGTGCTTGGGTTTTGTTGAGTTGGATACACAATTACATGTGTGTTCCAGACTGTAGTCGAGACACCCAAGCTCAACAAGGAGCTGACAGTTCTTTATATCTCCTGAAAATGCAGGATTTTTGAGACCTCTAAATCCATTTGAGAACTCTAAATCTATTCAGAAGCCCAGAAGCCATTCCCTTCCCAAAACCTGTCTCCTCTGCAGTCTTACACAAGGAAACCATGGAACAATACATTGTACAGCATCAAAAAATGGTGTTAACCTCCACTTAGCCTTGCTGCCTTCCTGACTTTAGCATACCTTGTGCTTATACGATGCCTGAGCTCCCTGCAAAAGCAGGCAACTATCATTCAACATTTAGTTTACACATATTTATTGAAAGTTTACCTGTTTTAATGTCCATTTTCCTTGTTTGCTTTCTTAGAGTTATGCCTTTTCACTAAGAACTCTCCTGGGAGATGATCCTGGTCTGTAGATGACTGTAACAGAACTCATGCTCCTTTCACAGTGAAAGCATTTCTATTGATCTATCCTTTCATTACGGATGAGGAGGATGAGGAGCAGAAAACAAACCCTCTCAAACAGCGTTATTCTGCTCTGAAACATAACCACTAACATATCATGGCTTGTACAGTGCATGAGACACTCCCTCAACAGTATCTGCAGCTACTTTCCTTTAGCAGGGAGGATTGATATTGACAGAGCTCCTGCAGCTTTGTGGCTTCTCTCTCTGTTACCATGGACAGTTTTTAAGCAAGACTTAGCTCCAGAGAAGGTGTGTTGCATGTTGGAATCAAGCTGCAGAGCTAAGATAGCACAGGGAGAGGTTATAAGCTGAACTCCGTAACTTCTGTACCAGCCCTAGTGAGCCAGGCTGTTGGATTATTCCTTCTGCTCACCCACAGTGGCTCTTCTCACAGAAAACAAATTCATTTCTTCTTAAATCCAAGTCCTTAGGGATAATATGGGTACAAGCCAAACACTGACAATCTTGTTTAGGTTTGTTTTGTTTTTCTCATATAATATCACATTCTGAAGTTCTGCTTTTGTAGTAAATTCAATAGAACACTTTGAGAAATATGATTTTGATTGAAAACCAAAAGGGCGAAGTCATGAAGCACTTGATTGAAAAGGCTTCTTAAAGTGCCAACCTCTTTTTAAAAATGTTACAAAAGTAGGAAAGTAGGTATGCTAGAAAATTGAAAAAGGTATGTAGTATTGAACTGCTGGGAGAGCATTATACTGTAAAATAGAGACAGGTGAATGAAATATTTAAATAAATTCCTCTCTAACATTATATGACTGGCAGAACACCTCACATACATAATGAATTAAATTGCAACCACCTCAATGATGATATTGCTGATAATGACTGTGGTGAAGGTTATATAGAATGTATAAACAACAGATAACAGACATTAATGAATTTTAAAAGCTGTTACATGTTACAATGTAACCTAGCTGCTCTTCTTTGAACCTCTTCCACATTAACTCAGTCCTTCTCGTGTATGAATTTTAGAACAGCAATTTTATTTAGGTAACATAAACATTACTTAATTTTAAGACTGATAAATTTTTAAGGTTTTGTTTTTGCGGGCTGTTTTTACATAGATTAGGTTCAAAGTGACAGCATTACTTTGTAACTGTCAATATGTTTTGTTTTAAATATATAGAAAAAATTAATTTGTTTTTAGTTTCAAATGGTTTACCTAGTTGGTCACAAATAATTTTGGTTTCTTAAAATTGCTGAATAAATTTAGATTTTTTTCCCATTCTACTTGCAAGAAATCAGAAAAGTTTATTAAGGTATTTGGCATTGGGAATCTTATTAACATGAACAAGATCATCATGGATTTTACAATGCAAGTTCATATGTTTATTACTCCATCGCATTTCATACCAAGTTAGGCCATCTTTTCAATTTCTTTTTCCATTTTTTTCCTATATAAAAGAATATATGGAGCTGTATGAATATCTCACCTGTACATTCAGCATTTTTTCTATTATTTTAGTGAAGAAACTCTGGGGCATTTTTTGTTTTGCCTTTGTCTTTTAATATACTGCATCTCCATTTGACTGCTATCTATAATATATTGAATCCTTTTTTTTTTTTGCATGTTACAATGGTTTAAACTGGATATATATAAACTATCAAATGGAAGCTCCTAATTCTTTTTTGCTTTTTTTAATCTTCCTGCCAAAATGACAGTTTGTTTTCTTTTTCGCTTTTTTCCTAATACTTTAAAACTGCTTGCTTCTGGTCTTGCTTTCATTCTCATTCACTGCCATTGGTTTTTGTTCTTGTCTGGTTCCACCTTTGTCATCTTCCTTTTCAAGTTTCTCCATGTTCCAGTCTGTGAGTGACTCGCTGTAACTTTGTCCCTGGAAGAAACATTGTAAGGAGGATTGTGAAAAAGAAGTTGTCAGTCTTTGTAACGACCTAGTTGCTTTCCTCTTTTCTGTTGAAAGGGTATAAAGGAGTGCTTTAGTGGGTTGGGTAACTTGGCTACTCTATTTAGTAGACAAATTAGGGTTTTTCTCATTTTCCCCCGCATTTTGTTGAGGATATTTTTCTGAAGAAGTTCTGAGCTCAAGTCTGTTCTATTAAAAAGTACTCCAGTCTGTGCTTAGGGAGAATGTAAGTACAATAATGCCAGATCAGTGCAGTTTTAATTCATGTTCCATTACAACAGCAGTCCCTGTTTTTAAGTACATTCATCACATCTTTCCAGTTGTATTATTTGTATTTTGTTCCTTTTTACTATTGTCTGGTGGCCTATAGCCTATTCCTTTTTTTTTTAGAGATGTGAACATGCATTGGTACACAGCTATTGCATATGTGCAAGACTGTTCAAATAATGAACTACTTCTAGAGTTGTACTGGTTATCTATATTGATTGTACAGATAACTGCATACATTTTAGTGATTTCTTTGAAAACTGAGCTTCTCAGTGACCACGATAACTTGGAAATGTTATAAAGGCAGAGGGAGACTTTCTAAATAAAAACTTCAGGTAGTATACAGGTGATATTTGTTTTGTAAGATTTCATATACTTGTAACATAGAGGAGTTGGAATGCTTTATATTGTTTACTATGATCCTCAGAGTAGTATATGACACTGTTATAATACAGAAAGCAGCTATTTCCCTCTAAAATTAGAGTATAATCATAGGAATGAAGAATTTTCCAGCATCTTTGTCCCTAACCTTTATATAGCACATTGGTTTGGATTAGAACAAACACTCTCTGCCATAAGTAACATTTACCAGAAGCTACTAAAACCTCATACACCTATGCAAAAAAAGCTGATGGAAAAGACATGTTGGCTGTAGCTTTCCAGAAACACAAGTGATTATTTGTGCTGTGGTTTGGGTACTCTGTTAGAAATATATTAAACAGGCCCCATCCCCAGAAAATTTGGATTTCTAACAAATTTTAAAGCTGAACATTCATACTCCAAGTCACTAATGACTTCTGAAAATTTAAAACTTAGGAAACTATAACTCTATTCATTGTAGAAAAGTGTCTTTCCTTTTTTTCTGAACACACAGGATTTAGTTTATAGATATCAAGTTAGAATGTTCATAGAGAAGTAACATTAATATCACTGTCTGAAAAGCAGGATTTGTCTAAAAAAAAGATCTATCCAACTTGTTCTCTCCAGAAATCCTGCTGGAAAACATCTGATATAAAATCTTAAAATACTAGGAAAAATCTACTTCAGGTCCCCGTTTATGCATATTGGGTGAAAGCCAGCACTAAAGGCAATGGAGCTATTGTTCCAGAGCTGGATTTGGCCCAGATGTCTGTCCTGTTTACACATGTGAAAGCCCATTAAACTTATGGTGCTTGCAATGATATAAATGGAGGCCAAAATATTGTTCTTTTTGTGGAACTTAACTTGAACATCATGTAAAAGTTGGCTATTGTATTAACGTAGGGATATATCCTGTTCAGACAAGACTCATACCAGGTCTATGTTAGTACATCTGAGCAGGAAACCTTATAACTGCTAAACTTCTTTAATAATGTTCTAATTTTGCAGTAGGATGGATTCATAACTTCTTTAATAATGTTCTAATTTTGCAGCAGGATGGATTCACGCACAGGCATAATGATTCAGTTAAAATCACAAATGTGTCAGAATTGTAATGTACTCTGCTCTTACAGTGTATGAGACAGATACAGAGAGAAGTTAGAGGAAAATGACAGGATGATGAAAAAAGATGATGTTAACAACACCTTTAATTTTGGTTTACTTAAGAAAATAAGATTGCAAGAATGACAGTCATGTAGAATGAGTTTATGTTCATTAAGAGAGGTGAAGGTCAGACCTTAGGCAGGAATCTGGCAGTGTCGACCATCGTAAAAAATCAGATCCTGGAGCTGCGTGTTTGCAGAACAGTTGAAGTGCTGGATTATTGGTCAAAGAAGAAATCAAGTTGCTGATATTCTGTTTTAGAAATGATAATGGAAACTGCAGAATTACAATGACACATATAGAAAAGCAAAATGGTCATTTTTACCACTTCTATGTACTGGTATATAATAGGCAGAAAATCCAAAACTCCTTTGTTCATTCTACACTCATTGTACAAACTTTCATTACACATAAAATAAGAATATATTACTCCTGCCTGCACAGAGTCTACCTAAGATCTATTTTATCTGAGCAAGGTAGACTTAAGTGCCACTAGATAATGAAAACCTCTTGAAGCTTGCTCATATGATACAAGACCAGGCAGGCTGTAAAGTCTGAATATTAACTGCAAATAGAATGACATTTTTTTTCCTACCTTTATGAATACAAACTTGAGAAAGATGACAGGTATCTGTGGTGAAATTCCTTTTGGTGGGAAGTGCTTCTCTGCTGTGATATGCTTTTACTATAAATTGACTTTTGCAAAAAGCCTTTCATGACTTGTTGGAAGTAAATCCTTGTTTTGTTCCTGGAGCTGGAACTGGCAAGATATAGATTGCTGTGGCAGAAGTCCCTAAAAGGACACATCTTCCTATAATGCAGACAAGACTGATGACCTCTGCTGACTTGCTGGTGGGAGCATCTGCTCTCACATCAGGGGCTCCTCATTACCTGTCCCTGCACAGACCAGTAATGATTTTCAGAGGAAAGGAAGCTGAGGACAAAAGTAATCCCCCTGAAATGAAGCCATTAAGACTAGATAGTGGTAATAACAGTAGATTTCAAGGAGATTAGAAAGATGAAACTCATTTATAAATGAGCTGACTTTCACTGGAAGTGATATTAGCAGAGAACATACCTCAGGTTCTTTTAATCTGGAACTGACGTTTTCTCTTTCCTCTCTTCCCCTCTCCCCTTCAGAAATATCCTTCAGGGCAAGCAAATACTTTGGCTTGGGGAAAGTTCAAACATTGTTGAATACTGCAAATAATCATGTCCATGTTGCTTGGGAATTGGTTCAAGACTAATTCTTGTCTGACAAAATGCTGCAGTGCCACACAGGCATACTGGTTTTGTCATCTCATACTCCTGTTCTCTGCCGTGGCTTCACTACAGAAACCAGCATGCAGCACAGAAGCTCTAGCAGATGCTAGAGCCATGCTAAAAGAAGTTTCAATTTTCCCTTCAATACTTTTCTGCTAACAAATTGCTTTCCAGAGCAATAGTCAGCTAAAATGTCTGTTTCATATGGTAGTTTTCTGAACAATGAGACTTGAACACATTTGCAAATGTTTTGTTGAGTCAGAGTACCATCCATACCTTCTAAGAACACTTTGAGAATTCTTTCTTATAATTTAAATTTATATATATAGTAGTATTTTCACAAAAATCTTGGAAGACTGTCCTAGATTTTCCTAGTTTAAACTATTTCTGTAGATTGCTACTCACTCTGCATCTATACTGTGAGAATATTTTCCTTACTAAGATAAATCTACTGCAAGTGTTGAAATGCCAGTCCTCTGTGAAAAAAATTTGCATCTGGCAATAGCGGTTATTTGTTCTTTTCAAAGAATTATATCTGACTCTGAGTCATTAACTTATATATGGTTCCTAACATTTTGTAATGTTTTTATTTATCTTTAATAATAAGATTACCTAGCAGGTGTTTATATGGCAGACTGTAATGCTCTAGTCTCTGAGTATGTACAGTAGCATAGCTGCAAGTATAACTTGGTAAAATAAAGCACTGTTTACCTTTTCTCTTTAACTTATCACTTCTAATGGGATAGGAAGAAGCTGAAATCCTGAGTAATGTATTCAAATTAGCTTAAAATTTGAAGAATCTATTATTAAATTGGATATTCAGGTTTTTCTTTCATTAGAGAAGGCCATTCTCTCCCTTCTTCAAATCACTGTTAGGTGTTCTTCTAGATGCCTGAGAAAACCTGGTCAGTACATGTTGTATTTTGTAGTTGGCATCTATTAAACCTACCATTTTTTTAGAATGCTTTAAGTATATTTGAATCATTAGAGGTTAAATACATGACTCATTCAAGTGGATAGCAAGAATTACATGGAATTCAATGGGCCTTTGACCAGATCTTTTGTACTGCTATATGAAATAAAACTTGGTTTCTGTCAAGATTTTTCAAGGTATAAAAGTGTTTTATTAATTTGTCCTGGTTTCGGCTGGGATGGAGTTAATTTTCTTCCTAGTAGCTGGTACAGTGCTGTGTTTTGCATTTAGGATGAGAATAATGTTGATAACACACTGATGTTTTAGTCGTTGCTAGGTAGTGCTTACACTAGTCAAGGACTTTTCAGCTTCCCATGCTCTACCGACTGAGAAGGCTGGAGGTGCACAAGAAGCTGGGAGGGGGCACAGCCAGGACAGCTGACCCAAACTGGCCCAAGGGATATTCCATACCATGTGACGTCATGCTCAGTACATAAACTGGGGGAAGCTGGCCGGGGGGGCCGCTGCTTGGGGACTGGCTGGGCATCGGT
>NW_008795127.1:3812509-3821518 GCF_000699145.1 Aptenodytes forsteri | reverse complement strand
CCCCTTTCCCCCCCCCCCCCCCGGGGGGGGGGAGGGGAGAGTGAGCGAGCGGCTCTGTGGTGCTCAGTTGCTTACTGAGGTTAAACCACGACAGTCCTTTTGTGAAGGATAACTCTATCCCAGCCGAAACCAGGACATAATTTCATCACATAACCTGAATATTTTCTATTCTGTTCCTCAGCCTGTTATTTTTTTTCTACATTTGTGTCAATTTAATTTAATTTTTATACATTGTTTTGAAGGCCAAAGGAATTAAAAAAAAAAAAAATCCAAATGAGGAACTTTGTGTTCCATTTATTCATCCACGTTCCTCATCTTTTTTCCTTTTTTCTTTGTTGCTCTTCTTTAATTTTATTTCTTTTTCATGCCACAGCTGATCCTGAATTAAGACATCAGGTGTGGATTATGTACAATCTTAGACACTAGTTTGACAGTCACTCAAAATAGAGTTTAAAATTATGCATCTGCTTTTTTGTTCCTTCTTCTGTTTTCAATATTAAAATCACTAGTGAAAAAGAGGATTAGAAGTGGATGTTTCATATAAACATTTTTATACCGTGATATATTTCTTCTGGTCATAGGTATAAAATCTCATTCTGGAAGCCTTTTCTGTGAAACCCCAGTTTGTATCAGAAAATAAACTGCTTATACGTTCTGTTTTAGGAAAGATAAAGAATACCCTTCTCCCTGTTCTTTTTTTATAAAACAAGCAACCACTGATGTTAGAATATTTGCATTTAAAGTTCTTGCAATGGTACGGTATGGTATGCAATAGTCATCACATCACCAGAGCAGCCCACTGTTTACAGAGAACCTATGATTCAGAGTGGTTTCAGTTTAAGTGTGGTTTCAACACTGCACTGGAGTTGGAAAACAAATCGGGGTGAGAATGAATGTGGTTTGAATACAGGTTTTAGCCCGAACGGCTGCAATTACAGAAGCTCCCTGGACTCACAATAATTGCAGGGGGAACACGATTCTACTGCAGACTAAATTAGCAGACATCAGGTATCACATACAGAATTGCAATTCCAAAATGGCTTCTGTTCAGAAGAACTGTTAACACTTTTATTTTTCCTTTAAGAAAAAAACTTTCAAATGCTTTTAGGTGTTTTGATAATATTTGTATAGAAAGTGTGGAAATTGTTGAAAAAAGGTTTCTTTAGATATATGCATAAATTGAGGTGATCACAAGGCCTACACATCTAAAAAAACCCAATGCACATGCATGTATATATGTGTGTATATATATAAATATACACACAACCACATTTTTAAAACTATGTATAACTGCATTCAGTTGGATGACACAAAGGTATCACTTTAGGTTTGTTTTCAAAGCATTCATCTGCAGGCATTTATAGAGTCTACTGTGTCTCTTTCAGCAGACACAAATCATACCAGGAGAACGCTAACATACTATTCCACATATAGCAGTTTTTCAATAGTGCCTTTTTTGAGTTCTGGATTTGATTGCACCCAGACAATACAATCTTAAGAAAGCAGGAAGAATAGAACGGCCTGATCTTTCCAGAAGCTTCTGGTTGGCTAACTTCCATAGCCCAAATGGAAATGGGACTAGCTAGTTCCTTTGACGGTTCTTGGCATTTGCAGAGGTATTGGGGAAAAAGCAGCTCCTGAACTGGGGGAGTTTGTAATCCCATTTTACGGCTGCCTGACTACTTTTTTTGACATGCCAGCTGGGAACCATTGATCTCTATGTATAAAACGTGCCCTAATGACAGTGCTAGCATCTCTCTGTCTCTGGTAACATGCCACAACTTCATTTATTCACCTGTAAAAAGCTTTCTTTTGAAGATGTTTCAGACTACTTACCTACTTTCTGGCATGCGTGTAAAACAAACTCCTCCTGCTTATTTAATTGGGAAACCTTGAATACAACTTCCCTATCTGATTTCATGCTGGCTGTCAATATGTTGGTAAACGGATTTTTACACCAGAGTGTGGCTTTGAAAGGCACAGATTGGGAAGTCACTTATAGATATTTAGATGAGAAATGAATAACATCTTCTGTAATTGAAATCCAAGGACAATGAATTTTTGGATTTACTCTACAGGTGAGCATTCGTAGGTTGCCCAGAGAGGTTCTGAAGTCTCCATCCTTGGAGATATTCAAACCCTGGTTGGACAAGACTCTGAGCAACCTGCTGTAGCTCACCCTGCTCTGAGCAGGGGGTTTGGACCAGGCAATTTCCAGATGCCCTTCCCACCTCAACTCTTCTCTTTCTGTGACACTTTTTTTCTCATTACTACCTTTCCTAGTATTCAGAGGAATATTTTACATAAAAGATCACTCTTGCAGAGAATAATAGATGAAGGTAATATAAAATAAATAACGTGTTCTAAGAAATGATGTAATTTCCAGATTTTTCCACTTCCTTCTGTTCCTTAATTTTAACAAAACTAAACAATTCATCGGTCTTATATACTTGTAAGCTAGTTTTCCAGTAATAATTTACTGCTGTCTATTGCACCATTTATTCAGTTTATATTAATATGAACAATTTCATTATTCAGTATAATCTGAATTCCAAAGCAACTTACTTATGAAGCAACAGGGACTCTAGAGAAATCCTGCAAAAATAAATATCATCATTTGCTACCATTAAGATAATTTCCTATATGTCTTCAAGGGTCCCTCTTTTCAGGAACAAAATCTTCACTGGTGGCTTATAACACAACCAAATATCTCACATTTTGAGTTCCTATTTTGTTAATAGGTAAAAATGATATCAAAATACTTTTGTTCTTGTCTGTTTAGTAATGTAAAAAAAAAAGAATATAAGATCTTAAGGAGTTATGTCAGTTTTAAATGCAGTCTGTCTGGAAAGATTATATACTTGATGAAAGGCATTTGACTTATAAAGGCAAAAGCTCTTATATCATTAATATAATTAATTCAGAAGATAATTTTAATTGAACAGTCAGTTTGCAGATAATTTTAATTGAACAGGCAGTTTGCAAAATCATATTTGAAGAAAGTTATGTCACAAAATAAATTGACGTACATTTACATTATATGACCCAGCAACTGCAGATGTACAAAGCTATCAAGTATGATATGGTGTGCTGACAAATTAAATGGCTTGCCAGTTTGCAGAAGATACATGTTGTAAAGGGTATTACTACTGCTCTATCATAAATCTATTGGTTGATATGCTAATAGGCCAAATTTCTTGGCAGTTTGGTAGTCCTGGAGATAGCTGTACACTGTGTTTACACTAAAATGCTATAATTCTTGGTGATCGTACATTAAAATAAAAAAGTTATTACCTAAGTTCACATGCAAATTTCCCTGTAAGATTAAAAGGAAATATTTAAAGTTTTAATTTAAATTGGGGTTATTCTGACACTCTATAGATTTTTTTTGTGAACTGGTTTGGATGACTTATAGAAGAGTTTCTCCTTATCTTATATACAATTTTAATGAAAATTTGGCCAAAAAACCCCTATACTTCCTAGTAACACAGTTGTTGCGCCACACCGTTTTGCCTGACATTGTCATTTTCAAGTTCAATTTACTATTTCTGGTACGAGCCCAGGATATTCACACTTTAGACACCAGATGCATCTGTTGCCATCCTTGTGAAAATTTGCACAGGGACAGTCAGAATATAAACCTCTGGGGGGGGGAAAAAAAAAGTATATTCTTCAATCCTATTTTGTCCTGGAAAGCAAAACCTCAACATGTGTCATGGTTACTTGGGAAGACAAGTGCCATAACCCTGAATGCCCTCAATCAGAATTAGTTGTGGACTTCAACTTTCAGTTCTGCCACTTCTGCCCTTGACTGCTGGCTCTCCTCCTTTGTGTGCTTTGTTTTTTACATTGTTAGAGTAAGGAGTGTGACACTGTCATCCTCTGTGAAGCACTTGCAGAAAAAGAGCTGCAATAAAGGTAGGTGTCATTATTATTTACAAAGCTGGACCATACTCAGAATTTTTACCATGGCTCTACGTTATTGTTCTATATGGCTGTGTAAGCATTAAGTAGTAACTTGACTCAATAGCAGGTAGAAACAGTTGTGTCTGAGGCCTCTACACTTACACCATATGGTGCTGGGATTTTTACTTTCAGATTTAGCCCAATCGCTGGACTGAGCATCTCCACTAATCATGCATTTCAAACCCATTGAAAACTCCCCCTTAGCCTGTACACTTATATCCCCACTAGTCATGAGGCATGTGCCGTGCATTTGGATATAGCCAGAGGAGAGCTTCTCGTTTAGTTTCCTCTGAAGGAACCCTAGTTTGTGTGTACCAGAGCTGCTGAGCAAACTAGTGAATGGAAAGTAGGAATGATTGGGATTTTTTAAAAAATCAAAAATACTTATGGATGCAGAGCATATGTGTCATCCATCATCTTATCTGAATACTGGTGGAGAGCACCAGTGACTGGTTAATAGATCCATGGTTGAAACATTATGAGCAGTACATTCAGTATTTTTTTCAGAAGTAGTACAATTATGAGTTTGCTGTTAATATTTTGGGGTTTGTGAACAGATTTAAAAATGCCTTCCATTAGTTTTAAATGCACCTAGTGATTCTTTTCACCATATGAGTTAGAATATTACTGCAATGGTGTTTTATTTTTTAAAAGGAAATTTTCTTGGTTTGGAGCTATTTGTAAAGTCAATAAACAAGTTAAGAGCCATAAACAGTGGAACATCAAGAAAACACTTTATTGTGGAGATTTGTTTACATCAAAGTTTGATCACTTATATCTAAGACAAGTGAAAAGGTGCAGATGAAGAAAGGATGAGCTAGAACACTGGACATTCCCAGAGCAAATATATTTTCTGACTATATATACTGCTAGAATTATACTTCTGTGTCTTTATATTTCCCACTTCACTTGTCAGAACTTTATTAGAACTATCTTCTTGTGATATTTCAAACACAGCAAAATGCTCCAAAAGATATGAAATCTTACAGAAGAACTTTCTAACATAAGACACTGAAAGGGTTGAGATTGTTATTTAGGTAACTGGAGAGGAGGTGTGGTTTGCTGATACTGTTTTGGCTGCCAGGAGAACCCCACTAAAGGGATCTGTGCTTCCAAATTTGGTATTGATTACTTGAGTAATTTTGGGCAAATCATTTCATCTGGTGGGGAGCTACCATTTTCTTTTCCACATTCCTTCCATTTTATTTCCAGGTATTTGTTTTAAGTAATGTAAGAGCATGAAGCCAATTTAGAAAAAAAGAGAAAAAAATCAATATTTGAATATCTTTTAAAAAATCTCTTAAATCTGTAATTGTAGTCAAATTCCCTTTACTTTCAAGAGCAAGACTTCAGTTTAGGCATGGTGTGACTATATCCTGCAGTCTTCTGTTTCTTATAGTGCAGTAAGCATCACAGCCACTGAAAAATTTTGTAGTTTTACATGACATAACAATATTGTAAAGAAACTGAAATAAATATCATTATGATTGTTTTGGCAAGACTGCATCTCAAGCAGAGATTATCTTCTAAGGATCAGTCCCAGTTGCACTATTGTTATATCTAATTCTCAGTAAGACTGCCTGAACACAGTATACAATTCAGATAACTGAACCTGCTGGCCATTGAGTTTTCCATACTTCTTTTTAAAAAAATCTCTGACACACAAGTTCATAACCTGCATAACCTGTCATTAATAATTTCTGTGAACTTAAATTTATTTTATATAACAAAACCTTAAAAAGAATATTGTACTAGCTGTTTGAGTGTGGTGCCCTTAGAAATTTCTTGGAAGTTTTCATTTACTTAGTGAGTAGGAATAATAATATAATATTGTAATAAAAAATAACAGAAAGCTTCCTCTCAAAACCAAATTGTATCAGGCTGCATAGCAGCCTCCAAAGACCTGTAAAGAAATCCTTGTTTGGATTATTTTAAAGCTCACAAGCCATCAAAGAGAAAACTACTTAGAGAAAATCTTGCATTCCTGTTGGATTGGACCATTACTATATTACTACTAAGAGGAATCTCTCTTACTTATTTTGGTCTAGAAAATAAACAGAGGTATAACAGGATGCTAGGAACAATTTCCTCAGCATAAATATCTAGTTCTGTAAGCAATGGAACTAATGAAGCCTGCTATCCCTGTCCTCTTGTATGGGAAGATTGAAAGTTCAGACTGATTTTGTTGTAGTTTTCTCTGTGTACACTCTGTTCTCTAATAAGACAAAAGTTCATGCTGTTGCTTTTACATCTCTGAAGGCACCTGGAAAAGCCACTCTCAACACCTTACTCTGAAACATCCTGCCACTCCTGTTCCTTTCACTTGCAGGAATGTAGCTCCTTCTGGTAAGGTTTGGCTGATACACGCCAGTGGGCTCAAAAGCTCTTAGACAGATTTCATTAAGCTCATTTCCGTAGACAGCAAGGCTAAGAATGAATGTATCTTTTCACAAAGCATTAGAAATGACAGTAGAAATGATGTGATTCTCTTGATAAGCTTACTGTATACAATCAGATAGGAATAGGGAAACAATAAATGGAAAGAAAGCAAAACCCAAAACAGTTACAGCTACCTAAGATTTGCCTATATATTGAGCTATTTTAAATATGAGATAAGCCAATGTTAGAGAAATATTTCTATTTTTGAACAGCAACGATTTCTTTTATATTGCATATTCAACTATGTTCTTCTTTGCCATACTTGCAAACTGTTTTCATCCAGGGAGTCTCAGATTTTGTTATACACAGATGATCTTTGAGAGCATCTTAATCTCAATCAGGTGTATTGGTGAATGGCCTTGCACAGAGACCTAATGAAATGGGCGGACCAACTTATGGAAATAAAGACAATAAAGACATTTTGCAGTTAATTTCTCTTTTTGTGGTCACACAAGATTGAGGAATTGCTTGCTGTAACATTTCTGTGTAAGCACAAATATAGAATCATAGAATCATAGAATCATTGAGGTTGGAAAAGACCTCTAAGATCATCGAGTCCAACCGTCAACCCAACACCACCATGTCCACTAAACCATGTCCCTAAGCGCCTCATCTACACGTCTTTTAACTGTCTTTGCACTTATCTTTTACAAGACACATCAATAAGTAAGAAATAGTTTTTGTAGAGATCCAGTGTATGCAGAATCCCCCACCCTCGCAAACTGCTTTTGGAAAGTGATAAAGCACAATTACTGAGTCACTATGGGAAAGAGCACTACTGTTAGTTGCTGTAAAAAACAGTAGATGTAAAATTTTTCCAACAGTAATTGAATGTAATTTTACTCTGTAGAACATACGGGTCTTTATAGCTTTTCCTAAATAAATTCTCTGGGTGAGTTCATCAGAAGAAGAAAACAATATTGCCCAGCAGGGTAATTAGAAGGAGACTGAAGGGGTCCATGAGGTTGCATAAATGTTATTCTTGTCATGTTGCCAATTTTAGGGCTGCTTTTAAGCAGCCCAGATGGTTTTCTCACTTGTTTTCAGTTATTCTGAAGGGCCTAGAAGCAGAGAAGTCTGAACTGTGCTGTATTGTCCCATATCCAGAAACAGGAAGGAATCAGACAAAAGGATCACCACATCACACGAAAGTTCCCCTGAAGAAGCATGTTTCTTGTGAAACACATTTCTTAGTGTATTTCTAATCAGATTTTTTCAACATGAGTGCAAAAGGACTGCAGTGCGTGGGAGAATCTGCCTATATAGTAGGTGTTCTGGTGCACCTAGTGTGATATTTCAGAAAAATGGCAAAATTTACAGGACCATTTGATAACGATGTCATTTATCTGCCTGCAAATACTGGTTGTTTTGCATAATGTTTGTACTGACTAGGTGTAAGCCCAGCATGTGGAGAATTGTAATAGAAAGACTAAGATAGTGTGAATGGAGAATGAAGGGGAAGGTTTGGGTGTGGGAGGCACCAGAAGGGACACACAGCAGGGACAGGGATCTCAGCACAGCCTGCATCACTGGCACTCACATTAGAATGTGATCAAGATCCCAGCCCATCTACCTGCAATTTCATGGGACAGATGGATCCAGAGACAAAGAACAGTGAGCAAACCCTGATGATTCACAGAGGTGGGACACGATAGATACACAGGTCACTGTCAGCTCCAAGAGGATACAAAAAGGCATACCTGAAACCTGCATGGTTGCCAGCCTAAGAATAGCCCAGAAGAGGTGAGGAGGACTTGGCAGCTGGCTTTCCTTGTCCTCCAGCACACTGCAAAGGATCTGACAGCTGGACACAAGCATTGCAGAACCCAATGGCTGGCTGGACACTTGAACACCCACCCCTGCCCTGGTGCCCCCAATAGCTGAACAGACACCGAACACCACATTTTTCTGGTACTTGTCACTGAGATTATGAGCAAAACCTGTTTTATTTTAGTTTTTACTTTAAATAAAATCATCTTCCCCTCCTGTAAGGTCTCACATTGGTATTGGCTGCATTGCTGATCTGATGTTGGAGCATCATGTACCAGGAGCACGCTTCCTTGTTTTACCTGTATTTGCTTCTTTTTCTGAGAGATCATCTGTAGCTATGACCAGAAACTCCTTGTGGTAACAATTACAGTCATGTTTCAGTTCACCCAGTCTGGACCCTTGGCATTAGAGGTAAGGTTACCAGCCGTGGCTGCTTCCCAGTCAGGGTCTGTGACCATAACGGGATAAGGTTTAACTGGAAGCATGTCTTGTTTACTGGGGAAAAAACACATGAGAAAATATTTTTTATTTTTCCTGGGACTTGTAGCACTTTCACTCAGCTTTTGCGTATACAGCCAGTTTTATTTTAAGAAGGTTAAATGTGACTAACTGAATGAATGTATTTTCAGAAGTTACTTAGTTTACATCAATGTCTTTTATATTTGTGATTCTTTTACACTGTTTTCTAAACATACACAAAACCAATGGCATATCTGAATTCTTTCCAGTAAAATTTAATAATTATCTAGACTTCAATAGGCATTGCAGTTTGTCATGGTTTAACCCCAGCTGGCAACTAAGCACCACACAGCCGCTCGCTCACCCCCCCCCAGT
>NW_008795127.1:3778170-3812465 GCF_000699145.1 Aptenodytes forsteri | reverse complement strand
CCTGCTCGCTGGTGGGGTGGTGTGAGAAGCAGAAAAGGCCTTGACTCTGTGTAAGCACTGCTCTGCAAGAACGAAAACATCCCTGTATTACCAGCACTGTTTTCAGCATGAATCCAACATATAGCCTCCTACTAGATACTATGAAGAAAATTAACTCTATCCCAGCCAAAACCAGCACACATTTTCACGTGTGTAATATTTATAGCAAATATGTTTTTAATTTTGTCTTTTGTTTCCCTCCCAACTTCTTGTGCACCCCCAGCCTGCTCGCTGGTGGGGTGGTGTGAGAAGCAGAAAAGGCCTTGACTCTGTGTAAGCACTGCTCTGCAAGAACGAAAACATCCCTGTATTACCAGCACTGTTTTCAGCATGAATCCAAAACATAGCCTCATACTAGCTACTATGAAGAAAATTAACTCTATCCCAGCCAAAGCAGTACACAGATTTTCACGTTCAAGTTACGCTAAACTTACCAATCACCTACAAAGTACTTCTTTGTTTCTAGAAAACAAACAAACACACAATCTTTTACTTGTTATTTGAAATTAATTTAAACTATCATGGACTGGCATTTTCTAGGCATTCTGGAAATTATCCCTCCAACTGATTGTAAATCTCCATCCCTTCATTCAAAACCATGATTGTTATCTTTTGGCTTTGAATGAAACATTCAGGAAGTGTTTATTGTTCATGTTAATCCATGCTGTAGCTGACTCCGCTGTTTCTATCATCAAACCCTGTTAACAAATAATGTCATTGTCTGAAAAAAATAAAAAAAAAGATAAAGCATCTCTTGTTATCTCATGTCCCTCTGTAATAAATGGCAATAAAGTCATTATAGCATGCAAAGCTATGAATCGGATTAACAAGCAAGTTCTATTGAAACTGCTGATTATATTTGTTGTAAGGGCATTGGTCATCTGTTTTTTTCTGTAAACAACTGTATAACTCCAGCTACTGTGCCTGTAAAGAACTTCCATGCCTCCACATTTGTTTCATTGTCCTATTTCTGAAAGAAAAAGAGAGGATTTTTTTTTTTAATGTTTGAAACACTGAAAAAAACACAGAAATCTTTTTATCGTATTTTTTAATAAAGTGATGAGATTCAGGATAATGGATAGTATGATATAGACTTCACTTTCAGTATTTGGGGACACAAAACTGATGTGGGGCAGAATGCAAGGATGTCACAGAGTGGAAGAGAAAAATTAGAGATTTTGCTATAACTCTCTGGTTCTCTTCTAGCAAGTTTTCTGATTTTCTCTGCAGAGATAGAACCATAGAAAAGCCTAGTGTTAAATGTCTTTGCCCGGTTTTGCTTACTGTGTCCTTTCACCATGTATCCTTCTTTGTGCAGTGAACATATGGTCTTCTTCCTGTGATTTCTTGGCAGTGCATCACATAGGATTGCCAGATATAATATGCAACGTCCAATTCTGTATGGTCAAATTCCACACCCAAATTCTACCTTCCACTCTATTTTTTGCAGCGGCTCTTCCAGATGCCTGCACAGCTATTGTGCACACAGAAGTATATCACAGGTACTCTGCAGGTCTATATGAACAAAGTGTCTCTACATCACATCACAATGTATTTAACGCTCACTGCTGAGTATTTGTCAAAGTGTATGCACGATTCCTCTCTCCATGTTTTGATGCTAAGATTTCAGCAATAAATAAAAATGTATAATACATACAAATTTATAACCATATGTATAAACATGTATTTATGTATGTTTTCTCAGTTTCACTAAAACAGAATTGAGACTCTATTTCCATTCAGACTGAAAGTTCAGAGGACTTGCAGTTCTTTCTTTGTCTTTTTAAACTCCTTCAGTTTAAAATTTCCTCTCTCTTTCCTTGTAATATTTCAAACTGTGAGTGCTCAAAAGGCAGCAAGGGAAGGGAAAGGACAGGAGGACAGCAGATTGCTTCCTGAAAGCTGCGTGGAGAAGTCAGTGTAAAGGCTCCGAGTGTGCTCCTTCCCAGCTATGGTAACAGACTGTGCGTGCACTTGTTGGCCGTCACAAATAGGGGAAATGCATGAGCTCTGCCTGTGCAGTGGCAGTTCCAACCTTCTGCTGACATACGGTAGTAACTCGTGGGAAAGCGATTGTACTTCTGAGCCCTAGAACTGCTGCCAAGTTGCCGAGTCACCCATGCAAGACAGGAGGCCCAATTAATAGTAATGCAGGTTACAGGCTTTCCCAAGTTTATTCCATACCCTGTGAGGTTTTCTGTTTATACAATGGGCTTTCAAGATGAAAATCATTGGCTGGTACACCTGCCTGCAAAGTATTTTATACCTGGACTAGAATGATACATGAATGATAATTGAATTTCATTCTTCTTGGTGCTGACAAAATGTACAAAAGGGTTGCACAGAGGGAAATTAAGGAGAATAAAAAGGGAATGGGAGCTTTAGAAAATGGTAACGAGTGCACTTTAGCATAATATAAAGTAATTCCAAAGTGGATGCGTAGCAAATGCTGGATTTTATGGGATTCATAGCAGAAGTAGTTCGTAAAGACAGATTTGAAGAAAGGTGAGCAAACATAATGATTTTAAACTCAAACATAAAGCCAGGCTTTGGAAAAATTGCTTGTGGGAGAAATAGGTATGTGAGAATTCATGACTATTATGGCTGAAATTCTTAGAGTACTGTTGGTACCTTTGTGTGAAGGCTAACACTTTAGTCACAGCGTAAGAGGGACCCATTGCTATTTTGGTACTTACAGAAACAGTCTGAATCAAAGTATTTTGTTAATGGTTTATAAATTTGCTCTGATTAACAAAATTAGTTTTGACATGTTTTTCTTCCTAAAAACTTGACTCTGCAAAAAAGGCAAAAGGCCAGTTTTGACACTCTTGCTGTTACAGTCCTGTCAGGATACACTAACATCATTTTGATGAGGCAACATTTTACCCTTAATATACTGAAAACTGCTGAGATTTTCATGAATGAAAAGAGATATTCTCTGACTTTTCATTTGGGTTTGGAGTATTAATTTGTTTTTATAGGTTAGCTGGTTTTATTGACTATACCAATAGAATTACAATTACAGAAAATCTAGTATATCTTTTCCTCCTCAGATACAGGAGGCATTTTGCTCGTATTGGTGCCTTTAACTATAGAGAAGGACATAGTGCTGGCTAGAAATACATGATCCAGCTCTAGCTATGTTAACCCATACATCTGTGACACGACAGCCATGTTTGCAGAGGCTAATAGGAACTGCTACTCAGCAAGACTAATGAGGGTGATCTGCCTGCCTTATTAACATGACTGTAATGTTTTTTGTAGCAGAGGCAGCTTCTGCAGGTAACTCTATACACCACCGCACTGGATCATGCAGACGTAGCCCTTGAAAGTGCTACAGTCTTGATGACACAGAAGACTTACAGAGACAAAAAGTCTGAATGACATGCTATCTAGTTTCCTTTCACAGCCCCAGGTAGCAACACAATTTTTCTTACTTGCTTCTCCTTATCGGTTCATTTTTGTTTGCTTAAATTTTTACTGTCTTGGGCAGGTACGATAAATGTAACGGTGCTGCAAAATGGAGTAACATGGGCTGACTCTGCTTAAGAATCAGAAGGAGTTTGAGCACAATCCTGAAAGGACCACCTGAGTGATAGCACTTAGGGGCTCACTTGTCAGCATGCTGCCTGATGTACCTACAGAGCCAACTGTAGTCGCTCAGGAGAGAGCTGCACTGTGTCGTGTGGACGTGTCATCCTGGGCTGGCAGAGCAGTGCAGAGTGCTTTTGTACTGCGCTCTGCCGTCTGATGTAGACATCCTCTGTGTGTCTCGTGCAACGGTACAGCTCTGAACACAGTGTCACTACTTTGATAATAACGCATGTAATTATTATTCTTTCTCTGTTATGAATATGTTTCACTTTTTTTTCTCTTTGATGGGAAAGAAAACAGATGTGCTTGAGAGACTCTATAAACTTGACAAGGCAGCTAAAAAGAGGAAAACACAAACAAAACAGGAGACCAGATGAAAGAATGCACTGGGGGAATAAGGATTTTCAGAGCTTAACGTCTTCTAGTTTCAGATCAGGCTACTGCTTGTCACCATGTTCCTTCCTGCACTATTAAACACTCAAGAGTAACATCACATTTTCAGTCTATTCCACATAGGTTTGAGTCATGCAGCATTTGAAATCAGGTGGTCAAACTCAGTGCCTTGCTGTAGAAAATATCCCAGAGCTCCAGTCATTTGTTCTACCAAGGCAGTTTCAAATTAAATACATTTGAAAAAATCTGCTGCAATTTTGTGAAATCTCAGCACATAAAGAAGCTGACAGCTATAGGGTTATCGCCCGGGGAGCACTCACTGATAACTTTCCCTTGCTTTGATGCTAAGGAAATTGGTCCGTCTCACAAAATGAATTTTTTACTTGAGTTATTTAGACTAAATCCAACTAACTAGTGTTAGTTGAGTTACTGTAAAGGTAGAGTGCTGGGCTGAGTAGAAGTATCCATGGGGGAGAAGGAAGCATAAAGATGTTGTCCAGATGCTTTTTATTAAGTGATTTACATATGTGTTGGAAAAGAGAAGGAAAAGGAGATAAAATTAAATGTTGATGTTGTCTTGACTGATCTGCAGCCCTAGCAGAGGAACTCATGTTTTGTGTTCCCAAGTAATATTTTGGGAAGGGATTAGATGGGAGGCAGGAGTAGCTTCAGTCTTCATGCTGCTGATTATGCAATATGAAAACCATATATTGTGCTGTCATCTTACAGAGCTGACATGTGAAAAGCACACGTCTTGTAGAGCCACAGGAACCCCATTGTCAGCAAGCTAAGCATGAGCTGATATAAATTCAGGGAAAGATAACTCAGTCTGGCTCTGTCTGAACGTGATTATTTTGGTTTTGCCTATTTCTCATGAATGATCCTATTTTACATCGCATATACCTGGCCACTGTAATTTAATTTGAGGAGAAGGATTTTTTTTTTCTTCTGTTTTATTAGAAAGATTTAAGACGTTAGAGATTAGATATTGGCTTTTGGAGATTACACTTAATCAAAGGTCTCTCACTTGTCTGAAGGAAAGAGATGTTTCTTTTTCCTTTTCTAGTTTTTGCAGATTAACTGAGTCAATCAGATGTTATGCTGGCATATGATCCAACACACACAGGGTGACTGTGAAGTAAGGTGAAAAACATGCTGAAGGCATGTGGGTAATAATAATATTACCCACATGCCTTCAGCAGGAAAACCACAATAGTACCAAACTAGGGTATTTTCTCCATCTGCAATATCCCTCTGTATCAGGAAAAGATGTGAAAGGTTTCTCTTCACTTTCCGGTTAACCCTGAGAGATACAGATAGACCAGCAAAGGAAGATGAAGAAGTTAACAGGCTGCGTACACTCCAGTGTCTGGTAAAACCCATAAGGTTTCATTGTCAAGTAGCTGAACAGCATGACATGCCTGGTCCTTGTGCTCCTGACTGTCCTGGCTGGGGACCTGTCCAGACCATGCTGCAGCTTCCTTGAGGATCCTTTCTAGAGCCCTGGTGACATGAGGGTCAGGAGGGGGGAGGATGCTGGGCTCCTGGGGCCAGGTGGGAGGAGCTGAAAAGCACTCTAGATCTAGATGATTTAGACCTAGGGTGTGTTGGTATGAAGGCACAAGTCCAGTTAGGTGGAATAGTACAGTGTGTTGACACAGAAAGATGCGGTGTGTCAGATATAGGAGAAAAAAAAAAATCTCCTGAGTAAGTTAGTGGGCATGACAGGTTCAAGTAACGACATGTTTCGCGAGACAGCATTTCTAAAACAATCAACGCATCATTCCCACTTAAGCATACGAAAATGCTTTAATTCTTATATCCATTGGATTCACCTTCAGATGACACAGTTTTACTAGGTGTTTCACCTGTGTCTGTGCTTGTCTGTCCTTGGCACTAGTGTCAAATGGGCTGTGGAACTGACTTACCAGGCTTACTGGAGGCTGCACCTCTCTGCTTCTTGCTACAGAGCCAGCTATGCTACACTTTTCACCACCATCCCTGCGGCAGGACGAGGGCAATTTACAGTTCCCTGGAAGCTACCATAAATTGTTTCTCATTAGTCAAAGCACTAACTGTGCTGGACGTTAAATATTTGTCCCACAGTGGTCTCTAAGTTACTTCTTCTTGCCTTTTTTTTAAAAAAAATCTTGGTCTTTAGTGACAGATCTCTGCTGTGATTCTCTTCAGTGACTCTTTTGTTAGTTTTCCAGCATAAGACAGCAGAGAGGAACATGCCTTTAATTATGTGACTGTCACTCAATATCACATTCATTTTGAATTTTGAAATTGGGGGTGGGAATTATGTGTTTTTTGAAAAGGTTAATAAAATTTCCTTTTGTATATATTCTAAGTTTTTGCAAATCTAGTCTTGAAGTAAAATGCCAGATAGCTTCTACAATTGTTAGTGAATAACTAGTGGTTGTACATATGTGCTTTAATTTGGATAAAGTGAAGCTTTCTCATTTGCAATTATTACAATGTATCCATTCTGTTTCAAAGATTATTTTAAAAAGCCAATGTATAGTGATGAAAAAAAAAAAATTAGCTTGATTTAAAGTGTTAAGAACAGGTTGCATATGATCATTAAACAAATGTCTCTGTGTGTGAAATAGATCTTTCCTGTAGCAAAAAATATAAATAATTTTTTAAGAATTCCTTTAAGATAGACAGAAGCACATCTAACAAAACCCGAAAACATCACCAAAGAAATCAATTTAAAAATTGAGTTATTAATAGATGGGTTTTTTACAGCATTTATTTCATGTAAAGGGTATTTGTCTGTACATTTAATATCACTTTATCTAACAATTTGAAAAAACTATCTATAAATTCATAGCTTCAACCAGCCTATTCTGTGTCTTGTATACACAAGTACTTGTTCCAAGCAGCATGGAGCTCTGAAAACTAGTGTTGCATGACCAGAATACATTTGAAGGAAGCTGGTCTTTGTGTTGCACCAGATTTATCGGTGGGTAAGAGATAAACATCCCAACTGCCTCAAGTCGAGGCAGTTTTTTTTTGTTATGCTTTATCTACAGTACACTTCCACAAGTAAACAAGTGTCTATCTAGAAAAGCTCAGCTCTCTTTATTAAAATGCTTCGTACAGCATAAGCCCATCCTAGATACAAGCAAACCAAGGCAATATGACTTGACAAATACAAATTCACATGTCCTGGCTCTTATACTATTCAAATCACCAGCATTTTGAAGTTCAGATGCATTAGGCTGAAATGTGTATCATTTTCTTAATGCTACATTTTGAAGGTTATAACAATAAATATCTCTATTTTATATGAGGGTGGAATAGAAATAAGTTCAATTTCTTTAAGAAAGTGCAAAATCTATCAATTCCTGATCAAAGATCCAGCTCCTTAACAGGAGTTGAACACCGTCTCTGCGATTGAGCAAAATTACTTTCAAAGGTACCGTTAAATACAACTAGTAATCTTCAGATTTACCATTAAACAACATTTCATAATGTTAAAAGGATTTAAATAATAACAGTAGAAGATGAAGTTTTCTTTCTGGATAATGCTCAGGATAACTGTAATAATGTTTATACAGAATTTATTTGTTTATTTATATGAATATATCAACAATAATGTATAAATATATAATATAAATATATAAATATAAACTCTACAGAATATGCAGTTTAATATGTATATAATTATTCTTTTTAACAGAAAATACTGCATGAGGGAAATGTTAAAATCTATTTGATAAATGTATGTGGTTTTTTTTTTCATAATATAACCAATTAATTTTTTCAGTATTACACCTGATTATATTGGTGTAATTTGAGCAATATTAATTAAACAATGCACATAAGCTTGACAGTGGTTAAGATTCAGTGATAGAGACCATTGCCTGTGCTGCTGACTAACAATGACTTACTGTTTCTTTGCATTGTCCACCACTCTGCATCCATCTGCTTGTCTTACATTTGCTATGCAAATTCTTGTTCAGTGTGTCTATGTCACAACTCACATTAGTATTAAGGAACTTCTCTGTACAACTTTCAACGCCTGACAAAAGTGTGTAGGATAGTAACAGAATTGAAGCAGTCTAGCACTCGGAGAATGTTATTCAAATATCCCATTCTGAGTGAAAAGCTCTTTAGTTTCAGTCTTGCTGAAGCTAAAGAGGAGGTAGTAACCAGTAGTTATGGTAGAAAACATAAACTGCAATCAAACACCAGAATACCATAGTGCTAGGCATTATATAGACACGTGATAAATACTGTCCCAGGCCTGAAGACTTTATAGCTAACTAACAAGCTCTCTTCCCCACAGCACTGAACAAGAAGAATCTATTTGCAAAGGTCTTTCTACAATAGAGCGAGCTTGTTAGCTTAAAGATGGCTCTTTCCCTGAAGTAAAAGGATTTATAGTCTATAACCCCCTCAGTCCTCCTACTGGCACAGACAATATAGTCCTTCAAAAATGCAGAAATTTTTATTTTATTTTTGCTATCTTCTTTCATTTTATTTCGTACTTTTTGTCTTTTATTTTTGCTATCTTCTTTCATTATATTTCGTAACTTTTTGTCCTCTTCTTGTGTGTCTCAATTTAGTGGTCAGGATGTGCTATAAGTACATAGACACCAAGGAGGAAACTGGTTTATTCTTTCAATTATCAAGTTATTTTATGTTTGCTATCATAAAAAGACATGAATTTAAAACTTCAATACTAAAAAAAAGACCAAACAAAACAACACCATGACTGTGTTTCTGCATCTGTACTTTTGGGGTTTTTTTAGCTACTTGAGTTCATATACACAAAGGGGATAACGTATTCTGGCTTTGAAGTGGATACACTGAGAAGAGCTGGCTAACTCAGTTCACTGAACACGGAGGAGAAGGAGTTAACACTTAGGAATGGGTTTCCTAGAAGCCAAGGTACCAGTTTTGTGACACCAAGGAAAGGTGCATAGGGGATGCCTGAGGGAAGGCATACCTGAAACCTACCTCTCACTGGACTTTACCTCACCTCCATAGCATAATGGGAGAGTGGCTTGTCCCAGCACAAACAGCTTGTCTTTTTCAGAGGCACAAGCTGCCTTTTAAAAATCCTACTTGTATTCAGAATGCCATTTTTTCCCTTAAAACGTGTTGATTTAGTGCTGTTCACTGTTTGATATGGTGATGTGACACAGTGCTCCTCTTTAAAGAGTGGTATAGTGCTTAGGTAAAACTGGAATTCAAAGATCAACATCTTTTACTGCATTTCCCGCTACACTGCCCTGGTATTTGCCTTATTTTATTCTGTTAAAACATAATTGGAGAGGGAGGGCTGTGTAATATCTCATATGTAAAAGGCAAATATTTGCTGTTAACATCCAAAAAGTTGGGTTGCTGACTTCAGTGCTTTCCTAAGCAAGATAATTAGGTCATTTCTTTGGCTTCCCAAGCTATGAAAATAGAAAGACAATTTCTGTTGCATTGTTTTCTACATAGCTTCAGGGAGCAAAAAGAAAACAAATAAGAAAAGATTTTTGTTACTCTGTCATGAGAAAACTTCCTAGAAGGAAGGAGTTCTAGATTTCAGTCCATGTTCCTAGAATCGCTTACATAAAATGAATAAATATGTTGGCTAAAATATATAATGTGGGAGGCTTCACTGGTGAAATACCTTCCCTATTGGATTACATATTCCTATTCCATCTCAGACTCTCTTAATGGATTAAATTTGAAATCTTTGTTATACTGTTATGGTGAAACAGGCAGGTATGATTTCACCACCCTAAAGAAGCCTAATAAACCTGGATCTTGGATGGATATTCTGGTCAGTAAGGCCAATGGAGGCACATTTCTCCACTGCTTCCTGTAACAGAAGTTATGTATTTTTCTGCTATGCTCTCTCAGCAGTGAAATTTTTTCAAATGGATCCTAAAGAAGACTTGAGTGGTGACTGAAACACCATCAGGCATTATTTATTTGGCTATGTAATCTGATAGGTGTGTGTTGTTGGCATTACATACCAAAAATATTACCTATTTTGTAGGTTATTGACAGATCTAGATGAAAACCTCACAGTTCGGGTTTTAGGGGGGAGTAGTAAGGTAAAAAAAAATCATCTTTACTTATCTGCATGGACAGAAAGCTGATGGCCAGCCCATTCCTCCAGACACGTGAATCTAGAGCAGCAGCCCTCTGGGGCTTGCCAGGCAAAAAGGTGAAGGTTTTTGGTAAACATTCTGTTTTAGCAGTGTGCTTGGAGTGAGAAGCCAAGGGAAACAGAGCCAAGACATCTGTCTCTTGGTGACTGAGCTAGACAGAATGGCACTCCCTGTACAACCAAAAGGTTTGGTACGGTTCGTACTGTACCAGGGTAAACCAGCCGGTCTCTAAAAAACCTTTGTGAAACAATAGATTTAAGAATTCCCTTTAGATTTAAACTAACACATGAAACAGGAAATACTTGTTAAAACCTAAGGCACAACTTCTGTGTACTAGACAGTTACCAGTCAGTCTGAAAAGTTATTTTATTGTTCACTTCATTATCTCCATTTATACTTGATGCAAAACCAGTTATGGATATCGTATTGGATCATAGAAATCAGTGTTATGCCCAGCCTGGCAATATTACTGTTTCTATATGAAGAAATCAGCACAAACCTGTGCATCTTTCTGAGAAAAAATAAAGATAGAAATTATAGCAATATTTATGTAAAAATAATTTTTTTTCACACTCACTGTAGTCTTCAGCTCACCACTAAAGCATTTTTTTCAGAAGGGCAACAGGTAAGTGGAAGTAGTTTCAAAGTACAGGAATTCCTACTCTAGCAGAAAACACAACACAATTAATTTTCTTATTTTACATGCTTGTTTGGCTACTGTTTTCTAAATAATTAAAGAGTAAGCATAACATATTGTTTCTGAAAATGAACATTGATGATCGACATTTCAACATCACCAGAATTTTTGTATATGTGTTGTTTTCCCTATGGGAGTTCTAGATATACATGTTTTATTTGCTACTGGCTGCTATTCTCCCACTTAAAAGTTTCTCAGAGAACAATATTGGGCAATTGGCCAGCTATGAAATGTACCACAGAGAGCCCATAGACTGTTAAAACGATGCTTTTTTTTTTTTCATAAATTGATAAATGCTTTACAGTTGAGAATAATTACACACGTACTTCTATAGAAAAAGAGAAACTACTCTCAACAAATACTTAAATGAGTAACTTAAACACACTTGAACTTGGTTTATCTGACAAAGTCATCATACTTTTCAGGATCTGCAGCCTGTTAGATATCAGAACCTCTCTTCGAGTGTACTTGCTGCATAGCTATGGACATTATTATCATGATACACAAAGTGAGATTAAACCCAGAAAATCAGAATCATTTTACAACAGATGAATTACTTCTGTGCATCCCAACCAGCTTTAGGTTCAAATTTTTCCTGTATCTCAGTATTGCCAAGTACTGAATGAAAAGAAGTAAAGGTATAAAAAATGGTGAGGGGGAATGAAAAGCTTGTTTGGCCTCAGATATCTAATTCTTTTAACACAGATGTATGTAGCAAAGTCATCAATAACGCTGGAAGAAGGTTGGGGGTGCAAAAACTAAAGCAAATGAATGAGGTCATAAATAAGGTACCCTGTAAACTCATAATTCTGAAAAAAATCACCATCAAAAGCTATGAACAAAGAAAAAGAGCTAAAAAAAAGCTAAAACAAGACTAACAGTGCAACCTACAACTGTAGAATAGAGAATAGGGTGACAATGTGTTTAATTTCAAAAAAAATTATGTTACAGTTAAATTTTGCTCTCCTATTATGGCACATGCATTTTAACTCTGCAGGAAGTTCAGAGAAGAACTGATGGTATGTGTATATGACAGAGGTATTGTCTGATGAGCAAAGATTACAGAAGTAATTATGTGTATCTATGGTAGGTGATGATTAGAGAAGAGAAGGTAAAAGAACAAATATCACCTGAAGGGTAGAAAGAGCAAAAAAGAAAAGCCTTATTTATGTTATAACGTAATAATAATAATATTAAATGAAATACAGAGAAATAATAAAATGTGACCTGACAGTTAAGAATCTCATTTTCAAAATAATAACACTTAAATGGAATAAAGTCTTACTCCTTTGCAAACTAGAATCATGTTAATGATTATTACAGTCCAGAAGTAAAAACTTGGCTCCCCTAAAACCACTGGCATAGAGCCTATTGGCTTGACTGGAATCAAGCATTTACCCCAATTTTTCACTCACAGCGGGGTGTTCTAGAGGTAGATCTTAGTTTCTGTAACTAGGATCTGTGCTGCAGATACTAGTAATTGCTGTGTCTGTAAAAGCTGCTAATAAAATTCTGGTTTTAGCCAAGATAAGCCTAGTGAAGTCAATGGAATGACTCTGAATGTACAATCATGAAAATTACACTTAGTCCTTAGTTGCTTCTTCTCTTGTGTCCGCTTCAGAAAATTCCATAGTGAGGCCAAATTGTGCCTTATAGCTGAGAAAACCATAAAATCCCAAAGGTTCCTGGAACAGTAAAGTTCACAATCAACATTTTTATGGGAGGCATCCAGCATATGGGTAACAGCACGGGGCTTCCAGCAACAGCTTCAAGCGAGACTCATTATGCTGGGTTAACACTTGCTTGCTAACAAGTATACATATCCCATGGAAGACATTTTCCTGCCCTGGCACATCACAGATTGCTTATGACTGTAATTAGTGGGAAACAATGTTCACTACCTGGTTATTGTTCTCTTTCATATTTACACTTTGATCATATTTCATCCTACCTAGTGTTGGTGTGGGACACTGTGTCTAGAGAATGCTCCTTTCCTCCATATTCTGCTGTTTCATTATTAATATGAATCTAAAAGTCTCACTCTGTGTTTATGTGAACAGGGTGGCAGAAGCAAGAAACCCATGGAACAAGATCAAATCACCGAAGGCACCATGCAGGCTCCGGTGTGAAGAAATCAGAGCAAGATTTTTATTGCAAGGCCATAAGCTCTGTAATGCCAAGCAACATTGTGACTTCGCCATGCTGCTTGCCAGGTGCTTTAAGTGACCCTAAAACAGCCTCTCAGGGTGAGTCTACACTCCAGAAAATAAATTAATTCATTTGGAGTAGTATGCTTTTGTGAGCAGTACCTGAATCTGTCTACTTTTCAATTTATTTTATTCAAATTAGTTCAGAGTTATATCCACTGCACTGCTGAATAGACTTGTCTTAAACAGAGAATTTGTTTCGTATTTTTCCATGTCAGTAGAAACCTTGGTTATTCACTGCCCAACATTCAGTGAATAAAAGGTGGACAAAAGAAAACATGCAGTAGTTTGAAGAAAGGTGTCTTATTACTCTCTGCAACAGACTGAATCTATAAGATGCTAACAACCCACAAGCCATGATGTGCAATAGCCTGCAGGAATGGAGAAGGCATCTCCATGAGATGGCTGCACTCATCTCAGGGCTAGGCAATATTTAATTCAGTCAATACCATTACATTCCTCTTAGAGTCTGTTACGAGAAATGAGAAGTTGCTTTGTAAAAAAGGGCAAAGTTGTACTTACAGAACACATTTATTTTTTAACATTGCAAGATTGTTTTTATACTCTGAACTGTAAAAGAGTATGTTCACTATTCTACCTGCTTGACTGTTGAAACAGATATTTTTTTAAGTAGAGGAGATGGCAGACAATGCACAGAAATACAAGACTAGGTCTTTTGCAAAGCACAGAGCTGAGTAATATTTACCCAGGGCTGAATGGTAGTTCTGCTCCTTTGCTTTAGTGTTATTGCAGTGGTGCAAAGAGGAATTATTCCCATATTATTTAACTCTGGGGCTATAATTGGAAATATGTCACCTACATGAGTTAGATAAAGGAACTTCATGATGCTTCTTCTGTGTGTATCAGAACAGGTTTTGATAATACACAACAAAATGAAACAAATAACAAGTTTTCTTCAAATCTCTTTTCTGGTTTTAAAACAAGAGACTAAGCCAAAACAAAACCAACTTAGTTTAAGTCTGTAAAAGAAAAAGTGTGATTGGTTAATCAGCTGTTATAAATGAATCGCCAAAGGTATTTACACTCAGAAAGTCAGGCCAAGCTCTCACCTCTTTCTTGTTTGTTGCATATTAGACACTAATTAAACACTTTGTTATTATTTATGTGACTGTATTCCCTGCAGAACACTCTCTTCCATACCTCGTTACGCCGGTTATCCACTGCAACAGTTTGACCTGTGGAGTAAAACTCCTACAGTTTCCTTAAGTCTTCTTTTCCCACAAGCTAAATTGAAGACAACCAAGCAGACTCCTGACTCCTCTTGTTTCTCATAGCTTTTCATTTTTGGTAATGATAATAAACACTAAATATTGTGATCTTACATCATGCAAAAGCCTAGCAGGTTTTGAGATCTTTTGCCTTTAAGAAAAACAAAAGCAATCAAACAATTACAACTGACTTTACTGTGTTTAAGTATTTTAGAAGTTAGAATGACTTTATATTTTAAGGGTTAGACCAGGAATATGAAAACTATATCCAGTCTCCATCTTTGCTAGACCATTTTTGTTTGACCTTGGACAGGTTGCTTGATCTTTATGTACTTTAATTCCTAATATCTAAAGCAAGGATAATAGTGTTTCCTTTCTTGCACCCTTTGACTGCTTTACCTATTTAGACCACAGTACTCTGGGGCCGAGGAATGTCACTTGCTATTTACAGAGTGCTTCACTAATGGAGCGTTAGTCACTTTTAAATATTTTTAGTTTTTGCTTGCTAGTTCTCCAAATGCCAGGCTGCTTTCCACAGAAACCTTTCCATCCATTACGACTGCAAAGTGCAGATTGCTTTCTGCAGACTAATTCCTACAAACGCTATCTGCCTTTGTGTGGGGCAACTTCAAAGCCAGCCAGAGCTCCCCTTACAAATGACTTTTGTTGTCTGCTTGGTGCAATCACCACAAGGACAAATGGACTTCATGGAGGTCCCAAAACTGTACTCGAGGCAGCTAAATACCTTTTGAAGTGTGCTTAAAACAAAACATTGGGGATATCTGAGCTTTATCCGGGGAGAACTCAGTATGGAAGGGTAGCTATTTTAGCACTGGACGTGCCATGGGAATAGTTCCATGCCACAGTGCAAACACTGCCATAGGACCTCCCAGCTATTAAGGTTCTGGTTTTTAAATCCAAGCCTCTGCCTAAAGCTGTAGAAAAACTCTGTATTTGCTCTGTTTTGTTCTTTAAAAAAACCCAGAATTCTTGATATTTTAGTTAAAAATGGCTTTTGTGGGCAAAGATCTGATGCCTCAAATAATGATAAAATATTTTTACCAAGTACAGAAAAGATAGGTTTTAAAATAATTAGTAACTGCTTTGAACAAAATTAGATTACATCAGATGAATTTAATCTAGCTTATTTAGATATTCATGATAGCATGAAATACTCAGTTTCTGATTGCAAATATGTTCCTCTCTTCCCCATTAGCATCTTTGACTGCATAATTGAAGGTACAATACCTATGCTTGGATTTTAAGCAGAGCATCACAGTGACCATCTTATTAAACTGCATTCTGGGAAATGTTCACATATCCTAGAAAAACCCCAGAGATTTCAATATTTTTGCTAAGAAAACATCCTATTTTTGAAGGTTTTAATAGCCCTGCAGAACATTTCTGCTTTTGGATAGCTGAGTAGGTTTTCAAAAAGTTCCTCAAGGTGAGCCACAGAATGACAATACTGGTGATTCACAGCAGAAACAGAGTTGATTTACAAATATAACCCAAGTTTTAACACTAAGATATATCTTGTTTATAGATAGGTTTTCAGCAAAGATGAAGCATTGTGTGAATTTGTCTTCCTTTTAAATGTTTCATGAAAACAAAATGGTAAAGAACACGTGTCATGCTATTTGGTTTCTGTTTTTTTTAATTGAAACAAAGCTAAATTCCTTTTGCTTACAACCTACTTATTAATACATAGTGGTAAAGAAAATAATTAAAAACTACCAGTGGAAAAATAGCCTTAGGCTTTGCCTGGAGTATTTTTAATATTAACTATTGAGTGTTAAGAATCAGGCACAAAACCAAAAGGTAACTGTTCTTAAAATATGTATTTTTAATGGTAATTTGCCAATGAAAGAGTGTAGCACTCTAACCCTGATGTCTTAAAATTGAATATAACATGCAAAAGTTAAGGTCTTCTGGCTCTTAATGTCTAAAAATTCCTGAGGTAATTTGTGTAGTTTTTATTAGCTCTCAGTATAAGGTCATATTTGGCTGCCTAGCACTGTCACAAGTGAGAGGCCTGAGAACTGTGGCACCAGCTTTTCCTTTTCTTATATCCTGGCCCTTTTATAGCAGCTTGGGCTTAGAGCCAGAAGGAAAACTGAGTATCTTTACAGGGAATCAGTGACTGTTCTGCCATGGGGACAATTCTGAGGAGCAAAATCTCATGTTATCTCATGCAGATAGGTACAGGTCTTAAACTACATCTGTGGTGTAACTGATATATTTTAATTTAACCATTTACTTAGGCAAAGTAGCACTAACTAATGTTTCTCATCACCAACACATTACTAAGCATTGTACAAAAATTATGCCTTAATCCTTATAATGCCCCTTTGAAGATAGTTAAGTTTGAACACAGAGCATTGACTCACTGTGCAAAGTCCAATTACCTAAATGTCCTGCTTGATATGGTAAATTTTAATCCTTTGATTTGAATTACCCTGAGCACTAGGGAAATGCATTTCATTAATGCAACTTTTTCACTCAAGAATTAGGCCAATTGGAATGAAGGTTTCATGTAGGCCACTTCTCTCTACACACAGTAAGTCCTCCTCTGTCTGTATTTTTCCCTTTTTAGATTGGATTATACTGTTTTAGAGATGTTCTTTACATTCTCTGGTGGTGTAATAGTCAAACAGTTAAAAGAATTTTATTAATTCTGAAAGGTTGTATAAGTGACTCTCAAAAAGAACATTTCTGTGTAATTAAAAGAAATATTTGCTTCTGTTACAAAATTATTTTGGGCTGGCTTAAAAATTGAACTTTTCAGGTCACTCACTATGAAGTTATCTGGTTTGCCTTACCATTTTTTTCCTTTCTTTTACTTTTTTCCTCCCTTAAGCTTGTTCTTTTGAATAAATTCATGTCTCTGTGATAATGGAGTAAAGGAATTCAAATCAACATTACCATAAGTTATCCACTTAAGTGGTTTTAAATTCTTAACTAATGTATGGTTGCTTGAAAGTGATATGTATTAAAATGAAAGAGTGAATATGTGAGAATTTTAGGTAACTTTTGAAAAGTTTTTCTCTTCTGAAAATTTTAATCTAACACTGAAGGGCACCGCATATAGATGTTGTGTTAATTGTTTTTATAGCTGGGGATTGTTTCCAGTCTGTATTTGTAACATCTGTTGAGAGCTGAGCCTCAACCCAGGGAATTTAATTTAATATAAGTTATTGTCAATTACCATGTATTTTTAATTACTGATTCACGTATTGGGGAAAAAAAGAGAAGGCAAACAATTAAATAAAACATTTAAGGAAACACCTTTCATCCCCTCTTCTATGTCTCAGCTTCACTTGTTCACCACATGTTACTCTTCATCTGTCCCAATTCCCTCGGTGAGGTGACAGGCAGCGTAGGAGGTTAGGGTCAGCGCATAATGGTTTATTTCTTCCATTCCTTGCTTCTTACTAATTTTCCTCCATTGATCCTTGCTTCTTACTGCTCCCCTGCTCTGGTGTGGGTCCTCCAAGGGCTGCAGTCCCCCAGCAGCTGTGCAATTTTTTTTCCATGACTGTGTCTCCAGCTGTTTCCCCACAACATCCCCTTCCATGTGTCTCCTTTGTGCCTCCCCATGTGTGTCTACTGTCCTTTCTGAAAAAAGTTTGAGCAGAGGCACCATGTGCTTCTCTGGCTGGTGGCAGTTTTGGTATGCAATGGGTCATTCCACCCATGTCAGAGGTGGCTGGATGTGGCACAGGGGAGGACACAGCCTCCTCCCACACAGGGCACCCGGCAACCTACTGCTGCCCAAACCCTGCCAGTTATGTCTAATACATTTCACCCCTTGCTTCGGCAAAACACTGTGTGAATGTATGTCCATTATAAAGTCTACTTTTAACATCATCACAACCTTAGCATGCATACATTACAAACTCTGCCCTTCCATCTGGACAATAGGATTGACATTGTAAGACCATGTGCATACATTCAGTAAAACTCCATCCCTCCCCCCTGCAGAGAAGGCTATTGAGGCAAACATTATAAAAAAAAGATTGCGTATCAGGTATCTGTTACAAACTTCACCCCTTGCCTCTGCAAACTGCAAAACTGAAAAGGTTACAACAGTCAAAGCATCTATCCATTAGAGTCTCCTCTCCTTGTCTCTACAGGCTAGATTATTGGGTTTAACAGCATAATAATCTGACCTTGTATTAAAAATTTCAGGCCTTGTCCCAGCCCAACACACAGCTGAAAACATTACATCAGTTTGAGTATACATCTGTTACCAAGTCAAATCTTTTTACCTTCATGGGGTTATCATCTCCTTTGCTGGAGCAGCAGGATTGGGCCATTGCTTATCAAGTCCTTCCATCAGCAGATCCCAGAGCCCTCCTGCCTTGCACAGGGCCCCAAACTCACCAGAGCAAAGTTTTCTGGAGCCATCAGCTGTAATCCGGTGGCTCCACTTTCCCTGAACCTCCATAGCCATTGCATGGACAACTCCTTTGGGCAGTGCCTGTAGGCAGCCCACATCTCATTAATTTCACCTGGAGTAAAGGATCACTGCATAATGCTTTGTATACAAGATTAAATTTGATAGGCTTCATATCACACTCTCTCTGAAAATACTGTGTGGCAGAATTATTTTAGGTCCAGATGCATTTCTGTTTCCTACCACAAACTGGGAAAAGAGGAAAGGGGAGGAATTAGTTAAAAGACAAACAGCTTCAAAATCAACTTTCATCTTCAAATCCCAGGCTCTAGTTAAAGGGAAGCATATTAATGATGCATTACCACTTTTAATTAGATTTTTTTTAATGCTAAACTGACATTAAAAAGAGAGAGAGAGTTGTCAGTTTTAGTTTATCAGTGACTTTAACTATAAAGCATACAGTAGCATTCAGCCATTAAAACCACTCTTTGGGATGAGCATTACTGATGCCCTAATTAAAAAAACATGTATAGGTTAGAAAACAAAGTGGCTAGATAATAGCAAAAGAAAACAGCCTCACCGTCTCTCGCTCAGATGTGGATGATCTACCAACCACAAAACAAAAAAGTCTTGAAAAAAAGTACTGTTTTGCAAAGTTGCCTTTGGTCTGTGTATTGTAATATGCCTTTACAAAGCAGCAGCATCTAAGTGGGCTAGAAAGATACTTATTTTTATTTACTCTTAGGCTGTACCATATAGTTTACACCAGAGCACATAGTCTGGTCATGAAAGAGGAAATGGATGATGCCAGAAACTTCTGTTTTAATGTTTAACAGATGCTTTCACGGAAACTGGTTACTGAGGAGGATGCTCGGAGAATGGTGACAAAAAAAAAAATCAGTGTTGATGCTTCCAGAGTAAGAAAAAGGTACCTTTGTCACCAAAAAACCATATGAAATGTCATTAACTTGGCTGCTTCAGAAACCAATTTGAAGATTACTTAGCAGTGCTAAGTGAGAGGCTGGAAAACCACCTCTTTGGTGAATGTGAGAAATGAGCCATCCCATGCATTCACCTCAGCTGTGCAGCTGAACTGCACTGCAAATATTGGAGAGTACAAGATCTCAGTGAAAATGGAGATGCTGGCTGTGCTTGCTCCACCAGTATCACGTGCTATGGCATTTTCTTTAACATGAACTCCAGAGCTATGTCTCACCCTGACAGGATTTTATTTTATACACAGTTCAGAAATAAATTTAGCTCCCTTTGAACTCCTGTCTTTGAAATCATATTTAGGAACTTCCTTCTGACAAGACAGGTACCTTGTTACGCTGGAATAAGAGAGGGTGTTCACATATCAAGAACAATTTCCATCCACTCTAATAAATTGAGGAAGACTCTTTTTAATCCTCTATTTTTTCCTGTTGATATATGCAACCAAGTCTTGTTTTTTTTTCCTAATCTGCTTCAAAGTCCTAACTCTTTATGCCACTCCCAGTCAATGGACAGCATTGTAAATAGCTGATAAATTGTAATAAATGAATTTACATTAATAATGAAATAAGATTGGGAATGGCTAAAATGCAGAATTCACACACAAAGCTACTGGCAAGTCAGCAGGAGAGGGAATATTCCACTCTATCAATTAAAACAAGGTCAAGGACGGAGAAATAAATCTAGCAGGATCATTTATTGGTGACAGGAATAGGAAACAAGGGAGAAATAAACAGTTTGCAGAGTCTGAAGCTAAAAATAGGACATCCTAGCTTAACTAAATTTCAAGAGAATTTTCTCCTTAGAAAAAAAAATCTTCCTTATATTTTAGTCATCTGGAAACCACTATGGATAGCTGAACTGACTTGGGCAAATAATCACTACTGAATGAAAGCTTAAATTTGGAAAAGATTTGGGAAGCCACCTCTTGCCTCACTGACATTCAACTAACATTTCTGCTCTCTCTGTTGGAGTGCCAAACCCGTACTGTGGATTTGACAGACCTGTGGTGGTAGTTAGTCTTGAAAATTTACATGCTCAGCCACTTCCATCATAGGTTTTGAATGTGGTCAGTGCCAGCCTTTTCTTATATGAAATATACTTCAAAGGAAATAAATGTGAAGGCTTTGATCATGCTAATAAAAGCCGTGGACACTGATTATCTTGCTAAGAAAAGGAAAGTTTCAGCTTTTTTCAAATTTTGACAGTAACTTAATGAATTTTTTTTTTTGTTAAAAACAGACAGAAAACAATCAGTGATTTAAAATGGAATAAAAATTGATTACACTGTACAATGACTGTATATTATTATTGATAAAAATATATTCTCTAGATAGCATTTGTATATTGCACATTTTATTACCAAACACTTCAGTGATATCACTAGATTATTATATTCTTCTGCAATAAATATATTTTATTCATATGTTATTGATGCAGAAAAAGAAGCCAAAATTGTCAGCTGCAACATCTTATCCAGTATACCCCAATGCAGATAATTGAACTTATACTGCAGAGTTACTGAATATCTTAACATCCACAACCTAGGTTAATGGCTACAGAAGTTCAGCACTACAGGAAATTAAAAGTATCTCAGGTTCATGCTCTAATTCAGAGACTTCTTATAATTACTTTTTTTTCTGGGTGATTTACAAAAGGTGAAAAATGTCATCCAAATCAGAGCATTGGTTTGATTTCATGTGTGCTAGATTCATGTAGAAACCCCTATTATGTAAAAAAGAAATATTTTATCATTACATGTTCATAATAAAATCTGTATTACTCCAAAATTCACATGCTTCTTAAAAAGTTTCCTAAAAAAAAATCTTATCCTTTGTAGCTGGTTAAACCTTTCTCTGCCCCATAATCTATGAGCTGGCTAGATTAAAATGAAATTAAATGCCTGTTGTTAAAAAGGAGTAGAAAGTAACAAATAATTAAAAGTGTAACAAAAAGAGACAAATTACTTCATGAACCTGTTAGAGTTAATTCACAAAGTATAAACACATCTCATTTTTTTTAAATATCACTTCTTCATCTACCTACCATTTGACACCTACATTTACATATTGATCATTTATAGATAAATAGTATTCCTGCTCCTGTTTTTAAGGGAAAGGAGTTGGTCTTAGCTCTTGGCTCTAAATAGTCAATTGTAGCCACATCTTGCTAGGAGGATGATTTTGGTCAGTCTTCCATGTCTGTAGATTGTGATGGAACTGGAGGGAAGACAGTATCAATATACTCATATAGAGTATAACCAGGTAAACGCAAACTTCCTCCTAACAGATCCATACTGCCATGAAGATGCTTCTTTTTTTTAAATCCTGATGGCTGTAAAACAGTAGCTGAATTTGAGATTAGCATGAGAGTATTATTCATTTTGCAGTGTTGCATGAAGTTCAAAGCCTGTTATTTTCCATAAAGGTTTATGTTTTTGCACTTTGGATAATTACCTGGGTTTGTGGCTTACTGGATTATATAGGCAATTTTGGACTTAAATCTACTCCAGGGCTCACGTATAAATTAGCTACTTGAATGTGAAGGGTAAAGATTCTGATTGACAGGTGGATAAAAGGGACTATGCTTCACAGGATTAATAATACTGGTGAACTGTTCTGGCAGAACTGCGGGTTAATATTTGATCAGCCGTATTGTTCTGGAGTGGTTACAGCCAAAATGTGTTAAAAAGTTACCACCCCTGTTTCACCTCAGATTGTTGCTGTCCTTTATCCAGATGTGACCCCACCTCAGCATAACTGTTCATGTAATTGGTCCCTGAGATAGTTCTATCAAAATTATAATATTTTAAAGCGAAACCAGAACATCCATGCTGTTAAAATATTCACGCTAGCCTGATGAATCAGTTTGACAGAACTGGCAGAGGGAGTGACTGCGTATATATTGTTATTTTGGCAAAGCAATGGATTCTTCTTTTGTTATAGGAGGAGAACAAGGATAGTAAGAGCCTAGGAAAACAGTCTCCTAACCCAGCTCAACTGCAATTACAACAGTATCTCTACCCACACCTTTGATTCCTGCTCACGGGCCTGTTATAGAAGTATGCTTATTTGCCCTTGAAGAATTGCACTGTTTTAGTTGCAGAGCCTTATTTTCTGTGACACTTACTGATGCTCAAACAGGTCTTCAGAAAATTTTCATTGTAAAGCACCTACATATTTATCTCAGTAAGTGGGTTGCCTTGCGTCTGTGCATAATACACACGTATACTTGCTATGAGAAGCAGACTTTTCTATTATTTAGATTGTCTTTGATAGCTAAGGGGTGAATGAAAGTATTGTGAGGAAAAATCATAGCAAAATTAAATCAGGCAAGAAGCAAATTAATTTTCATCAGATTTTTTTTTCATGGTTAGGTGTAGGCTTCTAAATTTGTACCTGGTAATCTAAGCAAATGAGCTCATTGCAAAAGTACTGACTACCATTACAAAGGCAGTGGGAGAGGGCATTTGTCTGGGGTCGCTAAATGAACGGTGTTCATGTGAGGCTGGAAACCTGCAGCTCTGCAAAACAAAAGCTTGTAGGAGTGAGAACTGAGTAACAGCCATTACATAAATGCAAGGAGGGGTAAATGGACAGTGAGACACAGGGAGATCTTTACCTTAGGGGGCTGAATGATCTCATAGTATCATGACTGAAAAAAAGCTCTCAGATGTGCTGAATGTCCTTTTTGTCTGCCTTTTCCCATATTTTTAATAAATCAATCTTCAAAGGGTTAATAACTCTGCAATCTCTTTTCTGGTATTTGTCGTGTGAATAGTAACAGCTACCATACAAAGATAAACCAGTTGATATGGGCTTATTACAATGTACCGAAATATTTTCAAAGAAATGCTTAGTAATTTGTTCTTCTTGTTGTATAACCCCACATGATTCCTGTCAAAACTTGGTATGAATTTGTAAGCAACATATATTTTTCTCCGATGGAATATTTGAAATGAAAAGAATTTGCTTTTTGTTCTCACTGTAGTATGGCAAATCTTTCTGTGGTGGTAGTTTGGTAGGTAGTGAATGAGCTAGATGTGTCAAATATAATAAAACAGTAGGTCAGATATTAATTATCAGCAAAATGATTCACTGCCAGTAATAATGAGACATGATCTTGTGCCTCCAGGGTCACAAACTGTGTGCAGTTTTCTAATTTGAAGCTCTGGAGAATCTTAGCTTTAGCTGGCCTTGGCTCTAAATTCTTGGCATCTCAGTATTCCACCAAAATAAAATTTAGGGCATGAATTGAAGTAAATTAGTTTAATTCTGGGAAAATTTCATTGAATGTAAGATATTTTGAATATCTTATGATATTCAATGATTGAATATGACTGAATTCAATGACTAAATCATTGAATGATTCAGTTAAGAATCAATAAAACTATAACTGGCAGAAAATGTTAGAGGAGTTGAACTAAAATCTTAAGTAATTAAATTTATTAGATAATGACTCAGAATGAACAGTTTTGATGTGCTATAAATGAACTTTTCTTACATCCCTGACATTTAAGTGACCATCAGAAATAGTTCTGATGTAGATTTAAGCTGTCCTTGACTACTTTTTTGATATCAGCATTCAATGTGGTTCTATACTTTCACTCTCTATTTAACAAAGCTCAGTCTACAAAAACACTTAAGTTTAATTACATATTTTACTGCTTTTTTATGGGTAGAAAGGGCTTAAGAATGATTTTTCCTTTTAATGATAACTTTCAAGTTTCAAAATTTGTTTTTTTTTTTTGTTTTTTTTTTTTCGTTTATTCATTCCTTTGTTCCTTTCTCTGTGTCTCTGACTTGGAGGTATGTGACTTCACAAACCTTCCCCTTAAAATCTTTGTCTATGTGTATGCTTTTCCGCAAAATATTTTGGCTTTGCTGAAACAGTGAAATGTCTGAGAATAAGCCCAACCCAGTTCTGACTAGGAACTCCTGACCTCAGAATCTAAACGTACATATTTTATAAAAGGACCTCATCTGTATGAGTTATACCAAACTGTGAAATATGTGTCCAAATATGTATGATTGCAATACCCAGTAGGATGTGCAAGTTTACAAAAGTGGATAATCAGTCTTTGAAAAAATCTGTTTACAATTGCTTTTTCTTTTTCTAATTTTTTTTATTATTGTCTTGCATTGTTTTTCAGAAAGCTGTAATAACTGTGATGCCATGGACAGTCTGGAATAAAAATGATAGGATTTATTATTAAATTGAGTGCATAGTTCCACTGGAATGCTACATCCCATTAGTCCATAGTGGTGAGTCAAGTGAAATCACAAAGCTATGTAACTCCAGACTAAAAATAAACTTTATCAACATAAAAGAGGTTTTATTGTTCATAATATCCTACACACATTGGCTCTGGCCAGATACAGTAGTAAGGATGACACTAAAGAATGAGCTTATTTTTAGGAAGCACTGTTTTTCACTTTACTGTCAAGACCTTGATATTACAGTTAAACACTTAAGTATTCATGACTAATTATTTTATTGGTATAATGAGTAGTATACCAATGTACTGGTATCTCCATAGTAAAGCAATTTTACAAAGATGGTGACAGAAGGGCTATTAAATTGTATGAAAGGTTGGACTAAAATATTCTTTATTCCATGTTCTGTGAACTGAGATTTAAAATAAGAATGAGTTTAGGGGTCTTCAAAGTCAGTGATTAAATAAAACAGGAAATATTAATGCTCGAGTACTCCTAAGTCCATTGAAAGAAAAATGTTCTATACTGCTCAGATATGGGCTTCTGTCTGGGTCTATCTCAAAGCCTCGTGAATTTCATATAGTTACTTCAATTACCTTTTCAGGATGTAAATTAATGAAGATGAACAAATTAAAAATGGGAGATGTTGATTCTAATTATTTTAACACGTGACTCTGAAAATGATACTGTTGAAGAAACAACAGAAATTTACTTTGATAATGGAGGAGGGCAGACTTTTTTTTTATGCCATTTGGCTCCCAAACTAAAAAGGAAATAAATTGTAATTTAACCCTTGATAAGTTTGAAAGAGATCTTTCTAATTCTTCTTCTGTATATTGTGACTTCAAAGTTCAGTCTTGTAAAGGGAAGTGGAAGTCAAAGGAGACTGAGATTTGCCACACCACTTCCAGATCCAATGAAGATTTTCTAATTTAGAAATCCTGTGGCAGGTTCTGCCTTTACTCATGGATATTGGCTTTAGGGAGGCCATTTTAGTAATTTATCTACATTTCCAAAATAACAGTAGAGCACCAGATTTTGCTATGGCTAAGACCAGATCCAGAATTTTAACTCATATCTAGTATTATTACCTCACTCTTTTTTTTTTTTTTTCTATTTGAGTGCTGCATACTTACAGTAAATTCATTAGCAAGGTTAAGAACTCTAGATCTATGTGATCTGATGGTTTATTTTAGCACTTTTATATTCTTCAATATTAAATACCAAATAATAAAAGTATTATTATTTCATGCTTGAAAGTTGTTCAAAAAGCAGTTTTGTATAAAAATCAGTCACACTAGTGCAACCCTTTTTGGAAGGAAGATTATTTGCAAATGCAATGTTGAAAGCACTGGGATTGTAGGTTTTTGAGACCTACACAATATGGGGGATGGCCTGAAAGAAATTCTGAATGATCTGAGCTGGCAATACTGTAATAATTACTCTGAAATTTTATAATTACACAGAACATAGATAATTTGACTCCCACACTCCTTTTGGTTCTGTCAGACTGGACTATCGTGCAGTCTGGACTGCAAATATCCATAAGTAGTTAACTACAGAGGTCCACGGGGAGCAAATCTTTACAAATGTTTTCTAAACATCAGCACGCTTTAGAGCAGATGTTTTCTGTATGCACAATACCATCCTCATAGACACTCTGACCTCAGCAAATGAGTTGGTAGTACATACAAGCACAAACACTATTAATCAAAGTGACAGAGAAACTTCCTGTAAATTTATATTCCTTTTCAATTTAATTTTTAAAAGAGGTCTGCAAAGACGTCTGTTGTGTTTTGCTTTTCTGGTCATTGTCTTTTTTTTTTTTATGCATAGCAATCTTCTAATGATCAGCCAGGAAATTATTTGTAGCAAAGTACTAATAACAAAAATTCACATTTTACAGTGGCTTAGTAACAGCCTCATTTCCTTTTTCTTCACCCCCCTCCCAGTGAAAAGGGCAACATAAAATGCTTTAGGCATTGGAGCCTTTGAGTATAGGCGATAGCTTTGGAAAATCAGACCTGCTAGAGCTTCAGAGTAACAGAACCAGAGTCTGTCACTGGTTTTGGCCCCCTGGGGCTACACTCTTTGTGTCGACTGCCTTCCTGCTTCCACATCAGCATTCTGGCATCTCTCAGTTCCGGCGTGGAGACTCTACCCTATACTCTGCTCCTGAAAGCTCTAAAGCTTGATTTCTCAGACTTGTGTTTCTAACCTGATCTCAGAGACATTCTCTCTAAAACACATGTAAAGCCTGAATAAAGATACTTCCGTGCAGAGAAATACCAAGAGGAATCAGATTTTGGGCATCTTACTGCAGCTTTTCTTCAGTTTCTCTGAGGTAAAAGAGAGCACAGGATATTTTGCAAATTTTTTGTATGCCAAAATTGGTATTGTCTTTGAACTGACCCTTCCCAAAGATGTTCTGTGAAGAATTCAGTTCAACAGCATTTCACGGTTATAGAACTCCATTCCTTATTTCTTACCCAGACATCTGTGTCAGGGGACTAACGAGGCTTCCACAGTTCTTATTCTGATGGGCAAATTACACCCATAGCAATTTATTACTACTTACTAAATTCCAATCTCTTTATTTCCTCCTCTGTTAAAATGAATTTTGTAACAATGATTTTTTTTCTTCCCTACAGCATTTCACGGTTATAGAACTCCATTCCTTATTTCTTACCCAGACATCTGTGTCAGGGGACTAACGAGGCTTCCACAGTTCTTATTCTGATGGGCAAATTACACCCATAGCAATTTATTACTACTTACTAAATTCCAATCTCTTTATTTCCTCCTCTGTTAAAATGAATTTTGTAACAATGATTTTTTTTCTTCCCTACTTTAACTTCTTTTCAGGGGTTTATTACTGTATAGCTTCAGAAGGCTTATCTCCCCTGTATTCTCTTTGACATCATCTTAATGTATCTTTAAGCTAGTTTAATGCTCTGCCTGCCCGCTATTCTCAATACACTTATTATTGATGATAGGTGTAATAGAAACAGTGTTACTTTTGAAAAATGGCTGGACATTTCGTTACTGTCATTTCACTGAGAAATAGGAGTTTGTTTAATGCATATGTAAAGTACCAGCAGAAATAAAAGATCAAAAGGGATAAAAAATCAAAGCAATTTTTCTTCTTTTCAGATGCCAAATTGAGACTCCTCAGTGTATTTTAAACAACGATTCATTAGTCTTTTGAGATTAGATTAGTTTGTGTCTTCTTAAGCAGAAAGTTTTCTTATCCTAAAAATAAAAGGGTAATAGCATAATGTACCAATTATTCTTGAAGTTTATATGTTAATGTGTTTCTATATGGGATTCCTTTTCATAGCTGTCCCTACTTCTGTGTACCCTGATGTAATAGCTGTAGTCCTAACAGGAGAGTAAATTAAATGATAAACATAGTAAAAAAATCTCGTCTGTTAATGAGAAGACAAGTATTTTCAGCATAGGAAAAAAAATACTGTTTTGCCATATCATTTTCCATTTCATTCACTATTTCATTTTTATCTGTAATCATCGGATTAGGTTTAGTTCCTAGGAAAATCTCCTGCAAGGACAAGAAGACTTCCACTACATAGGGCAAACTGAAAAAATACATCGGTCTATTTGCGGACAGACTACACAGAGCTCAGCCACCTCAGTTCTGTCATATAATTAACCCTGGACTGGTTCTTGCATGTTTTTTGTTTTTGCACGTTTTCTTGGTTATCTCTTTCTCAGACTGCTACAGAGTCAGCGGATACTTGAAACCTTTAAAACGGCAGAAAATGCTCATTAGTATTCAGCTGAAAGACTAACTAGACAGTGACCATTGTAGGTAAGCTGAAGACTGGTAGAACCAGAAAGCTTCCTTTCATTTGGACTTATCATAAAAGAAGAAATAGAGGAAAAATGAAGAATGAGAGAATGGGCAGGAAAAAACCCTCACATTCCAGTCAATTGCATCTCCTGTTTTCTAAACATACCTTCTACTTCACAAAACCTTGTATGTCTGTTTTTCCAATGATATCTGTTGGCCTAATAACATTTCTCTGGAAATCTTATCTTACTAAGGCATTTGCCACTGGCTATTCCTACATGTAGAGAACAGATTAATTCAACAAAAAAATGGTGCAAGTTGAGAGACATTTGTTAGTGAATTTTTGCTGGTTCATTATTTGATATTATCATTGTGAAATAGGAGACAATTTTCACTGAATTTTAAGTTGCTGTGTTTGTCTGGGTTCATATGCCAAGAACATTCTGAAATGACAAGAAGATAAGAGATTCAAATAAATGCTCAAAAAGCAGAACGAGATCTCTGTCTCTGCAGACTGAACATCTCAGTAATTATTGGAGAAACCACAGGGCCAGAACCTTCGCAGCTGTAAATCAGTAAAACTTCACTAAGCCCAACAGAATTACCTTAATTTACAGAAGCTGACTATTGCAATATAATTTTAGGTTTTATTTGCAAGACACAGTCTGCCTAACAGCAGGTGCAAAGTACTTTCTACAGTTTAAGCTATTTGTGAAGAATGAGACAGACTGACTAGGAGGAAAGGATTTAGTACAGTTCATGTGAAAACTGTGGTTATTGATTTAAAAAGCGCTTTAAAAAATCTGCACAGCGCTTGAACAATGAGTTTTGAATTGCTGGTTGTCTGAGGGGCAGCTCATTATGCATTAGAAATGAAACTTCATTTTATGTAAATGTTTCAGCGGTTCTCCTTGTATAATGCTCAATCAGGTACTTTCATGCTTGTGCTCAATATGGCATTACACTCTTCAAATTCTGCAATAGATACAGGAAAGTTATGTAGTAACTCAAGTGTACCACCTTTGCAAGGATTGCAGAATCTCAGTGCATGAGCTGACTGTTCCATGATATTTTGCTTGAATTTTCAGACAGTTCAGACTTAGATCCACAAAATAACTCTGTTGTGTTGACTATCTGTTGGCAACCTCTAATGTAAACAGATCTCGAACTCACAGCCTCATATGAATACAAAAATGTGCCATTAAATAATGTATGCTCATCATTAAGAAGCAATACTGTCTCATTCAATAGGATAACATTTTGTGTGATATCAAACAGTAACTATAAAGAATGTACATTTTAAACTGGACAATGTTTTCAATAGACCTTTAAAACTCCAGTATTATAGTTTTTAACTACCATCCTGTTTTAACAATTTGTTTCTCTGCTTATGGTAATATTACATCAAATGGGGGATCTCTTTTGTTGAGGTTCACTTATGTAGAACAATTGGAGGAAAAGATAATTTATAAGACCGAAATTTAAGCAGGCTCTATAATAAAATCTTATTTCCCCAGCTGATGACACGTTAAAAAAATAACCACATTTCCTTTCTCTTCTGATCTGTCCCTGACACTTCTAGAGCAATGACTGTAACTTCCTTAGGGTTCAGTACAAACCCACTTTAGACGCTTAAGTCCCCTTCGACTCCCTTTAGTCACCTAAGACAACGGGTGTTCTTTTTCTTCCTTATGAAGAACTATGACTTTTCTTCTTTTGTCTTGTGTTGTTTGCCTTCTCATGTAGTTTTCAGCTTGATACTGCAGATCTTGTCTTTTTACATTTTTTTGAGGTTTAAGTGAACTCATTGACAACTACAAAGCTGTACTATGATTATCTGGAGTTGTCAAAATTGAATTCTTTATTCCTTTCATCAAGTAGAGAATTTTTAGGAAAAGATATACATTAAGTGTAGCATAGTAGCTTTCTGAGAATACTTTTCGAGCTTTTTCAATCATCTCACTAAATCTCTGGTCTCCAGTTTTGGGTCTCTTCTACTCCACAGTATTGGAAGAGCTGAAGTTAGGATCCTAGATTTATCACATGAAAGAAAATGTAATACACTTTTCTTGTAGCCTTGAGTTATACAGAATGTCAAAGTTTTTTCTTAGTTGTGCAGTTAGGTACTTACCCATAAAGAACAGTAAGTATTAGATATTTTGTGATACTACTATTTTGTACTTATGAGCCTTTGAGATAGCTTTGACAAGATTTCATAGATGCTGTGTCACATACAGCTTATAGAAACCATTATTTCGTTATAATAATATTGTTTCACTTCTGGGTTTGTCAAAATTTGATTCTGTTGTTTAAGAATTGAAAGCTATCTCTCAGAATACAATTTTAAATGACTTTTACTACAGTGACTTTAATTGTATAGCAATGGAATCTCCTCTATTAAATATTTCACACTGTTCTTTCCTTTTTCTTTCTTCTTCCGAAAGGTGTTGTGCCCTTACCAGCAATTTGCCATGCCTCATTCCTTGCCTGTAAGTGACTTCTCTTTTAACCAACATTCATGGCATAACATAGGCACAGATGTATAAGCATATGAAAAAATCTTTTCTTACAGTAAAGTCAAGGAGAACCATCCACTTTATCTAGTGTGGAAGTGATTTAGAAAAAAAAAAACCAAACACTTTCAAAACATTTCCCAGTTTTTAAAAGTCCACTTTACTGAGAATAACATTTTGTATGCCAGATTTGCAATATAGAAAAAAATTCAAGCACTTCATTTTTTTTCCCACAACAAATTCCTTTTTGGGACAAAAAAAAAATATCTGTAGTTATTTGGGTGTACCACAATCTTTACCCAACTTTTTTCCAAATGCCTCCACAAAACAGAAAGTCTTGGTGAATGAGCTTCTAATGATTAAAAGTGGACAGAAGAATCTATTTATAGAAATAGGAACCCTGAATGAAAACACTCAGCCTGCGCCTCTGTTACACCGAGAGAAGCCCACCTAAGTGTCCCAGCTTATCCCAAGTGTGGTAATACATGCTGGAAAAGTTCTGTGTACTGTCTGATCTCACACCATTTGGATTTCATTGCATATGTCAGAAAACAGTTCTACCTGGGAGACAGTAATCAGCCAGAACACTTCTGGAAAACCATGTGTTTGTAGGTGTGTCACAAACAGTGCCTCTTAATGCAAATTATCATAGCTTTTGATATCTCAGTAATCTATCCATGAACGGCAATAGTCTTTCCCAAGGTGACCATGACATAGCTAAACAGAGGAATGACTCCAGCTGAAGTAGCAAACTTTGACTGTGACAGAGTTTCAAAGGGAAAGATGGGGTGATAAGGAGCAAAGGTATTTCAGCACAATGTGGTTTATCTATGAACAAAATAAGTCCTTTGAATTTCACTTCTTATTTATAAATGAGTGATTACAAACAATTAAGGGTAATGTAGAGTAATATTGCATTGATCAGTCTTAATGAGATACAGACACTAAAAATATGATTCACGCGTGATATGTTAAAAATTTAATGTTCTTTATATATTCATTATTAACAGTTTCACAGTTTATTCAACACATACTGAAATGTTCAGAAACTTTATACCTTCTCATAGCACTGTAAGCCTCCTGTAATTGTTACTTTGCTTCAGTAAAGAAATATGGTCAACTTACAAATTGATTTTAGGGTGATTAACAAGAATGAACAAACAAATAAACAGAAAAACCCTATGAAGATTTTACTTCTGTTCATGTTTAAATTTTAGTGAACTTCTCTATTCACTGACTGATTAGGAATTACATATTACACATTCTGAAAAAATAAGCCTATCATTTATGGATATTTATATCTGTGCATATTTATATGGTCCTGATTAATGGATAATCCCTTCAGTGATCATCAGCATGAAGAACACAGATTCACTGAAATCAGACATGGGGAAGAAACACCGTTTGGATCATTGGATTTATTCCCTTGCTAGTATAGCAAGATGGATTAGGAAGGCACCAGTAAATTAAATATGGAGAGTTTTCAGGCACATAAGATTTACCACATCTCATTAATAATTGAGTTTCCAGAGTGCTCCTGCTAGAGGGCTCAGTAAACATCCCATTTAGTTGAGGCAAGAATGTGTTCGTTGATCCAAATTTGGCATTTTGACCAACCTCAGAAAAATAGCGTTTTATTTACTTATTTATCTTTTGCAGTGCCTTTAGATATTTTTAAGGTGGGTTGTTGGGTTTTTTTTTCATGAAAGTGTCTCAACTAGTCATCAGTCTTTCAGACAAACAGTGACCTAAAGCATTAAGGAAAGGTTGCCTTAAGACCAACATTGTTTATAGACTATCTGTCTTCCCCTTTCACATTTTGTTTTGTTTCCTATGGTTATATATATGTTCTGAACAACTAGCCATTAACCAGACATTATATTCCAATAATAATAATAACCTAGAATACATTTTGAATTTTTTTTTTTACTTCAGTTTCAGTATTTTTTTCAGATGTACATGGTGTCTGTACTTATGTCTAAACAGAATAGTTGCTATTTTTTCTTAGGCTTTTTTGCTGCCGCAATACATGTTAAAATGCATGTCCAAAAATTTGCTTTGGCTTAGAGTTCAGCAAGCACCATGGGTCCAAAAGTGCTGAGGTTTAGACATATTTTAGATACATCAGATGTACTGTGCATGCATAAAACATCTGTGCAACATATGCTCACTTAGACTTGATGGGTCATGGATGAACAAGTGAAGTGGTTATTTGTTTGGGATCCCTTGAAATTCTGAGCAAATCAGCTGAGGGACTGTTTCCTGCACAGACAAGTTGAAAAGGAAGATATATCCTGGAAGCTCTCCCCAAGATGTTATTGGGAGGTACTTGCAAGGAATGGAAGCTTTGTTTCCTTGAAGTCACATTTCTGGCTGCCTGGCATTGCCTATCCGTTGCAAAGTAGTTGTAAGGAAAGATGAAGAGTTAGGTTGCCCTAAGGGGAAAAAAAACCTCATAAACCTTCAGTTATCAGGTCAGCCTCAAGTGTAAAGAAAACAGTAAGACCATAGGCATGGTTCTTAATACCTCTTAATATATATTAATAATAATAGATGTCGAAAGTTCTTACCAGTATGGATACAAGTACAAACTTGTATACAAATATTAAGAAGGTTATATTATAGCTGTGAAGACTGTAACCTTCTATGTTTATTAATTTATTATTGTCCTGGTTTCGGCTGGGATAGAGTTAATTTTCTTCCTAGTAGCTGGTACAGTGCTGTGTTTTGCATTTAGGATGAGAATAATGTTGATAACACACTGATGTTTTAGTTGTTGCTGAGCAGTGCTTACACTAGTCAAGGCCTTTCCAGCTTCCCATGCCCAGCCAGTGAGAAGCTGGGAGGGGGCACAGCCAGGACAATTGACCCAAATTGGCCAAAGGGATATTCCATACCATATGACGTCATGCTCAGTATATAAACTGGGGGAAAGCTGGCCAGGGGACAGTGATCGCTGGTCGGGGACTGGCTCGGCATCAGTCGGCAGGTGGTGAGCAATTGCATTGTGCATCACTTATTTTGTATATTCTTTTATCATTATTATTACTATTATTTCCCCTTCCTTTTCTGTAAACTG
>NW_008795127.1:3756423-3778105 GCF_000699145.1 Aptenodytes forsteri | reverse complement strand
GGGAAGCAAGCGAACGGCTGTGTGGTGTTTAGCTGCCTGCCAGGTTAAACCACAACAGGAAGCATGCCTCGGGTTGCACTTGTCTGTAAAATTGTGACAGACTGGTTTCATAAAGTCAAACTGAAGTCAATTGGTAAATTGGTGTTGTGTCAGCAAAGCCACCATTTGTTTCAATATGGAACATTTTCTTTTGGGCATCTGTTAAGCATTCATTATGTTAACTTGGATCAAAAAATATTCCCTGTCATTTACCTCAATATGTCATTCTGAAATTCTGAAATTGCTACAGAGAAATTAAGTTTTTATTGAGTCCTCCGAATCTTTTTTGTAAGACTGTTAAATATATAAGGACAAACATGAAAAATAATAAGGAAAAATTAAGCAATAATATTACTGCATGAATTATGATATAATCTCTAATTGCAAACTTTGTCCCTTTCAATATAGAGAATGGAATATGGTCACAAGGATCTTTTCAATGTGGATTAAAACTTTTTGCTGAAGATTTCAAGCCTGCTTTTGAAAACAAAAGTGTTTGCTTTCTGTCACTAGTCACCATAGTACACACAGTCTTGAGAAACAGCGATAATGTTTTCACAACACTAAGAAGCAATGTAGTTTGTATCTCTATTTGGATATTTGGAATGTAAGCCTAGAGAAACACACATACACATGCAGGTGGAGGGAATTGGGAGCAAGGAAGGTGCACCCGACATCATATATTGAGTATTCATTTTGGATATTTTATGGTCTTCAGCCATAGATTTCTATTTGTAATTTCCTAAATTTTAAAGAAAAGCCAACCTGCATACTCTGTCAGTGGGAATGAAATATCTATACCCATGCTATGAAGTTCTACCACCTTAAATAATTACATCTTCTTAGACAGGTCTAAATCCTCATTTCTGTGGGCTGAAACTGGAAAGGGATGGATCAGGCATATTTGTTAGTTTTAGGTTTCACATATATTTGCTGAAAGGAAACAGTGAAAGTCTTAGTAAAAAACTTGGAAAGCTTATGCTCCATTTCAGGTTTCAGGGAGAAGGACGTCTAATAAAAAATTTCTCTAAGGCTGACCATTTTGTCTTAGTTGTTGTCTACACTTTCATCTCTGCTTCAGTCCTCAGCCTAACCTGTTCTCCAGCCACAGTTGCCTTCTGATTTTTCACTGAATTTCCTCCTCTTCCCACTTCATAATTCTCACATTACAATTCTCTGCCTCATAGCACGTTCAGTGTAGCTGGAGTCTTCAGATTTGACCTGAAACAGGGGAGTGCTGGAGGTTTTCAACAAGATTATTGCACATGGTATTATGGGTTTATGGTCTTTTCATTTTTTTCCTCTTCTCAATGGCAAGAAAGTGTATACATCACCTGTCATACCATCAGAAATGGTGGAACTCTTCGTGGTGAAACCAATAATACTGACAAGTACTCTAAGATAAAGACAATTTCCACCAAAAGTATCAGCTTTGCAAAGTTATAAGTAACTAAAAATGAAGTCTTTTAATGGAAAGCCTCAAGCAAGCTTAACTGTAGGTGGCATTACTAGCTGTGTCTATGAAAAAAAAAAAAAATCAGAAAGCGTCCAAAGGGCCTCATCCTACAAATGCTTTTATGGACAGTTTTACTTCTATAGAGCATTCTCAAGAATAAGGATATACAGATAAATATATATTTGCAGGTTTGTGCCTTACGTCTATATCGTAAGGCACATACTTCGCAAAAGGAGCTGAATTATCTTGTTGGTTACTACGTTTTACTCAAAAGGAAATAAAAGATACACAAAATGATAATGTATTAGTATCTATTTGAAATGAGTTAGAATGCAACAGCTGATCACAATTAGATGAACTACCTTACATTTTTTGCTAAAAAATTTTGATCCTTCCCTCTCAGTTTAACTTATCAGTTTCAGACAGAAATAAGCCTAAAAGTATTCATAATTAATGGTCTTATACTTAAGGTGTTTTTTTCCTTTTATTTATAATAGTTCCAGACAGAGTGACAAAGTGACAAAAGATGACAGAGTGCCAAAGGTAAAGTGGACCCCCCTAGCTCCTCCCTGTTTCTGAACCTTAATTCTGTTGTGTGGTGGGTGCTTTTTTCATCTAAATTATGTCTAATCTAATGCCATAAGGCACAGGAATTACTTTATCAAATTTTGTGTTGGATTGTATATTGTCATCAAATATCAATATTACCATTTTGTAATGCTAAAATACTTGTTAGATAATTCAGGTCTCAACTGTGCTGGCATCTGCTTCTGCTTTGTGTAGCTATGTATTGACATAAAAAGAAGAAACATCTAGTGTGTAAAAAGTAACTTGGCTGATTTTTAACAAAGAGGTGAGCAGACTGTTAGCTTTTTCAAGCTTTGCTAGATGGAAAAAAGATCAGGCCAACCCAGATCATGCAACACTAAGATCTGTTCCAGATCAGTAAAGTCTTTTTCATTCAATTTAGTCCCATGTTAGAAATAATCATCACATTTTACATTATGCATTTCTAATTTCAATGCTCATGCCATATAATTATTCTGTATAATCAAACCTAACTGGTGGTTTGCTACACTGAGCTATTGAATGAGTATTCTGGCAGTGAAGCTAGTATTTAAATATTTATTTGAGAAATGTGCAGAACCATAATTGTAGAAATTTGATAAATCTGTAATTACAATGTGTACATGCCTTTAGCATTTATGAACAAAGACAGCTAAGGAAATAACCCATATCAAGCAATAAAAGGGAACCCTGAAAGTGACTGGCATGCTCTGGGAAGTTATTGTTCACCATTTTGACCAGAATGCCAAGTCTGTTCTTCTTCCAGTCTGATTATAAATAAGACAGTAAGTCCAGAGGCAGTTTCCATCCTCACAGAACCTGCCCTTTCCAGGCAGCAATGTTCTGTCTTATTTGGTTGTTTTTTTCTTTTTTATATATTTTTTTTAATTATCCCAAATCAAGCAATGCCCAAATAGTCTCTGCCTTAGTAATTGAACTCCTGGGGGGTGGGGTGGTGGTGGTGGTGGTGGTGATGTGATTTTGATGTGATTTCACATCAAAAATATCTGATCACAATTAGATGAACATGAGTTTATTTTTAACTCATGACAGAAAAATATTTTAACTCCACTTATAACACAGTTTTGAAATTGCTATAGAATATCATGCTATTATGCTTAAAGAAGCAGAACATCAGTTTTTAAGTACATATAGTAAAATATTTCTTATACATGCAATTTTTAAAATACAGAAAATAATGCCATCATGTATATTACAGTATTTCCAAATGACAGAAAAATTAATTCTTGTGCTAAACAAAAGTAATCATAATCCTTCAGTTCAAATGTCAGGATAATGAGAATCTGTTTTTCTTCACAATTTATTTTGTAAAATAATAACAATAAAAACATAAAATGTATCTTGTCTGATTTTCTCAATTGCTTCAGTATTCTTAGAGTATACACAGATGTCTTCTGGATTTGGAGACATTGCAAGGAGATGCAAAAAAAGCTGAGAGATGAGTTGGAGAGGGAAAGTTGTAACAAATTCAATGGGCATAGTTATTTGTTAAAGGGACATCTGTTGACATCTTTAGAATCCATATGTGAAAAAAGAAGCAAGAAAAACAATTGGAAACAAACTGTTAAAACCCAAAACAAAACCTGTTTTCTGTTATGTTAATGTTTTGTAGATTAACCTGGAACTTGACACATTCTTTTTCTACATCAGACATTTTCTAGAGAAAAATATTTTACAATTTTCCAGTTAGAGATTCACAAGGTAACAATGTTGCTAATTAACAGTCAGCCATGTCTTCTTTTTTTAATCTATAAACGTGGTTCTAATCTTTTTTTTTCCTAAGTGAGCTTCATTTAAGAAATTTTGTGGTATTCTTTATTTCAACAGGAAAAAAAAAATATGTTGTGTTAATGATGACAGTAATTTTGCTTTGGTCAGAGATCTAGATTCCTCTAGATTGCTTCCTATAAATAGTTCCATAAATATTGCTACACAACTTCTCTTGGAAACATTAAAGCACCCTGACTGTACATAGACAAGCTAGCTTGTCCAGACCTACTTTCTTTCAATATCTTGAATACAGGGATATTGCAGAGTGACTTCTATCCTATAGACAACCTGTTCCTTGCTAAGATATAGCGGGGTGCTTATGCTTACTTTCCCAGAGTGGCAGGAATATAAAGAGGTGTGGGAGAATGGGTCTGAGGGGCAAAATGACTATATTCTGTTGGGACACGGAGGGCATCAGGTACTGCAATGCTTCAGGATCTGGGCATTTCTGTGGGAGTCTTCACCCTGATCTCCCAGTTACTTTTAATTAGCACTAGTGTGAAATGAGTATGTAATAGCTATAGAACATTAACATTCTGATTTGTTCCTTACTTTTTCCCCATGGATAATATGAAATACAGTACTATATGTGAAAAGTATTTTTATATCCAACATAAACTTGAATTTGTGCTCTGTAACACTGGTTTTGTACTATATAATTGCGCTGTATTAACAGTCCCACCACAAAAAAGGAACTAAACAGCCAGATGCTGAAGTACCTTGCTAAGGCAGAACAAATGTATTTGTGTTCAGCAGTGCCTTCTCTTGTACAGATACAGCAGTGTTTAATATTAGCCCTTTTTAGGAGGCAGTGTGAGCTATTATCAAGCTATCAATTATTTATCAGTGGAATAAGCATTAAAGGATTTTCCTCTGTGTAAACAGCGCAAGCATGTTACTTTATCTGGCTACCTTAAAAACTATTTGTCTAATTTGTTTTATTAGTACATAAGGCCAAAATCATGCTGGAAGATACCACACGGGTTGATTCAGGCAACAAGGCAGAACAGGCAAGGTCTGTTATAGCAACCTACTATATAACTCTGATAGTGGACCTTTATGGAAGTTTTAAATTGTTATTGCAAAGAAGACCCAAGAATGAATTCACAGGAATGTCTTGGTTCAAGTTTATCATCTGCTTATATTAATATTACAACATGTGAATTTGATGATAACTGTAGTACATAGAGAAAGTTTGTAGAAAAATTATTTTCAGAGTATCATAAGGAGAGATTTGTCTTTGTGGTAAGCAAAGTATAATAAAAATTTAGTTGAACAAACATATCCCTCTGAAAACTATCGATAAGCCTAGAGTTTGTTTGAATATTCATTCATTATTTTAAATCTAAGGGATTATTTTTCCACAGACTCTTTTCCTCAATCCTTTGTTTTACCAAACAGCAATCACTGGATTCCCACCGAATTGAGTGTCCCATGGTACTCTTCCTGCATTTCATATACCATGACCAGAACTCCTCTGAGGTGTGCTGAGCTTCCCTGGCGTCAGGAAGAGCTTTGAGGTGCATTCATGCGGGTATCTTTCTTATGAAAGACAGTAGTCACTGGCTCACACTTCTGCTAAACCTTAGACCACTTTGTCTGGCTTTGCAACGTGGAACTCATGTTTTCCCGAATGTGTATTGCTGTTTTAAAATAGTTTTGTTTCTTCCTGAAACAAATGGTATAAGTGGGGAAAATGCAGTATCTGCTTTGTTTTCTCTTTGATTCAGCAGAGCCAAGCCTCCCAGACAATCTCTGCTGCCTTTGGGTGCATATGAGTGTGTATATATCTGAATATCCTTTTCCTTTTTCTGGAAAGGACATCACAGAGCAATAATGGTTTTATTATCCTAGGACATGCATAAGAAAGAACTGAAGCTGCCCTAGGTAGGCAACACAGTAATTCAGCATTCTCTTTTATTCAGTAATGATTTCATGTGTTTTCTGAGTTTATATAAACTTGATTGACGACCCAAATGCAGCCCACATAATAACTTAGGCATGATATTGACTGTTTTTGAGGACACGATTATGAGTTAGGTGACTGGTATTTATAAGCTAGAAGCAACCAACTTTGTTTTTAACTGTGATACAGGCATTAGTATTATAAGTTAGATGTGGCCTAGTTCTTTCCAAACACCTTTTTAGTAGCAGGCTTTAATACCTATATAATTTTGGACAACAAATTTTTTAGTTCATACTTAACAACTCTAAAAGTTCATATTTTTACAGTAAAAAGAAAAAAAAATACATGAAGTTGAGAAAAGTCCCTGTATTAATACTTACAGCTGAGAAAAAAGCCAAGTTCTCTGAAATGAACTGATAGAACAAGAAGTACTAAGGTGTTGTTACATTCATCGAAATAGGATTATGAATTCTGGTAACAACTTAACAAGAGATATTTTACCTCGGCAAACAAGAATAGTAAAGTGTAAGATGTCTGTATTATCTGGCAAACTGCTAAAGTTGGGACCATCATGTTGAACTGATTTATTCAGATGCCATAGTATGGGATCAGAAACAAAATGGGGCAAGTACAACCATGAAGCTCAGGTGGAGGTTAAAATATGCGTATCTGATTATTTGTTAAGATTTAAATTTCAAGTGAATTCCAGAGATTAACACTTTAAATTTTCATTGATTTTTAACACTGTCAATAAAGAATGTGAACTCTACTGTTTAAAATCTATACATCTGAAGTTCATAATGAACGTCTTGGATACTTCCTGTCTTTGTGATCTGAATTGGTGGGATAGTCGTGATTCAGTATTAAACCTTTAACTGAATCTCAAAAGGGAACAGCAGAGAACTTCATATCATTAAACAGAAAAAGGTTTGTATTTAAGTTAGATACTTAGAACTGGTACATGCAATGGATAAACTTTGACCACATACCAGGCAGGTCCACAGTCCCAGATAGGATCACATCAGGAAGTTAGTGATTAATGATCTTGGGTAATTTAGAGCCAAGTTCATTACAAGCTCAATAAATCTTAAAGCCAGGGACATCTTATCTAACACTGATAAAACAGAGAAGGAAAATTGGTGGGCCATTGGCAGGAAGCTTGGAGAACACACCATGAATGAGTAAAACTCAAGAAAATTATCTGGCAATATTTAGATTATATTTCTGTAATAACTGAAAATAGCTTTGAACAGCAGGAAATGCATACAGTCTGAGAGTGCAACAGAGAATAATGTTACACATATTGAAGTATTAGTGTTGATAATCAAAGTCTTTCTTAGAAATTTTATTAATTTGTCACGTGTGTAAGAGAACTGAATACACAACAAAAAAAGGCCAAACTCAACATAAAGCCTAAAAAAATAGCCAGTGCAAATCCCTTTGACTTTAAGCAGCATTTATTCCCTGCAGTACTATGAAAGATCTTCCTATAAGTCACTTCTCGAAATTCACAGGATGAATTGAGGTCAAATCTAGAGTTGGAACCCTGAATATCTCAGCTGTAGGACCTGTGCTCTGACCACTAAGCTATTCACTTTTCTGAGAGCTCACAGCATAAGCCTTTCTAAAGAAAATATACCATAACTGAGGAAATCAAACTGACTAAATCACCTCTGACCACAGTCAGGTTTGGTTTTTAAAAACTATTGCAGCATTTAAAAATCATTCTCTTTTTTTTTTTTTTTTTACTGTAATAGTGATAATGTTTGAAATTTGACACAGAGGTAGAGAGTTATATTCTGCTACATAGTGGATTTTTTTTTTATACCCACAGACCTATAAAATGAGGAAAAACATCATGTTTCACTGCGTCATGTTGATAAAACAACATCTTCCACCTGTGTCATCTGCACTTTAGCTTGAAAGTGCTCTCTAAGCCAACAGCACCTGTTTGGTTAAAGTAGATACCTAGCTAAATTAAATTTTAACAAGCACTCTGGCTGTTAAACTTTATCTGCATCATGTGTGGTATGTTAGTCAAGTAAGAGTTTTGTATGCAATACAATCAAATGTTCCATGTTACCCACAAATGCTGCAATAATGGATTAGATGTTATCCAAGTATCTCTACTGGATCAAGGTGTTCTGATAATTCTGGATGTCAAGTGAGAGAATGCAACTGAAAAATGATTGACAAATGACCTATCAGCTATTGTCACTTAAATAACATGAAGCCGTCTTCATGTAAAGTGAAGAAGTACAAGTTAGGGTTTGGTAGACACAGAAAGAAACTCTTTTACCTTCTTACCCTTTCATGTGTTTTTGTACAAAAGCTTCTGTCTTGTTTCAAGTTAACTCTATTAATACATCTATTGATAATCTGAGTAATACAGCTTTTCTTATACAGATTCAACCTGTATAAGGTCTTACAAGGTAGATTTGAAGTTAATGCAGATTTTAGAGTAAAAATAGCCTTCCACAGTGCACTGGGGTGGAATCAAATAGTGCCAGGACTGAAAGTGAAAGCACCTGCAGACCCACTGTTTTACATCTGTACTCCAGGATGCATCATTCAGTTCCATAAACTGCTGCTCTGTGCATGTTTGCATCTCTCTACCTGATGGAAACTTTTCTTCATCTAAGAGCAGGACACAAGCATTGTTCCAGTCTTAGAAGAGAAATTTTTACAGTTGGAGTACCCTTCTGTGCTCAGCTTACTGCTTAACGCTAAATGCTAATCTTTCTCTGCTGCTAGAAAAGGGTATGATGAAGGAGCACTTGTTTCCATATTAGGCAACAGTCCTGGCTAATGGAGCAGCACATCTGAGTGTTTTATAAATAATTTATGAAACTCTTTAAAGCTTATTTGTGGGAGATACTCACCTTTTCTCAGTCTGCACACTAGAACTCATTCATCATAACTGAGATAGAGGCATGCTGTCCTGCCTTAAGACAGGAAAGCTTTTTCCTTTTTTCTTAAAATCTAATCAGTGCTGCTGTCGTATGAGAATGCCCTGCAGCTGACCACAGGCCCCTCACAGCTGCTGAAGTAGCAAACCAGTTGTAACATGAACCTTTGCTATCTGTATCAGCAGAATAGAAAAAGACTGATTCCCCACGTTTACTAGCTCAGCCCCAAAGACCAGAAAGAAAAGCAAGAAAGTTTCTAGACTAGTGTTTTTAAAGAATCAAACGGAGATAACAATCCTGTCATCACTTTGAAAACAAGCTCCTAATTCCCTTCATCTATTTCGAAAAATTTACTGTCACTGAACAGTATTTTTCAGTCAGCTATCTGAGGACATACCCAGATACACAACATTTTGTAAAATAATGTTGGTTTTTTGCCTGCCAATGTAGCAGAAGTTCAATATGCAAATTCTCAGTGAAAACTAGACATAGTAGACATACAAAACTATGCAGAACTGTGCTGCTTGTACTGTTCAAAGCAACAAGCTCCCTAGGTAATTAATCATGAAAGGAGTTTTAGCTGTAGACAGGCCACCAGTGTCAAAAGGAAGATTTGTCTGTCCTTTTATACCTTTTTTCTTCTCATATGTTTCCTGCTCCTTTTTCTAAATTTTTTGGTTTTTTTTAAACCTTGAACAGAAAAATAAAGATTAGGGCTAAGGACAAAACCAGAGTTATAACAAAGATGGAAATGTGCATTCTGTTTTTATGTAAAGATTTGCTTTAAACTAAAATGTGTATAATTTGTATATTAATACAAAAATTAATATAGTGTGTAAAATTCGTATATGAATAAAAACAGTAAATAATGCAAGAATGTGCATATTGTAAAAGACCAAATTCTCCTATGAATGGCACCTGTAGAAAGGATATTGTCTTTAATAATAGAGTTTTTGTAATACTGGTAGACAAACAAAGTCTGTTTGTACAGATATTGCTGTAACAGATATTGCTCAATGACATAGAATTGCTTGGGTATAATAAATAGTTAATTATGACCTATGGATGTGCTATGATTTTGATAGTTGTTTGTAGTTCTTTAAACCCTGAGATGTGGCTGCATCCTAGCTCCTCCTGGAACAAGAGTTTAGCACATGTCGTTCTGTATCTGCTTATCTTGGTTCCTATGTAGGAAGCCCAAAACTAGAGGGGAGTCATGGTGCAGATCTCAACCACGGGTCAGTGAACACAATGACTGCAGGATTTGACCACTACAGGAACCAACCCCTGTTGAGAAGTCATTTGACTGCAATGGAAAGGTCTATTCCAGTGAGCACCTAAAAAGTCATTATGCTTGTCCTGAATATTGTCTGTACTAAACTATATGTTTTTTTGTTATTTTTAAAACAAGTATGAGTGTTCAAGGGACAGTGTACATTATTGATGTTACCTATTAGTCCACAAAATGCTCCATCAAGCACTAAAGGAAGAGGAAAACAGAATAAAAGGAATACTTTTTTTTCCCCATCAACAACACTTTTCACCCCCTTCCCTTTCTTGTAATCCAAGTCCTGCTGCTCTTAGCCTACAGTAAACTCTGTTTCCTTGCTTTTCCTAGTTCTTCTGATGATTGCGTCTCTAGCCGAATAGCATTAATGACTATCTGCTGAGTGAATTCTCTTCCTCAAGTGTTCTTTCAGCTGTTGTCTCATTCTGTTTAACATATTCAAAATGCTGCATTCAAATAATAGTATTTACTGAAGAAGCAAATAAGACCACTAAAAAATAAAGATGTTTTTGCTATCCTTAGATAACATTCTCTACATTAATGTTGCAGGAATCTTAAAACAATGAGTACTGATACCACCTGGAATGACAGGCAACTAGTTCAAGTGAAAATTAAATCACATCATAAAAGGTCATCTTGCACTTTTTTGATTTTTTTTAAAATTTTTATTTTTTAGGAAACAATTGTCCACCTTTTATTTGCCAGAAAGAAAAATTAATCAGTATTGCAATAAGTGTTGGATTTTTTAAACAATAACCAGAATTTCTAGTGTGGTGAACATTCAAAGCAGTCAGCTTTTGACTAAAGAACCCTGACAAAAGTATGCAGTAATACATACAGTATTGCCATTTATGAATAACTTTGACAATGCTGACAGACAAAAGCTTAGGTGAAAAATAAGTAATTCAAATGGCTTATATTGGCACTCCCTTATTTATCCAAAGATAACTACATACAGCCTTTTAATGAAGACTTTTCAAAGTTGCCATTTCTCACCATGCAATGAAAAGGATTACTTATGACCAAAAAGTAATAATTTTATAAAGTTAGATTTTTCACCTCAGAATCAAATTTGTGTGTTTTAATTTGACCTTTTAAGAGCAAAGGTTATGATAAAGATTTTGTCAGATTAAAGAAAGAGGAAATTTGGCTATTGAATCTGAAATGTTCTACTAAGTTTAAGGTAATCATACCAACTTTATCAAAGTGAATGATCACATTTTTAGACAGATTATTTCTGAAAGTTTAGAAGAGTTTTGCTTTTGTTCTTCTGTTTGTCCATGAAATTAAAAGGAAATGTAACGGTATAGCTATGTTATTTTTACAGTAACAGAAAAAGGAAGGATCTGCATTCCAAGAATTCCTGTTAAAAGGATACAGTTCACAGTATGAAAAGAAACTTTTTTTTACTGAATTCATACATTCATCAGTTCTTTAGCTGGATTCATCAATAGCTTATTTGGGGAAATGAGGTGTGAAATTGTTCTCCACTGTTGTTTTGCAAGTTCCCTAAAAATGTGATAGAACTAAGTTTTAAGGAAAGAGCCTACTATTTGTTTGGATTTTGTTTGGATTTTGTAAGAATGTGTATGTTAACTGTAAAATGATCTTTGAAGAGAATGTCTGGAAGCATTATATTTATGCGTTCAAACTGCTGGAACTTCAACATAAATCTTCCACTACTTGATATAGATTTCTGTACTATAGCTTCCCTTTCTTAATCTGTATTGAAGTACTTATACAACAATACTTTCTCTGTGCTGAATATAACTAAGGAATAATAATTAATTTTTAGACAGAACAAATATTTTTATTAGGATGAATCTATTTTTTACATCAGAGTGCTTGTATGCTACGTGTAGTTTGGAAAGTGATGTAGCTAATCCCCATTAGTTGTGTATTTGAAAAAATTATTGTCGTGGTTTAACTCCAGCTGGCAACTAAGCACCACACAGCCGCTCACTCACTCCCCCACAGTGGGATGGGGGAGAGAATCAGAAGAGTGAAAGTGAGAAAACTCATGGGTTGAGATAAAGACAGTTTAATAGGTAAAGCAAAAGCTGTGCACACAAGCAAAGCAAAACAAGGAATTCATTCACTACTTCCCATGGGCAGGCAGGTGTTCAGCCATCCCCAGGAAAGCAGGGCTCCATCACGCGTAACGGTTACTTGGGAAGACAAATACCATTACTCCCAACATCCCCCTCCTTCCTTCTTCTTCCCCCAGCTTTAGATGCTGAGCGTGACATCATATGGTATGGAATATCCCTTTGGCCAGTTTGGGTCAGTTGTCCCGGCCGTTTCCAATCTCAACTTCTCATGCACCCCGAGCCTGCTCGCTGGTGGGGTGGGGTGAGAAGCAGAAAAGGCCTTGACTCTGTGTAAGCACTGCTCAGCAATAACAAAAACATCCCTGTATTACCAGCACTGTTTTCAGCATGAGTCCAAAACATCGCCCCATACAAGCTAGTATGGAAAAAATTAACTCTATTCCAGTCAAAACCAGGACAATTACTGTTTCAGAAAATTAAAACTGAGATAAGTGTATATTTTCTGAGGATCAAGTAACGTAAACCCACTCTCTGAAGATCAATTAAACTGACTTCAGTTTGGATGAAATTATTTTCCTGCTGAGGAAACAGGTCTTCTTTTATTTTGTTGTTCCTACAAAGACTGATGTGTTGTAAAATATTTGAGCCCAAATAGTTTGCTGAAGTATTTGAACAAAAAATTCATTTACCTTCTGCAGAACTGTGTCTACCCAAATCAATGTAAAATATAGCTAGTTACCGGATGTCATTTGTATCTAATCCACACAGATATTGAATCCATCCATATGTTTCTTAGTGGAACAGTGAACTCTTAACACCAGCTTAATATCAGACTCCTAGAGTAATCTAGAAGCAGTTTATAGAGAAAAAATATTCTACTTAAAGGGAACGTGTTTGAGGTCACATCAGTCCCAGGTGTTGGAATAACACAAGAGCTATGTGAAGTTGCAATAAAATTAACTTTCTGGATATGAGCCAATGGCAAGAATGTAGCGTGATGCAAAAACCCCACTTTATTACCATTTTACTTTCTTCACCTGTACCCACCCTCCTTGGTGACAGCAGAAGCACAATTTCACTGATTCTGTATGTTCAACTACAAGGTCAGAACTACATGTTGTGCAAATGAGTCATAGTGTAAGAGGAGACTACAAGAAGCGTGCTAAAACTCGTAAGCACTTGCTAGTGTCTGTAGGACAGGAGGATGTTTAGTATCTCACCTACAAAGTCCAGTCTTAGACGACTAGACTGTAGCGAAACTTAGGAGCTCTATTAATCCTATTTGGTAGTGCTTCATTAATTGAATAAATTGCGATTCTTTTACTTCAGAAGTGATGAAAAACAGAAATAAAGAATTTCTCCCAGCTGTTGCTCATCAGATACCTACAATACCACTTATCCACTGTTAGTTGAATCTTAAGAATTACAGTATGCCATACTAAAAGAAGTTTGAATTGTATAGAGCCATGTATTTAATTGGCTTAAAAAAAATCAAATCTTTATTCTGTTTTAAGTAGTTTCACTTTTGCATCTTTGCTTCCCTTTGGACTTGCTTTCAGAAATTATCCCCATCAATGAGCATATTTTGGTTTGTGTATGGAATATAGGGCATGGTATCCAGGCCCACTGAAGCGTAGGTGCAATTTTCTGAAGTTCTGCATTGTCTTGCAAATGAAAAAAAGAAATAAAAATACAAGGACAATTTAATTTCTAGACTACTACTTATAGAAATGGGAATTTAAATTCCTGAATTAAAATATGTATGTAACTCTTGTTCCCCACATGCGTATAACTCTTGTCCCCTTCACTCAGTAAAAATTAATTCAGTCTGGAACATATACAGAAAAAGAGTGACTGAAGTGGGAGGAGGGATTGAGAAAATTTCTAACATTTAGCTTAGTGATATGAAAACTGAGGTGACAACTAGAATAATAGCTGTCAGTAAACTCAGTGAGGAAGAAAGCACTAGGGAGGGACCTAAGAAATATTGCTGGCATGAGAACTAATGAGTATAGATGGCCATAAGGAAATTAAGGCTACAAATAGAAAGCTTAGATGTTTTTAGAAAGTGAATACAATGTTGATGTCTGTACATGGTGTTTGGTGCACCTATTAAATGAATACTTACCTAGAATATTAGGCAACTACGTTCAGTCATCCAGGTGACTGTTTTAGTTCTGTGATCCTACTTCTTATTCAAAATAATTTATGTACTTACAACTACGCATTTCTTGTGCTTTCCTGCCACTAGGAGAATTGACATCAGTTGTCTGAAACTGGACTTTCGCACTCTAGTTGTATGCAAGCAGAGTACTGGTTCCTTACTGAAGAACGTTAGGAGTCTTGAATTTGGAGGATGTTATCTCCTAAGGAATCTGGAGAATATAATCAATTCTAATACATCTGGAAACCAAGTATAGTCTCTGACAGGATCGTTGTCCTTAATATATTTTGATACTATTGCGTACAGACCAGATATGTTCCTTCTGAACCTATGACTTGAACTGTGACATTAACCCATTCAGTTCCAAGGAATGACAATCCATTTTGCCAGAGAAACCTCACTGATTTATAATCTCATATACGAACCAAATCTATTCTTTTTAAAAAATTACCTTATTTTCACTTCTGTTCATTCCGAATTAAATATTCTGAATTACACATCACTAGATTCCTTAAATCCTATGTTAGTCTGACACACTCATGCCTTTGATAGCAACAGTGTATTGTCAATTTTGAGATGATTTTGCAGGTCTAAAAAATACATTCCTCTACATCACCAACAAAATGCATAAAGTACTCGCTGATTTACATCAAGATAAATTAATCAATCCCGCAGATTTTTATATCTACTTGTTTCTAAGGTAATGATGTGTTTGTTCCTAGAGCCCTAAATTTCTGCTCAGTTCCTGGTTTTGGATATCTGAGGACCTGGTTGTAAACCTTCACCGTGTAATAGCTTTCTTACAGTTTCTGTGTCATAATAACCTCCCTTAATATTGACCGTAGTCTTGTCACTCATCACACCTATTGAATGGACAAATGCTTTGATAAGGTTATATCCTCCTCCAAGTCCAATATTTTCTTTGATGGAAATGACACTTTGCATGGTTCTCAGTTATTTGCAGTAAGCTTTTCAGCTTACTGAATTTAGTATTCAGTTCTCCTTTCAGGCTTGCACTACCCTGAATGCTGCCTTAGCCAAAACAGGGATGCCAGAAAACAGCCACATAAACATAAAGTAATTCTACTGAGGACACACTTTCAGATTTGAAAATGAAGAAAACAAGTTTCTAGTTTGTGGAAATCCCTAGATTTCCTTGCCTGATACTATAATTCTCCCACTCTCTTAAGAGTGGCTAGAAAAATCTGCTTTGTCTAATTCATTTTGGTTTTGTTTTTGTTTTTTTCCAGATATGACAATCTAGTGAGGAACACAGGTGCCTTTTGGTTTCTTTGACTCAAATCTGTCAGTGTACAATGAAATCTTCAGAAGATACTTTTTGGTCTTCCATGCTTTGTAAACAGTTTACTCGTGTAGTGCTGTCTGTTATAAAACAGTAAGATCTGTTTTCAGTTGTAATTTGTGAGCTGAAAAGCTTACCAGCATGCTGCTTCTAGTCTTGGTCTCTGCTCATGGACTATATACATGTGGGTAATAAGCCTTTTCATGTAGGTTGCAAGTCTGGTATGTTCTTCAGTTTCTACTATTATCTTCATAAAAATGCTCCATTTTATGAGCTCATGAGCACAGCGTAAGCATCTCAGCTTCGGAAGAACTTAGCTATCTCATATTCTGCTCATTCAGCTGGGATGTGGACACAACAGCTAATTGTGCCCCTATTCGTCCACTTCTGGGCAAGACTAAGTTGTTTATCAGTGCTCTGTTTTCTTGTCTTTAAGTTCACAGTTTTTTGCTGCGATTATAACACTCTTCTTTTGGAAGAATAAACAAGACTCCCTAATTTATTTTGAATGTTTGCACAAGGAAAAAGAATTATCTTACTCTATTGTAACAATGCAGAATTATTTCCTTTTATATGCTTCCTTTATTGATGCCTATGTTTGTAGAATTCTCTACAAACAATTCCCTATTTCAGTTATTTATTGTAAAGTTATCTTGGAAATACTTCTTAAACCTTGATTCATTAGAAGGTTTCTGATCAATAGAATTTAGTTTAAGCCAGGTGGCTTGAAGATTTTTCAGAAATGAGACTTGTTTAGAAATTATCTTAAAACATATTTCTTCTTTTTGTTAGCTGCATAATTTAGATGAGAAATTAGATTCGGACTGTGTTCATAATCAGGATTTTTCAATCCAAATAATGTTCTTTTCTTATGTGTATTTGAGCTGCTACAAGAACAGGAAATTGTTTTTTTACTTTATGCACATATCAAACCCCTGAAAAGCCAGAATATGTCAATGTTGGAGAAGGAAGGGGGTCAAAATAAGCAACTCATCTACACCCAAATTTACTGGTCTGTTACACTGAACTTGAAGCCAGAATGGAAATTGCATGTCTGTTATGAAAATAGTTTAGCTTACTAAAGGTGTACTAATCTTTTTGTTGTTATGTTGAAGTGTTCCTCTCCCAGCTTCAGTGTTGCTTTGCAAATGTGGGCATGCACAGAGAGGCTGTGCATGAACATTCTGCTCAGTGTGGACACTGCAAAATCAGCCCTTCAGTGACTTGCCACTGAGGCAAAGAAGTTGATATGCAAATTTCCCAAGTTATGGGTTTTCTGGAAAAGCAATTTCATGCATGACAGACTTCTAATCCCAATACCCAGTTTTGAGCCCTTTGCCTGTGTTTGGATCAGGAGTGATCCAACAGCTGATTTCTATTGCAAGACTTGATATTACCTGAGTAATTGGCAAAATTTTGCAAGAAAATTACAAATGTAACAATACTGCTGTTTAGCTCTTGTTCAGGATATTCTTTTCCAAGGCTTTATTTAAAAATGAAATTCTTTATCATATATTAAAGTTTGGTTTTGGAAAATGTTTTTTTCAAGAGTCATCTCTGAGATCAGACCTGACAACAGTAAGAAAAAAGCTACTGTATCCTTACAATAATTTCTGAAAGTAGCAATGGAAGGTTTCCTGCACAATGGGTATTAGAGCTGAAGTGTTTCTATTTCCTCCGGAATTCCATTTGTGTGTCTTTTCAAGTTGGTCTCAGTGAAGAAGGATGACCTAGCTGGAGGTGACTTACTGCATACTAGACAGAAGACTGCAGAAAAGAATCGCAAGTATTCCCATGCACTGCTAGGTTCTTAATCAGCTGTATCAGAGCAATGTCTGGGTGAAACAAAACATACAAGTAATGTCTTGTGGTGCTCATTTCCATCTTTCCAGGAAAGAAAGGATCAGATTTCCTTGTAGAGCAAAAGCTAAGTTAATTTGGCTACTTGAATTGTTAATTACTGTGTTTTCAAAAGTTTAGTTTTCTTGTAACTTTAAAGTGAGAAAATTCATAAGCCTTCAAAAAAAAGAAAAAGAAAAAGAAAAAGAGAGATTTATTGCCTCTAATGTTCTTGCAGGGTAATAAATGTTTAAATCAAAGATCTGTGCCTGCATTCTTCCCCTAGATTCCAAGTGGTTATTATTAAATATCTTGGGAAATCTGCCACTTTCTACTTACCAGCACATTAGCAGGTATTTTCTTCTTCACACCCTCAGGTTAAAAATTGAGCATTAATATTTTAATAAAGTGGCACGCTGGCACAGACAGACCCTTTCTTCAATGTTTTGTGTGTGTGTAGCTGGCAGGGAGTTTGGAGCTGGGAGTATGTTTCAACAGTTACTTCTCAGTGACTTATGAGTGCTTTTAATGGCTAAATCTTGTAAGAATAGGATGAGGTAACAGAAGTGGAAGAGGAAAAATGTAAGTTAGAAATATCAAGCACTTTGCCTGAAACTAGTTGAACCCTTATATAAAATAGTTATTGAGATATAGTCCTCATTATTTTCTTCTTTCTGGGTCTAGAGGTATTGGTGAGGTTGAGATAAATAATATTGTTGGGTTTGTTTTTGTTTTTGTTTTTGTTTTTTACATTTATGTTGAGTACTGACACTGTATAGAATGGACTTGCTCATTGAAAAGCACAAATGCTGTCAGTTTAGTATTAGGTTTCATGCTAAGTAGTTAGAGGAAGCAAGAAACATTTCTATCCAGTTAAAACAAAACCAAACCAACAAGAAAGCAGAAATGATCAATTTCTCTCACTCTTAGCAAATCCTTTCCCCTCACCAGACAAGTTGCTGAGGAATGTGGACTGGCTGGTATTTTCGGCAGTGTAAAAACATATCCTTCTGGCTGCAGTCTCCACTTGTATAAGGGTTAGCCTTCCTTTAAGGCAGTCAGGCACTGAGATCCAGAGCAGAACTTGACTTTAAATAATGTGATTTTAATACTCTAAATGACAGATTCCTTTGCCTGCACAAGGTCTCTTTGATTGCGTTTTGGCTTGAGTCAGCACATGAGAAACAATGTGCAGGAAAAGGAGTGAATGTTGTGTCTGGAAGCGTGATACAGAAAATCAATATATGTACTTCTTCAGTATGGAGTGTGTACATCAGAAATATTTCACTGAGCTGTCCTAGTTTATCTTCAGTCAGTGCAGTATCCTTTGGGGGTTCCGAAACCATAAAAATTCATGACCAAATGACAAAAGAACAAGAAAATACCTGTGAAATCTGGGCAAACACTTCAGAACTAATTTTCAAATGTTAAAATTAGTTGAGCTCCTGCTGGGATTTTTATTGAGAAGTCAGTAGGCTCTTAAAGGGGTTTTGCAGTCTGCAGTGGACACAGCTACTGGGCCTGTTGAAGTGTTTTTCACTCATTGAGTACATCTTTGTGTGTGCATTGTCAGGAAGTTTGTTTCAAGCATTTTCAAGTTAGGGATTTGGGATGCTGAGATAGTTTGAAGCAGTTTTCCTGATATCTCTGTTACAAATTATATCAGGAATTAACTTTGATGTGCTAGCTTTGTCATACAGACTTGAAAAGGTAATGAAAATAGAAGGGAAAATATATATTGAAGATATTTACAATTTCAGTTCTGATGTTGATTTGCATAGTCAACATGATGATCCCTTGTCTGCTCTGTAAACTGTTGTATCTGTCATTTGTCAGGCTCTTTAGAATAGCTCTAACTCCCGCTAAAGATATTACTAAGCATAAAAGTGCTGAATTTTTTGTATCTGATTTTTGAGATCTACCTAATTCATGTTAGTCCTCAACCATTACAAAGATAGAAATGCTGTTTAATTGATTGATTGCTCCTGAAGACATTTAACCGAATGTTAACACTTCATTGTGTAATTCAACTGATTCAGGAATTTTAAGATAATTTACAGCTCCAGGATGTTTATTCAGTCTCATCATTATAGTATTTGAATGGTGTCTGGAGATTAATGGGAATGGAAATACAGCAATTAATTGTTTTGGTGCAGCAAAATACATATGCAAAGGTCACTGTGTTTCTTTACTCATGCAGGTACTCTTTGAAATGGTCCTTTAAATTGTTAATTTTCCAAATGACGTTAACTTTATAGCTTTTTTTTTATACAGTCAGAGACAATTAATATTCTAGCTTACCTCACACGCAAATATAGCAGCTGTACACTATTTAGTCTGAATATTAACAGAATTTAGATATGATTCTATTGTTTCATATACTTTTTCTTGGCTGAGAAATGCACTTATTCTGAGTGAACTGCTAGAGTCCCGCACTGGTTTTGTTTCCTCTACTTTCAGAAATACTGTTAGTCCAGTCTCAAAACAAGGAACGGTCACAATAGCCTGTGATTTATATCTATACTCTGCAGCAGGAATATTTGTTTCAGTAGATGAGACTTTTCATGAACTCAAGTCTAAGTGAAGAATTGCATATGTCAAAAGTGGTTCACTGAGCTATCCTAGTTTACCTGCAGTCAGCACAGTATTCTTTGGGAATGAAAAGTTGTGAAAGTATAAAATTCATGATCATTCCAGATTAAACGTTTGTTCCAGTATGATGCAAGATACCATAGGGGTCCACTTGGATCCTTTCACTTTCAATGTCTCCCCCCCAGATACATACTTTGAAAAAGATAAAGCATAATTAGAAAATTCTATTATGAAATAAAATTCACTTTGTTTCTACATTTACTTACTTACAAACGTAAGTGTTGTATCATTCACTTGAAGAGAAATTATGTCAGGTGTTTTAGATGGCCAGAGTCATAACACAGGTGCCAGCTACTTAGAAAAACAGTAAGTGAACAATTTTAAATCAATTCACCAACTGCCTGTCTTGGGCAAATTATTTCCTGAATGATTACATATGCTGAACAAACTGAAAAATCATAAATTGACATAAATAGGTTTTTTTTTTTTTAATTTCAAGGAAAGTTTCCAGGAAAAAGTTTTTCAGTACAAGGAGTAGATATGAGGTTAAGTTTTGGAAGAATCTGACAGAAGATTTCAGTGAAATAAAAGTGGATGCTGGTGTCAAATGGGAGCATATAAAAATTGACATAAAAAAGTGTGAAGGGGCCAATATATTCTCTAAATCTGTGTGGAACAGGAATCTCAAAAGCAAGATGGCAAAAACATTGTTGATGTCATATGTGGAAAAGACTTGATGAGTGTTCCAGCTGGTGAATCAGAAAGTTTGCTCTTAAGTGAGCAAACAGGGAGTTATGGGAAGATATACTAGGTATACTTTTGTTATACAGGGCAGGAAAAATATTCATGGCAAAGGAAGAATGTGGACAGAAACAAATCAGAGAAGGTATTTCCACAGTAAAGTTTGCCAGGTATCACCCATATGGCACCAGCCGCTTAATGATAGAGGGTCAAAGTCAGTATCAGGTAGGAATGGCCATCAGCTGGTGATGGCTATGACAGGGGAGACTGCTGTACGCTACATCATTTGTTTTGTTATGGGAAGAAGAAAGAAAGAAAATGGACTTTTTTTTAAGCTGAGCAAGGGAAAAGGGAAAAAAACCCCATAATATTAAAGGAAACATAGGGTACCCCACTTGCTCTTTTATAATAAGAGTCATTATGACTACCCTATTTTCTGTTATTTTCATGAACTTACGATATTATTAATGAGAACATCTTTGGAATATTTTGTACAGACAATAAAGTAAATGGATTTTGAAAAGTAAAATCACTAGATTTTCAAGAAAAGAAAAAAAGTATAGGTTAAGTTTTCTTGGCAGTAGAATCAAGGCTTTTAGTCAGATCTATTTAAAGAACAGAATATTCCTGATTAAAAGACAAGTGATGATACTAGGCAAAATTTAGCATTTGACTGGTTCCAAATAAGGCAGACTGAACTGCAGCTTCTTTGTCACTATACTAATAAAAGTGATTATTGTAACTGCAGATTTTTTAAAATTTTCTTACAAGAGTTTTAACATACTAAAATCTATGCTAAAGGAAACAGAAATCAAATTAAATTAATGATTCACTGTTATTTTATTGAAGTAGAAATTTTGATATGTTTTTCAAGGTTTTGTATAGGTTCAATAACACTATCATGATGATTTGCGGGACAACCAGGGGATCAGGCCCAGCCAGCACAGATTCATGAAAGGCAGGTCCTGCTTGACCAACCTGATCTCCTTCTATGACCAGGTGACCCGCCTAGTGGATGAAGGAAAGGCTGTGGATG
>NW_008795127.1:3741846-3755354 GCF_000699145.1 Aptenodytes forsteri | reverse complement strand
GATCTTAGAGGTCTTTTCCAACCTCAATGATTCTATGATTCTATGATAGTACTGGATTTTAGGTGTCAATTGATATGTTCAGATTACACAGGTACTATTAATTATTCTCTAGTAATATTTTGGGACAAATTCAGTTTGATAACAAAACCAACAAAAAACAATGATTCAATTTCATCTTTCAGTACCTCATGCAAACACCTTAGAAGCAAAAAAATAATCCTTTTGCAAAACTGAATTGTCAACTATAATATACGAAGTAACTTTTATTTTTTATTTTTTGTTGCTGATTTCATTTTTTCAAAGCAAAGCCTTATTTTATACTCTTTATAGTTTTAAAACTGATTTAAGTAACTTTGATCAGATAAAGCTGTCCATTTTCCAAGATTCAAGAGGAGAACTGAACTGAAATATTCCTGTCCTGCTAATCAGGACAATCTTCTAGGAAACATTTAGGCTAAGAGAGACACTGAATTCAGGTTTCTCATGAAAAGGGCTTTCACTCCTAAGCAATTAAAAGGTAAGCACAATCTTGCTGGTTTCAATTTTAATCAGCTACTACTGTGATTGCAGTCAGGCCAATTTTACAGCTGTAAAATATTTTAAAAAACACTTGTTAAGTGCACCTGAGGACTTCAGCAGAACCATGCCTCCTTCCAGGATCCAAATAGGGCTTTTGTAGGAGAAAAGTGTGGACTTGCTCAAGGTGGGGGAGTTTCACACCTTCGCCTGGTTTTGGCTGGGATGGAGTTAATTTTCTTCCTAGTAGCTGGTACAGTGCTGTGTTTTGCATTTAGGATGAGAATAATGTTGATAACACACCGATGTTTCAGTTGTTGCTAAGTAGTGCTTACACTAGTCAAGGACTTTTCAGCTTCCCATGCTCTACCGACTGAGAAGGCTGGAGGTGCACGGGGGGGCCGCTGCTCAGGGACTGGCTGGGCATCGGTTGGCGGGTGGTGAGCAATTGCATTGTGCATCACTTGCTTTGTATATTCTTCTTCTTAGTATTTTATTTTATTTCATTTCAATTATTAAACTGTTTTTATCTCAACCCATGAGTTTTCTCACTTTTACTCCTCCGATTCTCTCCCCCATCCCACTGTGGGGGGGGAGTGAGCGAGCGGCTCTGTGGTGCTCAGTTGCCGACTGAGGTTAAACCATGACACACCTGCAAAGAAGCAGGACTTCAAGTACTTGCAACACTGTGTAAGAGAGGGCGAGATGTAGTATGAGCAGGCTGAGTAGGAAGCCAAGGGGCAAGAGATGTGTATATGTGTTTGTGACATGCTTGTTTGGTTAAGGTGACAATTTCAGGCTGATGTGCTTCAGTTTTATTTAAGCTTTGGTTAGGTGCCTTAGCACGCTACTGGAATTGTCCATAATCACCATAGTCCTCCTTTGGATAATTTCCATATGCAAACACAGAGCTGTGAAGATGTGGTATCTTAGCACAAAGGATTTCATTGTTTCCCTTTGAACAAGACAAGATGTTTTCTTGATATAAATAACAAAAACATTATGGCTCAGACCATAAAAGAGAGTGACAGCTGTGCAATTAGTAGCCATATAACAATAAATGTCTATGAGAAGCTGGGGAACATGCATATGCGGCTGGTGCCAATCTACATATATAACAGTAATTAACAAGAGTCCCTTGTTTGAGTAACAAATGCAACAAAAGTTTAAACTAGGAAAGTGAAAATTTAGGAACTCCTGAGTGTCATTTGTTTTGAAAAGTGACCACTTTCAACACATCAGTTGCATATGTTCAGATTTATAGTGCTCATTCTACTACAGTTAAGTTTTTAGTGCATGTGTAAAAAACGTGGTGTTTAATCACATTGTGCTCACATTGTCAGAAGAACCAGAGGTTGCCTTCTCTGCTGACTTGTATTGCCAGAAAAGTCTAATAGACTACCTAGTTTTTACTTTCATAAACAGTAAATCTTCAAAATTGCGTAAGTATCAGTCACGACAGGTATCAGTCATAACAGGTATCAGATTGCTGAAAATGTATCAAATGCAGAAAATGAAAATGCACTATGATAAATTCATACAGGTAAAAGAAATTTATAGGGGGGGGAAGTCTTTTTTAATGGTAGGTTATATTATTATACGCCAGGACTGATTCTATGTTCCTCAGAATATAATTTATTTGTGAAATGTTATTGTTTCACCTTTGATAGAACATTGTCACTGCTCAGGCATTTTTTTTTTAAATGAAATTTCACTTTTTGTCTTTGTGCTAAGGTAACAGTTGCTAAAGTAGGTGAAGTAACAATTCAAATGGAGATCAGTCTTACCAAAACACAGCCTCTAAAATAAGTCATCATACAAATTAGAAAAAAACCCTGCAAGTTACTGTAAGTTTAATGACGACTACTGTTTACCCTTGTGACACAAGAGTCATAACAAATGCTGGAAAAAGATAAAGCTGTGATTTTCAGCATCATCCCACAAGATAAAAAAAGGGGAGGGGAAAATTTTCAGAATTAAAGAACTTACAATAACAAATCTGATTTCTTAGAGCAATGTTTTTCTATATTGCTTAGTACTGAAAATGTCTTCCTGCACTGAGACATTTTGAATATACATAGTGCTAAAGGAATTAACTGGAGAGAAACTAAATTTAAAGATTTCCTTGAGTTTCTCTATGCAGAGAACCCTTGTTACCTTGTCCTGGATATTTTCATTTGAGAGTCTTTTAATGCAGAAATTCATATGTTCCTTGCATGAACGGGCCATAGGTTTCTGTTGTCTTGCCTGAAAACTTTGTGTTTCCACGCATGATCTTTTAGAAGAAAAAAACTAGCATGGCATTTCTTGAATGAGCACTTGCTTAACTGCAGGCTTCATGTACAGCAAATTATTTCAGTTTCAAGTTTTGTTTTAGTATCACAGTCCTGGACACAGAGGACCTGAGTTTAGTTTAGGTAATTCCTAGGGCAAACTAAAACTACAATTATTGTCAGTGCTAGCATATTTTAAGCATCACTGCTGCTACCAATAAGAAAATACAGTCTATGTTATACTGTACTTTAAGAATACATTTTGTTTAAATGGACAAAAAATCCCCTGGAAATTAGCGATGTTTTTATATAATTTTTAAACTTAGTTTCTCATCATACAGTTAACATCTGTATTACTTAGTAAGTTTCTAACCTTTTTAGCACAAATTATAAGCTTCTACAGAATTTTAATCTAAATTCTCAGGTAGACATTTTAAGTGACGCTTTGATCTGAACAACTTCTATCAAGGACTGCATTCATTAACTACCGGGTGTCTGAAGACACGTCTGTCAGTAGACTTGAGTATGCCTTTTCCATCTGACCACACACATAGTTGTACTTTTAGGGAAATGCTTTCAAGACAAAATATTTGTAAGGAATATTTGTTTTTCTTCTTCCTGCCCCGAGCTAAACGCTCTCAGAAGCTGTTAAAAAAATGTGAGCACTCTGACTTCATCCTACTCAACTTCAAATACAAATGACTGAGGCTCCAGACTTTCTCAAGCAGAAAGCACAGAAAATTGCTACAAAAATCCCCACTGCTCTTTCAGCAATACCACTGAATGAAAAAGAATAAATTGCATGGACGTTAAATACACTTTGCAGAATACTTTGTTTATTTATACAGTTCAGTAGTCTCTAGACAATTTAGAGTTTTTACTTGTGTAATTAACCTATTGACCTCACACAAAAAAGTACACAAACAATGCATATCTCTTACTAGTTAGCTATTTCAATGAATGTGAATATTGATTTTGTTGTTTGAAATGCTGCACAAAAATAGTTTTCAAATTAAAGGAAAAAAAAAGAAAAGATATCTGACAAGCAGCCCAGAAATCCTTGTCTCTGGTCCTCCCATTAGCTGCTCCCTTGCTCCAGTTTTTAATGAAACTTTGATTTTGACAGATTTTGGCAATCACAAGTGCATATATTTCAATGAATGTGAATATTGATTTTGTTGTTTGAAATGCTGCACAAAAATAGTTTTCAAATTAAAGGAAAAAAAAAGAAAAGATATCTGACAAGCAGCCCAGAAATCCTTGTCTCTGGTCCTCCCATTAGCTGCTCCCTTGCTCCAGTTTTTAATGAAACTTTGATTTTGACAGATTTTGGCAATCACAAGTGCATATATTTTAGAGAAACTAAACTTTTATTAATAAGCCTAAACCATAAACACAGATCTGAAGCATCTTAAATATAGGAATGGCTTGTCTTCATGCATTTGTAAGGAATATTTGTTTTTCTTCTTCCTGCCCCGAGCTAAACGCTCTCAGAAGCTGTTAAAAAAATGTGAGCACTCTGACTTCATCCTACTCAACTTCAAATACAAATGACTGAGGCTCCAGACTTTCTCAAGCAGAAAGCACAGAAAATTGCTACAAAAATCCCCACTGCTCTTTCAGCAATACCACTGAATGAAAAAGAATAAATTGCATGGACGTTAAATACACTTTGCAGAATACTTTGTTTATTTATACAGTTCAGTAGTCTCTAGACAATTTAGAGTTTTTACTTGTGTAATTAACCTATTGACCTCACACAAAAAAGTACACAAACAATGCATATCTCTTACTAGTTAGCTATTTCAATGAATGTGAATATTGATTTTGTTGTTTGAAATGCTGCACAAAAATAGTTTTCAAATTAAAGGAAAAAAAAAGAAAAGATATCTGACAAGCAGCCCAGAAATCCTTGTCTCTGGTCCTCCCATTAGCTGCTCCCTTGCTCCAGTTTTTAATGAAACTTTGATTTTGACAGATTTTGGCAATCACAAGTGCATATATTTTAGAGAAACTAAACTTGTTTATTAATTAGCCTAAACCATAAACACAGATCTGAAGCATCTTAAATATAGGAATGGCTTAAGTCTTCATGCCAGCTCCATGCCTTTGAAGTTTTCAGGTTTATCAGAACTAGCCTTCAAGATTACACTGGTTGTTTTATAGCTATGGTCATAATATACTTAAACATTGATTTTTATATTCCTTCATCAAGAAGGTAGTAAAATCAGAGAAACCTTGGCTAATTAGGCCATGCTCTCCCATGCATTTTTGTGCAGCATAGTTGATATTTTTCAAGGCTGTTACTAAATATTTAGATGTTGCATGATTCTGAAACAACCCTGTTGATGAACAGAAAAACTAAGTTGTTGACAGCTTTGGCTTGTTGCTAGCTACACTGTTGTCTCCTGGCTGTGGGTTAACTCCTTGCTAGCATGGACATCTGCCTTTCAGTGCTTGCGCAGTTTTCTGGGTATCTCTTCTGGGGGACAGCTGGGTTTATACTTTCAGACATGGTAAAAACAATATTTCTGCCTCTGTAAGGCCAGAAATCAACCATTCAAAACTGTAACGATTTGTGAAGGTAAGAAAAGACATTCAAGCTTTTGTTGGCCCTCCTGTCCTATGAAAGGGATGTATCATTTCTGAAATGACTGGCTATCTTGGATTGAGATAAATATAGCATTTATGATACGTATGTAGCCTCAGATAGCCCTAATGCAAAAAGGTTAAGTAAATGAAGTTATGTGGTGACAGATGTACCCTTATTGTCAATTAATTGGCTACTTCAAAAGAATTTGCAGCACTAAGTTGCCAAAATTGTTCTGTATGTTGCTGTCACAACTACTAGCCCTTAACTAACAGAAGAGCTTAACAGAATGGTTTTCAATTATTTGTTTTTCCATGTGGACTGCAATTTACTAAAAAGTACTCTCTCAGGGATCCCCTGTTCTCTTGTTAATAACATTTCTCTAAATTGCTTGCAAAACCTGCTTATATAGGAGAAAAAAACCTGGAAATCAATTTTATTCTCATTTCTTTTTGTTGCTGCTAAATCACATGTAAAAGCCAAAGACTAAGACTTGGAAGAAATTAACCTTTTAGTCCAGCTTTGCAGCAGAATTTTGCACCTAAAGAGGCAGAAACATGTTTATCTGCCTGGTTTTAGTAGTTTGAAGATGGTGGTACCAATGCTATGGGGTTTTTTAAGCCTTTAATAATGTTCTTTTTTCATGAATATTAAAATAATACTTGAAAAATGTTGGAAATGAAGTATGAAACAATCGCTAGTAGTAGTTTTGTGTGACAAAGCACCTTTGTTTTTTTCCCCGTGTTTTGAAGTCTTCACGATAAATCTGAGCAGCCTGTTGAAACCCTCGTTCCTGTATTTTAACTGTGAGGCTGTAGTCAGCCCGTTGGTCATCCTGGGTGGGGTGACAGCTTCTTTGTACTTCCCTGAAACCCCCATGAGAGAAATGTCACGGTGCAGGGATGCTTGTGGGAGCGGTGTATTCACAGATCCCTGTATCGATATTCTCTTTCTAGGAAGAGTGGGAATTAATATGGCTATAAAGGAAACAGAGCTATTCTTAGCCTTTGGCAATCTTTCATCAGCTACAGGTGTCTACTGACTAATGTGATGGGGGGAGGGAGGTGTCAGACATCCCTCTGCCCCTTTGCCGTCACTCACACAGTTACAGGGGTCAGATTGAATTGCAGCATACAGCATGTCTGGCCTGTGATGTAGCCCTGCTGAGTGCTGGTTTTGGTGGAGACACTGTGACACGGTTCACCTGCAAGAACTAAAACTGCACAGTTTGATTCCAAGCTCATCTACAAACTTTTTCCTAGCTTTGGCAAGTTTGTTGTTCCCTTTCCTTAGCTGGGAAGTGAGGCTACCACTTGTACCAACTGTGCTGAAGATAGTTGCCTGTACTTGTGAAGTTTTTTTCATCCTCTGTAATAAAAGATCCAATAAAAACATATGGATTAATATGAATTCTTGCAAGTGCATGTATATACCAACACATTTCCAAAAATAAAATTATGCAAAGCCTGGACTAGTTACAGTAGCTTTTCAGGTTGTGTAATTGCTTTAAATATGGCAGGGGTTGTTCTCTCCTGTGCTTTTTAAACAGATTTTAAATAACTAGATCTCTGGAACTTATCTTTCAGAGTATGTGTGGGAGGGGAGAGGATTATTTAACTAACTGCATGAAATGGCCAATATTTTCTAATGAAAGCTTTGACCCACCCTCTGGGGCAGACAGGTTGCCTTTTGGGTGAGTGATTTTACCTGCCAGTCATACAGATGTGGTTCAACAGCTGATCCCCCTTCCCAACCCCCAAGCCACGTGGTGATCTGAATTTGGTGCCAGGTCAAAGAAAAAAAAAAAAAAGCCGCCTCTAAAACAAGCTGACTCTGTGGTGAGGAAGGAATGACTAGAATGTAAGGGAGGAGGGAAAGTTTGTGCTTGAAAAGGCTGCAACATTTAAACGTTACAAAGAAGACAACAAAAACAGGAGAAAAAACTATATGAAACAATCCAATAGTTATAAAATATCAGGTCCTAAGTCTCCAAACATCAGCTGCTATTGAGTGATTAAGCATAAAATATATATATATAAGAAAAATATATTGCTATTTTATAGGTATATACTATGCACAACATTATAACATATTCATCTGACCTAAAGTTTTCTCAGGTATAAAAAAGTGAAATTAAAGTCTCAGCAAAGCTGATACATGCAACTTAAAAGGTCAGAGGACTGATTTATAACGTTAGCAGATTTGTTGCTGGTTTTGCTCTTCAGGATTTGAACAAAGAACTTATGTCTGAAGAGCCAGAATAGATTTTAAATAGTATTTTCTATTTAAAAAAATCTTTTCCCAATAGCTTTTGGATATTTTTGAAAATCTAATTTCCAAGTATGTATTCAGGATTTCTCCTGAAAGTATAATTTCTAGGAAGTTTCTAATTCTCTTACTAACATGTTCTATAGGAAAAAAAACCAGCACGAATAAACACACTTCAAAATTTACAACACTTTTTAAAATCAATAAAATGTTTCTAAAACCTCTGGAGGTTTTGGAGTGGGTTTTTTTTGGGGGGGCGGGCAGAGAAAGCATCTGTCTGTTTGGGGTTTTGTTTTGTTTTGGGTTGTTGGTGTGCTGTTTTTCTTTTTTCCACAAAAGAGAGAAAGAAAAACAACTCAGGATTATTTTACACTAAAAAATATGTTATTAATTTGGAAATTAGCAGTAGATTAATATACAACTGAGCACCGCAACAATGAGATGAATAAAGGTAGCTTATGAGGGAAGCCAAGTCTGTGATTCGTTGTGAGTAACAGACAGCTAATTTTGGTGGACTGAGAGATATCCTGCTTGAAAGGTCAAGGTAGCTTCCAGAGGATTTGGGAGTGCAGCAATGTACCCCATTATACACTTTTGAGATGTTGTTTATTTGCCTTATGTAGCTAGTCAGCCTTAATTCCTGGGGAATTAGAGAGGAATGAAGCTGGTCTACTATCTGTGTCACTTCTTGAAATAACAGCAAACGAAGCACTGTTTTTCCTCAGCTCTTCGTAAGAGTACAGTCCAAATTGGGCCCTAATCCGGCCTATCAGAAGACAATTTTACAGGACGAGCTCAGCACACCTTAAGACCTACTTTGACTTTGCTTTTCCTTTGCTGAACATTGTAGTGGCTTTGAATATTTAAAACCTGGTGAGGTTCATTGGACTATGGTACTCCAGGACAAAGGAAGCCTCTCTGTGGGTATAGATTTGTCTAAACTCAACTGTCCTGAACGTTTAAGTAAAAATGTGTATACAAGAACTGGTGCTGATGCAAATGTGAGAACTAAACGTGGAATGGGACATACAAATCAGCTGGTTTTATTATGCACTGGACTGAGAAGCACTCTAGCCAAGGCAAGCAGGATGGTATGATAATGCCCTGATGTGCTGGTACCCTGTTGATGTAAAATCCGGCACAACATCACTCTGCAAACTCACACACCTTCTTTATGAGGCGGAGATGTATCCTCTTAGGCTACAGATGGAAATTAAAGCTCACTTGCTCTCTTATATATTCACAATCAAGTTCATTATACATATTAAATTTCTCACAATTTTTAAATCTAAAGTACATGTGCTTCACCTTCTGTGGCATTGACCCACATCAGTTTTCTATAAACAAGTAAGATTATGCTAAATTATGTCAATATGATAAAGCTGAAAGAAAGCAAAAGCAATACAATGAAACTCAAAATATAAATAATAGAATTCATTGAGTATATGATATTAAAGTTGGGATATCAGAAATAAACTTACCATTGTTCTGTAATGTCATGAAACTATAATAATAAATGCCATTTAACTAAAATAATAACAGCTACCTAATACACAAGCTCATACAATTGTTAAAAGTAGAGATGCACAAATTGCATTAGCATCAGAAACTTGCTATGAGTTAAGCTTCTATATTAAGCTTCACTAATGCTTTGCTTTTTCAGAACTGAAACCAGGATTACATATAGACATGAACTTAAAATATAAAATAATGAAGTGGACTTGGATAAATTGTCCCAGGCTTTTGGCTGCCTGCACTACTGTGATGTTTTTGTTTTTAGCAACAAATATCCTTTACCTAAATATGGTGACACTGCAATTTTATAGCAGTTCATCTTTGGCAATTAGTACTCTGTTTTGGCTTTAATCTTTCCTAAGGTCATATTCATTTTTTTCAGAGAGAAACAAAAGCATATTTTCACTATGTTACAAAATGTAGAAAGGAACAAGTTGAAGAAAAATAAATCTCCCAAAGGCGTAATTTCCAGACAATTATTATAGTTCATATTTAAAGAAAACATCATATGGAAAAGTCTAATTTAAGGGAATGGAAGATAATTGTGAAGATGAACAACACATTAGACAGGAGGAGGAATCACAAAGGATGACAGATTCAAAAGCACTGATGTCTTCATAACCTTATCCAAGGATGCAGAGCAAGACCGGTTGTCATTTACTGACTGTCACTGTGACAGAGGAGTATCTTTTAAAGCTGAAGGAGAGCTTAACAAGAAAGGATTAAGACAGAACTCTAATTTAATGATATCTTCCTTTCTCACACACATGAGTCATGTTCCTAATTAATGCCAATTAGAATTGAACTCAGTACTAAACAGCAATTAATTTTTTTTTTGGCATTGCAAAGAGTGTTATATCTAAGTGCACATAAGGACATGCCTACTGTTTATGAATAATCTATTATGAAAGGTAATTTTTTAATGTCAGTGTCAGCATTTCCTGCCCTAAGCGTATTTTCAGAAGCAACACATCAGATTCTACAATCACACTAGTATAGATCTTATGCAAGAGTATTAATACTTTTACAAAACCTTTACAAAACCTTGAATTCCTTTTTTCTTTGGCATGATGTGCATGTTCACATAAAGAAGTTTTTAAGGCTTCTGATTCTTGATAATCTGAGAATCTGCCGGTGAAAACTTTTATCAGAATTACTCATCTATGGGTCAAAGTTGAAGTCACTTTCTGTAATTGTTGCATTGATCCAGAGCTTGGTTACCATAATTTAACTTGACTGAACTTTCATTCTCAGGAAAGTACTTAAAAGGCAACTAGAAAGAGAACAGTGTCTCTCTCTTCTTAAGGAATCACATGGAGAAGACAAGGGCAACAGGTACAAGTTACACTGGGAGAGGTCTTAGATCGACACAAGAAAGAAATTTTTTACAGCAAGAACAGTCATTTACCGGAACAACCTTCCCAGGGACATGGCAGAGTCCCCATCACTGGAGGTTTTCAAGATGCGATTGGACAAGGTGCTAGATAGTCTTATCTAGGCTCTCTTTCCCATGAAAAGTTGGACCAGATGATCTTTTGAGGTCCCTTCCAACCTGGGCTATTCTATGATTCTATGATTATATTAATACTTACAGGGTAGGTTGCTTTCCATCTTGTGCTGTTGATGTTGAAAGTCTTCCCAACTCTCTCCTCCTTGGAGTGAAAGTCTTCCCAACTCTCTCCTCCTTGGAGAGGAGTCCTGTGTCCAATGTACTATCTCCATGCCAGTCTGGTTATGATGATGAGGTATTTGATAGAAGTGAGAGACTCCCTGAATCAGCCACAAGCCATTAGGCTCAAGCTGGTAAATCCTGCTGGGCTGCTGTTACACATACATTTTTGATCAGCTCGTATTTGACACGGCTCAGTCTTGTCAGTCTGCAAAAGACCACACAGACAAGTCCTCTGAGCCCTTTCAATATGCATGAGTGGAAGAGAACTGTATTTTTCAAGGTTGTAGAAAACACGACACAAATTGAGATGTGAGTTGATAAATGCCTAGATGAGAGATTTCACTGTCTGGATGGCAATGGAAGGCAAATATCGCAAATGTGCAAACTACTTGGATGTGCTGACTCAGAAACTGGATTTTCAGATTACACTTAGGAAATCATTTGGGTTGTAGGTATTGATGGAAGGTGTTACCTGTAAAAGTAAAAAATGAGAAAATTTGTATAAATTAGGAGTACATCTGTTTTGCCATCTGCAGAAAGGTGGCATGAGACTTAATATTTATGTCAGAAGAAGAAAACCAGTGAGAGACCAATACAAATGCTGCAAAGCTTTGAATTATGAATAAAAATATAGTTCAGAAGACACCCCAAAAGAATGAGCAGGGATGATCAAAAAGAATTAAGAGATGACAGCATCAGTGAGTGGATAATAAGATTTCAGGAAGGGGACCATTGCCAGTGGCACCTGACTTAGTGAGAAGTATGGTTCTGAGTTTTGGATTATCAGAGAATATTATAGACTTGATCAAGAACAGCGTAGTGGAGTACAAGGGGTAAAACTAGCCTGGAAATAGTCCAGATGGATCAGGAAGAGAGAAAAGCTTTTCAGTGCTACAACATATTCACTGAAATTAGAGCTGAAAATGAAAAGAAAAAAAAAAAAAAAGGCAGTGAAATGTGTGCCTGTTCTTTTTAAGGTAAGATAGACTACATTTTGCATATGCATAGGTAAGTAAAGTAGTAGGAGCAAATCAGGGGTTAAAGAGAAGAACAGGGTAGCCAGCAGTATTCCTCCACACATCTCCTGGAACAGGTCCCAACAGTGTAAATTATCATACTGCTGTTAGCTTCAGTGTCGTCTTCATTTTTTGTGTCCCGAGGGACTTCTAAACCCATGAAGGCTTATGGCTGTATTGGAAGGTAGCTTTATTTGTCATTTCTATTTTGGTCTTAGCTGAATGCTGGAAATCGGATCAAGGAGTAAACAAGAATGTTTGAAAACACCATGATTAGTGTTCCTGTATGTTGCATAACATCTTATTACATTCTGTGGGGTTGTGATTTTTTTTTCATTTCTAGTATGATTCATAGTTTGCTTCAGTGAATCAAAAAACCCCTCCCCACAAACCATACAAAAAGTATAAATCCTTCAAAGAAATGTATTTCAAGAAAGCCAGGTGCACTGGATACAGATCCAATTTTCAACACATACTGAGTACCACAAATGAGAGCACAAGACTTAACATGGTATAGGTAGCAAATATTAAATATGCATAGCACAACTAGAAAATAATTTTATAGAGGATTCAGCAGCAAATTGGAGTATGGAAAGAAAAGTAGCAACAATTGTTCATACGCTGACAGTTAATGAATACAAACAAACGGTTTGAGATTGGCAAGCCTCAGGAGTATCCAAACTTTCAACTTTGAGGGAAACCTCATAGTAATGTAGATGTTTCCATGAATATTTTCCCTTCTCCCAACAAACCATACCTCTCCTTTCTTTCTATATCCACCACTGCTTCTTCTACACAGAGATCCTTTTTCTATGATTCTCTATTTCTATGTTTGTTCTGAATAAAACTTTTTCATCTTTTTCTGTCATTTTATAAATATGATAAAAAAAGGAAACAATAGCTTTAATGAAAAGAAAGAAAACCGGTAGTCCTGCCACCATGCACCAGTGTGAAGAACCTGACTTGGTCTTCTCAATAGCCACCCTGTAGGAACTGGGGGGCTGCTCTTATATCCCCCATGAAGCCATCCCTTTTCTAGGCCAAACAAGCCCCAGTCTTGCAGCCTGTGCTCACAGGGTGAGTGCTTCAGAAGCCGATCAGCTTCATCCCCTTGACTCATTCCATTTTATTGATATCTTTCTTGCACTGGGGGGCCCAAAGCTGGACACAGTACTTTATATATGGTCTAACACACACATCAGAGCTGGAAGTTCAGATTTATGTAGGAATACGGATTTTTCAAACAGAAGCACTTGGCAAAATCTCTGTTAATTGTTAATTTTCGTAACATTTATAAATATCCAGTGTTACAGAAGAATGCTATAGGAGAATGCCCATGATTTACTCATATCTAGCTCGTTCATATCAATCCCAGTAATATCAAGAGAACAAAGAACTTGATAAATACATGTGTACATGAAAAATGAAGTTTATTCTTGTTTGGAAATGCGTTATTTCTACTTGACATATCCAGAAACAGAATCATAGAAACATAGAACCATAGAATCATTAAGGTTGGAAAAGACCTCCAAGATCATCGAGGCCAACTGTCGACCCAACACCACCATGCCCACTAAGCCATGTCCCTAAGTGCCTCATCTACACGTCTTTTAAATACCTCCAGGGATGGGGACTCCACCACTTCCCTGGGCAGCCTG